>NW_027185809.1:21259608-21329131 GCF_028583685.1 Petaurus breviceps papuanus
TTCAACATATATTATTATGTAGCCTATAAAAATATATGCTACCTTTGAAAATACTGCTACTCCAATTTTTTCCAGTGTCTGTAAAGGTATTCCACATAATCTGTTCAAATTCATGAAGTTTTTGACAGGAAAGAAGTCCAACAACTAACGAAAACATATAATGTGCAGTGAAACCACTATCTATGAGATGAGCAAAAACATGAATCTTTTAAAGATCCTTTTATTCCCGTTTTAAAAATATTTCATTATAAAAAGCAAATTAAGACAGAAAACACGCTGACTTTGGTCCTACTGCATATCCTCAGATGTTTTATTCATCTTGCCCCCTGACTCTTTCTTTATAAACACATATATCACATTTGTCATTAAAACTCTTCAGTCTGAAATGATAACATTCATTTAATATTTTTTCATTCATTCACTTCAAGTTAAGCAGTTAGTAAGTATTTCAATAGCAAAATGCCTATTGCTAAAGCTTCCATTCTCTACATTAGTGGTTATCAAAATGTAGGCCATGGCTTTAACAGTGATCTCTGATGATTTTCCAAGTGCTCCTTAGGTTAATCTCTTAAAGTATTAATAAGATAATACCTGTGTGTTTCTCACTTTAATTAGTAATTTATTTATGCTAGGACTAATGATTACAAAATGTTAGGTAAGAAGCTGAAGACCTTAAGGGCACACAGGCAATGTTTTTTGCTTGTTTGTTTTTTAACATTATCATTTAAAGTTTTGAGTTTGAAATTCTTTCCCTCACCCTCCCGGAGACCATAAGCAATCAGATATAGGTTATATGTATGTATGTATGTATATGCATGTATGTACGTAGGTATATATATTTATTTATTTATTTATTTATTTATTTATTTATTTTTGTCAAACTAGACATTCTGATAGGCATGAGGTTGTTTAAATTTGCATTTCTCTGTTCAATAGTGATTTAGAGCATTTTTATGTAACTATATATGGCTTTGATTTCTTTGTCCGAAAACGTCCTGCTCATATCTTTTGACCACTTATCAATTGGATGGTGATTTGTGTTTTTATAAATTTGACTCAGTTCTCTACATATTTGAAAAATAAGGCCTTTATCAGAGATACTTGATGCAAAAAATTTTTCCCAGTTTTCTGCTTTCCTTATAGTTTTGGTTGAATTGGTTTTGTTTGTGCAAAAACCTTTTAATTTCATACAATCAAAATGATCTATTTAATATTTTGTAATGCTCTCTATTTCTTCTTTGATCCTAAATTCTTTGCTTATCCATAAATCTGACAGATAAACTGTTTCACAATCTCTTAATTTGCTTATGGTATCACCCTTTAAGTATACCCATTTTGATCTTATATTCATATATGGTGTGAGATGTTGGTCTATACCTAGTTTCTGCCATACTGTTTTCCAGTTTTCCCAGAATTTTTTGTCAAATAATGAATTTTTGTTCCAAATCCTTGGACCTTTGGTTTTATCACATACAAAGTTACTATGGTCATTTACAATTACAATGCACCTTATCTATTCTGCTGATTTGCCATTCTATTTCTTAACCAAATTGTTTTGGTAATTACTACTCTATAATACAGTCTGAGATCTGAAATGACTGGACCACCTTCTTTTGCATTTTTTCATTGATTTCCTTGGTATCCTTGAGCTTTTTTTTTTATTAATTTTGTTATTTTTCTCTAACTCCACAAAATAATTTTAGATAATTTGGTATGATGCTGAATAAATAGATTAATTTAGGTAGAATATGATTTTTATATATTGGCTTCGTGAACAAGTAATATTTTTCCAATTTTTTATATCTGACTTTATATATGTGAAAAGTGTTTTTATAATGGTGTTCATATAGTTCCTGGGCTTGTCTTGGCAGGTAGACTCCCAAATATCATTAGATATCAATGTATCCTTTCAATCATTTCTTTTTCAATAGTAACCACCTATATAATTTTTTTTCAGAGCATTCAGTATCTTTCCTCTTTCAGTTATCTTGAAGATTGATCTTTCAGCACCCTCAAAATGCTATCACCTCTTCCATGTATACTTGGTCTGATCCAGCCATCCTTCCTATCTGTTTTCTTTAATGTCATTATCACTTCTTCATGCAATACATTAGGGATTGCCATGATAAAGTCAAAATTTTTAGGTTCTACTCTCATTAATAGAAAAGGTTTGAGAAATTAGCATGGAGTTTTTTTCTTCATTTTTCATTTGCTAGTTGGCCTCCTTTTTTTGCCATAAGTGTTATAGTAACAATTCCAGTATTTGTATAATTAAAGTGGCTAATAAAACAAAGTAGGTGCCCATAGATTGGAAGGAGAATTGCTAAATAAATTGTGACACATTAATGTGAGGGATAATTACTTTTACAAAAGATAAGACAAATACAAAATTTCAGAGAAACATGGAAAAACATATACAGTAATGTTAAGTAAGATAACCAGAAGCTAGGAAATAATATACATGACAACAACTACATAAATAGAAACAAAAAAGAAACTGAATTCCATATAAATATGATGACAATGCTTGACCTGAAAGAAGAAATTGGAAAATTCTTCCAATTGGAAATTTCTTGCTGAGAGACTGTGGATATTGAATGGTGAATATGCTATCAAATTCATTCAAAGTATTGGCTGGGTTTGCTGAACTGTTTTCCTTTTTTAGTCTTTAGTACAAGGAAAAGTTCACATCACAGAGGAAGATGAGAGCCATATTCAGCCATATAAAATGTAGGTTAAGCAAAATAAAGTAACAAATGGAGGGAGGAATCTGTTGTCAATTTAGTGGCATGCCAATTGAGATTTCTAGCTAGCTTCCTACTTACAGATGCAGTACAATCCAAAAGGAACTTTTCTGTCACTTTTAGCCTCTGTCTAGAATGCTCAAAGGAATACTTACCCAAAAGTATACTCAAAACTAACACCAGCTGCATCTTCTACTGCAAGGTCGAGTCCTTAGAGAGAAAAAATTCTCTTATTCAATATTGAATAAGAGAACTACCAAGGGTAACATGAATAAACATGTTATTTGGGGGCATAAGGGTGAAGTAGGGAAGACTAGAGAGATACAGGCCTGAAAAGCAGCACTTTCTGAGGGAGGACTTTTTCCCACTAGAAAATGAAACCCATTCAAGGGACAACTTCAAAAGTGAAGCAAAAACCAGAGCTGCATAGACTTTTCCTAACATTTAGAGCAATGGCAAAATTTGTATTTTAATTTGTTTCTAGATAATTCAAAAAGAAACATCCTAAAGGGGATATTTAACTCTCTGGTGGTAGATTTTCCTGCCTTGAACTATGTAGGCGTGCATTTTTATAGTAGAATGACAAGTATAAATTAACACATGATAGTCATCACTGTCTGAAAAAAGAGGGAGAGAGGGAGAGAGAGAGAGAAGCAGATAGCAATTTACATTGTATAAAACTGACATTAATTGTTCCTAGCTATTAGGAACTGTTTCAAAAATCAAAAGCATAAAAACGATAAAAAAAAAAAAAGAAAAGAAAGTAAGGAAGGAAGAAAAAGAAAAAAAGGATTAAAATGCTTTTGGAATTCCTTCAACTCATACATTTAAAATAATACCTGCAAACTTGTCATTAAATGTCAATCAAATAGCTTGGAATATAGTCAAATTGCAATTATTATAAGAGCTTTTCTGAATAAAATATTGGCTTCCTAAATGAGTTTTAGAAGAATATATGTATATCTTAACAAAAAGTTATATGAGCACAGACATGCCCCCTTTGTACTTTATAACCTGTTGGGTTAAGAAAACAATGAAATTTTTCAATCTATTACTCAAAAGCCTAGTTTAAAACCTTACTCCAATAGCTAGTTAAGTATAATACACTCATAGACACCCAGCTCAATGAAAAAGTGTTGCTCTGTCCCCTACAATTCTAACTAATGCAGCAGAACTAAAACTGTTCTTCCTTTCCAGTCTTCAGTTTCAAGTTGACAGCTGGCAAATTTTTTGACTTATCAAGTATCTCTTTATAGTGTAACAAATAATACAATTTTGTTCAGCCCTGAAAAAGTAAACAGCAAATATGCAATACCCTCTGACAACTGTAGAATTTTACTCCCACTTAAGACATGCTCCAGACAGGACCTTCTTTGAATAGAGATTCCTCTGGAGGATGGAACAACAAGAGAATATGAATTGTTAATGTTTCAATTAGCATTTCAACCTGGACTGATAAAATTGTAGGCCAAGAAGTCAGAAGCGATATCTTCAAATATTAGTGATATATGTGTGTGTGTGTGTGTGTGTGTGTGTGCATTTTGTGAAATGTAGTCACCTGAAAAAGGATAAGAATTTAGAGCCATTCCAAATATCATGTCCAAGCTTGTGTGGGACCATGTTATAGGTAAGAGTAGTCACTCAATCAGTCAAGTAGCAAGTGTTCATTGCATGAAGTCAAGTCAGCAAGCATTTATTAAACTCTTTAACGTGCTAGCCATTGTGTTAAGCACTGGCAGTACAAAGAAAGGCAAAAGTAAGACTTCTACTCATGAAGTTCACAATTTTATGTCATACCAAGGGTTTTCAGAAACTAAACTCCAGTTAACAGGATCCCAACACATATCCTTCAAATTACATATGATAGTGGTTAATGTTAGAGAGTAATTCCATATTATTTCCCCAAAATCATCTGTTTACCAATATAAAGACATTTTGTATGCATTTCAGTTACAGCTTTTCATTTCTTACCAGGTTAAATTCTGGGCTTCCCCATAATGCCCCAGAAAACTCTTCTTCCTGGAAGATCACTGCAACCCTAGAATTTACACCTTTAAAGTACCCTCCACTCCCACACTTCTCCCTCTAATTAAATGATTGCTGCCAGAACCTTCATTTAAAGAGGTCTCGCCCTCCTTTTTAGCTTTCTTTTATCTGTTGCCTTTCTCTCTTTCCCAATTAGAATATAATTTTATTGAGAGCAGAGATGTCTCTTTGTGCTTATAGAGCATTTGTATTCCCCTTGCCTAGCACGGTGACTGGTATGTTTTGTTGTTCAGTCATTTATTCAGTCATGTCCAACTCTTTGTGACCCCATGAACTACAGTGTGCCAGGTCCTTCTATTCGTCATTATCTCTCAAAGTCAATTTCATTGTTTTGATGACACTATCCATTTCACTCTCTGTCATCCTTTTTTCCCTTTTCCCTTCAATCTTTTCCAACAATCAAGGTTTTTTTCTAAGGAGTCCCATCTTCTCATTATGTGGCCAAAATATTTAATCTTCAGCTTCAAGAGAATTAAATAAATACCTGCTGAGTGACTGAAATACAATTTGAATTTTTAAGAGAAACATTATCAACCTTAATTGAAAGGTATGCAATTTCTCTTCTATTTTCACGCATGTTCAATAGGTTCATGAATTTAAGTGTTAATATTTCTATAGCAATTCATATTTGCAGAGGACTTTGGACTCATTGCTATTAATATATGTCTCATGGAGGAAACAAAAAAATTATATGATGAATCTGTTTCTAGGATAACTCATCATGCAATCTAATGAAAAGAACACAGATGATAAGGTTGTTCATATTCAAACTACAAATGAGCAGAAATCATAACTCTAATGGTATAGTGGCTGCCACTGATTGGCATTTTCTTTTATCAGCTTCAGTAACAACCTTCTTTCATATATAGTTTGCTTTTGATCAGTTTGTGGGAATATAGGGTTGACGTTAGCTGACATTCTTGGCCAATGACCATTACCCACTTTCCAGGTTATACTTAGGCAATTTTCTTTTTTTAAAAAGGGAAGGAGATTAAAAAAAATAATTATCTTCCAATCAAGAAAAGTAAGAACATAAAAAGTTTAGCTTAGGATAATATATCAAGTGCTTCTTTCACTACTTTTTCTTCCTTTTTCTCCCCATCTCCCTCATCCTCACACCCTATCACACCAACAATGAATGAGAACATAAGCATATCTATAATTAAGGACAGAGATTGGGGCCGTAACTATGATTTCACCGATGTAGAGAACTTTCACCTACCAATGCTGGTCAGCAATTCCTTTACAACTTAAAAGTTTTAGAGAATTGTCTAAGCACTGAAAGTTTAAGTGACTTAGCTAGGATCACTTGATCAGTATGTGTCAGGCCATGCTTATCTTCCTGGCTTAAAGGTTAGTTCTATATCCTCTACCCCATGTTGATTCTCATAGAGTTAATAACCTAAAAACCAAATAAGATCATGGGAAGTTATATCTAAGATTGTACAAGCATTCTGATCAACTTACCCAAAGTAGTGACTTTTGAAAACTGGACTTCTTGTTGACCTTCTCCACAGAATCTGGTTTACTTACCCATTAGACAATGATCTCTTTCCCTAAACCCTTGCCCTGGGAAATATCCAGAACAACCTATGAGAGTTTTCATTGGTCCCAAATTCTGGCATAAGATCACCATAAGATAATAGTCTTATTTACTCATAAATCATGTTACTGTAATACATGGTTAGATAGATTAAATAAGTAAACAAAGCTTCATAGAATAGACTGATATTCTCATTGCAATTCTGAACTTTACACACAGTCATAGAAGGGCTTGTACCATGCCAATAAAGCCATAAGAACAGAAGTTAAATTTCTTTCTAGCCTGAGTAACAGGTGTTTCCCAACCAGCATAGCTATACCAATCCATCGACTTGTAAGGTAAGTCTGCCTCCCCATTGGACTTTAGTTTATGCCCCACTGGGAAAAGAAGAGGAGGAAGGAAAAAGATGTCAAGGAGAAGATCTATCCAAAAAGACAATCTCTAGACCTAAAATGTACTTTTGTACAAAGTTCTTTTTTGTAAAAGTCTAAAGGTAAAAAAGAATAAAAACCTAAAATTTTCAGGTACTATTTTACTTTCTGGATTTAGATTTCCCAAAACACAACTAAAACCTCAGAGAGGATCCCCATGACACATATATTGAAAGCAAATAAATAAAAGACCATCTCTAATTTAAAATGGGTTAAGGGGCAAACCTTTGAAATGCCATGCAGTGGAACTATTCCAAATTGACCTCATTGAAACAATCATTCAATAAATCAATAACCATTTATTAATTGTCTACTATGTGTCAAGCACTGTGCTAAGTACTGGTGTACAAAAAGAAGCAAAAAATAGTCCCTGTTCTCAAGGAACATATAGTCTAATAGAAACATTCAGCTCATTCCATTGCCATCTAAGCACACCATGCCCAAGAGGTAATTTTTATTAAAAGAACCAGTACTGTACAAGGAAATGTGTATTAGTATCAAAATCAGGAGACCTAAGTTCAAATCTTGACTCTGGCCTTAGGTCAGAGTGCCTTAGGTCCTGTGTGACCCAAGGACAGTCATTTAACCTCTCATATCTTAATATAGACTTGGTAAGTTTCAGAATACCAGAGTCCCAGAACAAGGAAACATGGAACTCACAAGACAACAAAGTAAGCCAATTTTATTAAGGGGAGATATTCAGGAAATAGAGAGGTGGTTAGGAAGGATGGACACAGAGGAGTCTGCTGGAGGCCTGTGTGGAGTTAGGCACCTATTTGGGTGCCCTATCCCCAAACCAGTAAAGTCTAGTGGGGTTTTTTAGGGTTCTTATCTGTGTTTAACAGGATCATGCACTGGAAGAAAGAAGCTAGGGAGGAGTCTGGACCTGGGGGCATTGGTGCAGATTTAGGCTAATGGGAAGAGGAGAGGCTCCTAGGGAATAGATGGCTAGTTGATATTCCTACTTCCCTCACTATGAGAAAAGGGGCTTTGGGCTATTATTACTTCTGGTGTGACTCTGACATGAGGCCTCAAGGGTTCTTGAGATTCTTTGCTTAGCAACAGGGTCAGGGGGCTATTAGGGTTCTTACATCTTTAGTCCCAGTTTCTTCATCTATTAAATAATGAGGGACATTGACCAGATGACTACAAAGGTTTCTTCTGTCTCAGAAACTATGAACCTATGATCATGGAAGTAAGAAAACTTGGGCTCATCTGGGTGAACAGAAATATATTGCTAAATATAGACCCACCAAAAATACTTGATCATGAAAAAATGTCAAGTTATATCTTTATATTTGTTAACTATTTGTGAGGGATAATTTGCAGTGAAGTTTCCCCATTCTGAAAAATCAAATCTAGACTGGCTTCAGCAGCCACCAGGCCTAAGTTTAGAGGTCACCTGACCTTGCAGGAATCTGGAACTTAGAGCAATGGAGACCCTCCCCAGTGCCATCTCAGCACAAGATAAGCCAAATAAGGACAGAAGTGCTTCCTCAAACATACATTGGGTGATCTACTGTTTCCTTGTGCTGGTACTTGAGGTAGAATGCCACATTTAGATTGTACACCTAACTTCCAGCCAATGGAAGAAAAGGGTCAGGAGGGGGGTGGAGAAGAATTCCGTGTTAGGGCTTTATAACTTCACCATTTCCTTTTGTAAATTGCTTCTCCTCCCTGACCATTTGTCAGGGGGTGGCCCTTTCTCAAGATCATAAATAAACCATTCTTTTCTGCTTCCTACCTTGAGGAACCTCTGAGTATTATTTGGGTAAGGATTTCTGTTGCACACAGTTTTGGGGTGCACAGAGTTTGGGGGCTCATCCAGGATTTATCCTTTCGTGAGGAGGTCCCACAAGACCCTTAACAAGGACTAGGCTCCAACCGAGGTTTCTCGGAGGTCCTTGGAATTGGTCTATGAGATCTTACTCCAATAGGGTAATGACCCAAATAAGGGACATGAAGCAGAAATTTAGGTTTTGCTAGCAAAGACTGCCAGCAGGGATCATGCAAGTTTGTGTACACAAACCCAGGTAAGCAAGTCCCTGGGTAATCCAGGGGTGGGGGACAGTCTAGGCAGCTTGAGTCTGTAAGATGTCTCCTGCCAGGGGTGCCAGGGTGGGGGATAGTCTAAGAAGTTCAAATCTGTAAGATGTCTCCTGCCAGGGGTGCAAGGAGTTCCAGGGGTGGGGGACACTCTAGTTTGAGTCTAAGATTTCTTCTGCCTGGGAGTTAGATAGGCCTAATAGATCCTGATAAGATTAAAACTATGGGTAAAGAGCAATCTAAAACACCCCATCCAAAATACCTTCCTAACATTCTGGAGGATAGTCCTCTTGGAGATAGACTAGCTAATTGGGATAATTTACCAAAATACCAAGGAAAAGACCAAAGGAAGATGATAAAATACTGTTGCCTCATTTGGGCCAGACGCCTCTGGGAGGAGGCCTATCTTGGCCAAAATTGGGCTCTTCTGAAGACTGGGTGTGCCTATAACTAAATTTGTTTATGAATTCTAAGGAGCCTTTTAACACCCCCACCCACCCACCCTCACCCACCAGCTGTAGAACAATTTTGCTCTAAAGAGAGGGGAGGAGCCCAAAGGGAAATCAGAAGAACAAGAACAGAGGCCCCATCCCCGGGACCTCCTTTTCTTTCTCTATATTCCTTCATCACAGGGACAGAGGCTTCCTGGCCCAGCCTCAACTCCTCCTTCCCTGTCATCCTCACCCTCTGAAAGGGAATCTGAAAGGAGTGAGGACTTAAATGACTTGGCTGGGTCAGGCACACCCATACACCTCTCCAGAGGGAATTGAAACAGTTGATAAAAGATCAAGAAAGTTTTCCTCTCCCTAGGACTGAATACGATGCTAAAGCTTTCCCTTTTCAGGAAGTCCTGCTGGCCCAGGGGATAGGTTATGTGAATGTGCCCCTCCCCCCCCCTTAAGCAGCACTGAAATTAGAACTTTTAAGAAAGAAATGAAGCAGTCAATTGAGGACCCTCAGGGGTGATGATCAGGTTAATCAGTTTTTAGGATCCAATTTGTACTTGGGGGGAATTATTATCAATCTTGGATATATTATTTGGGGGGGGAGGGACCTTCCCTGGAAGGAGACTCAGTGGAGCCACATGGGACACAGCCACATGGCTTTTAAAAGGGGCAGGGGAACTGGCCTGAAAAATATTCATGAAAATATATATAGTGGTTTAGAGTTATAATTTATTTCCTGCATAATGTGGTTTGAAAATGTATTCACCTAAAATTGTTAATGGAAAGGAAATTTTAAATACATAATGTTTGGGACATTGTACATTTATAAATTATGTAATTTAGAAGAGAAAATTATGAACTCTGATGTTAAAAACAATTTCCTTGTTACTATTCAGAAGCTGTTAAGTCATCTAAGGATATAGATATGTATGTTCACTTGGATGTATGTGAATATAAGTGTTTGGGGAATTTATATTACTTAAGAACATTTTTACACCAAATTTGTTTTAAGGAATTCCCATATTTGAAGGTTTATTTTATTACTATTATTATTATTTTGGAAAGGCTGAAATTGGGTGGTTTTGAATTTACATTTAAAGATGGGCATTGATTATGGTAAAGATATTTGTAATTATTACTAGAACCAAAAGAAGCTGTTAGAATAATTAGCCCAACATATTTTAAACTGATCTGAAATGTGAACATGAATGGAGTACTGAATATATATAAATTTGTGGATAATATTTCATTTTTGAGGGCCATGGGTATTAGAACTCAAAAATGTATGGTTATATGATCAAAAAGGCATATATTGTTAATTTGACATTAAGAAATTGTTTCACTGTATGGCCCCAGAAAGTTTTATTTACTGTCCAGTAAGGGGATGGTGGTAGAATCCACATCCAAATCCCAATTTATGGGACTAATATAATTGTAAAGGTGCTTGGAACAGTGCTTGGTATTAAACAAAGAATGAATCTATCTAAATGTAAACTGTGTAAGCTAAGGTTAATTGCTTTATGTTTGTCAACATTATGTGAAATTTTTCTTAGGTGTGAAGTTTCTGCCAATGGTTATGTGATGAATGATTTTCTGTGCAAAGCAATTTGGAATTAACTAAATTAAGATCACCAGATTGGTAATTACTTGACTTTGGTTTAAAGTTTAAATTTAGGTACATCATAATTGTTTATGATATTGTTACCGGTAAATATTTGTATTGTGTATGTCATAATAGAAGCAGTTTCTCATAATTTAAATGCCATCAAATTAAGAATTATACTGGCAGAGGAACAAGAAAATGATGAATGAAGTACTCTGACCATGTCCGAGTATCAGTTATGATATTCTGAAATGTTGTAATTTAAGAAATCATAAACAAAGTTTTTCTTTGTTTTAAAGTAAGTTTCAATTCATAAATCAAGTATTTACAAAAGCATGCTTGTGAAAAAGTAATTATTGGTAATTATGTAAAGAAAATACTCTGGGAATCCTCTTTTAAGTTTTGTAAAACCTAGAATTGTTAATGTGTGTAGAAAAGAGGGTTGAAGTGTCCCTGGAAACAATTTGTGGGCAAGGTTCTCAGCCCAGGGAAAGGAGGGGGGGAGGGGCAGCAGTTACTTCTTCACCCTCTGAAGAAGTCTTACTGAGAAATCAGTCAGTCTCCAAACTGGCCTTTAAAGTTGGTAAAACTGATTTCTAGTAATTGGTTTTTAGTACAAATATGGAGTCTAGAACAGGAATTCATTATGTATATGAGTCCTGGTAAATCTTTGTGGTATATTGCAATTCAATGAGAGTAAACTAATATTAAGGGAAAAGAGTTTGGGGACCATACTGCATGTGGATGCTTGATCCAATCAGGTCCCTCCTTTTCATCTTTATGGCAGAATTTGGTAATCAATGAAAAGTTAGGCATAATACAAGTCTTTCATAAAGTTTTAGTGATTATTCCTCTTAACACCGGGATAAATTCAAACTCTTTTTAAAGAAAGGAAATACTTTTAAGAAAAAAAAATGTTTTGCAGAAGAGATCTTGCTGTTTTAATCTGAATTTGTGTCTATTGCATGGCATAAGCAAAAGTTAACATTTGTAATTGAATGTATAAGTAAAAGACTTAGATTCCTGAAGTATCTCCCTCTTCCAGACCGATCATAATTTGGGAAGAGCTTGTGGGGTTTACCCATTAACCTCTTTGCTTTCTTTAAGAAGAACAGTTATGTTAGCAAAAGAATAATAACTTATGAGCTATCTTGTTTTATGGTTAAAAATGTAAAGGAAAGCTGAATAATCTGGATAATGGATTTGAGAGATTTGGAAGAATAAATAAAGGTTTAATTAAAAATATGGAAGGCAGATAAGAAGGTTTGGAGACAAATGGGGATTTATCCAAGCCCCTCCTGTCTCTAGATAGTGGTCTGGATATCTTTGTATCAGATGGTTTAAGTATGTTGAGAAGACTATGAGGAAGTATTTAGGAAGGCAGAAAGATCTGTAACTTGATTTCATAATTAATAGCTCAATCATATTTGAGAAGGAAAGGAAATAAGGATATAAATGCAATATTGAATTATTATCCCATGGGCTGAGATTGGGATTATAAAGTTACTGTAGAAAAGCTATATCTGTGTATATGTGTGGAATGGGGTCCCAGTATATTTCAAAGTGTAATTGGATATTAATACCATCGATTGAATTAACTGCTGGGATTAAATCAGAGACATTTTTAGTTGAGAGAAAAGAAATTTTAGTGTGAGTTCAGATTAAGCCTAATAGTCCCAGGGAGATAGGGAAGCTGGGGAAGTAGATGCAAATCTATTAGAACAATAATTTATAATCCTGATGGGAGATTTGATTTTTGTGAACAAGGATAAATATAGAAATGAATACAGGTTATTTGAGGCTCACTTTAGAGATGTCCCTTAACCAATGTGAGATTATAATCATATCTTAAACTGATTGTTGAAGCTTGTTATTTAAGATTTGATAGGACTGTTAACTGACTGTTCCTCTGAGTCTAACCCTGGGTATGGATATTGAGAAAAGGTATCCAAGCTATCTGAGCCACTGATCCATGATGCCAGGCCTGTGAAGTACAGGTATGGAAGGTCAGGAGAACGACTGTTGTTCATGAGCTGAGGTACGATTCTCCTGACTCAACCTTCCCAGTGACACCTGGCAGACTTTGAGCTTGGCTTAATGCAGATTGCATCCTGGTGTACATTTTGCCTGGAACTGACATTCTGACATTGGGGAAATGGTTCCCTCATTACAGTTTCATCCCTATTCTTGGTGGCAAGTTTCAATAATCAAAATTTTGAAAACAACAACAAATCTATTAAATACTTGATTCTGGAACATCTCAAGTTACTATTAAGATAAAGCTATTAGGCTTAGGATTTAGTATAGGTATTCCTGTATCAGTCAGGGTCATCTGGTTCTTTGTAATAGTATAAGGACAAATAGATTGAGGGTTGTGGCAATATTATTCTGGTATTTAGTTAGTATCCCACTTGTCTCAAATTTGTTACAATTGGTCAATGTTAAAAGGAGGATAATCTTTGGACTACTTGGTAAAAATTTTAATTGTTTTAATTGTGAGCTTAATGTAAATCCCTTAGTGAAATCCCATCCTCCTGGTGGAGGAATTAATAATGGATTAATGCAAAATATAGGAAGCTGGTTTTAATATATGATCATGGAAATTGACCAAGACTCCAATTTTAATTTTGTAAGAATGATAAGGGTTAGGGGCGGCCAGGTGGCTCAGTGAGTAAGAGCACCGGCTCCAGTGTTGGGATGACCTAGAGAATCCCAGGCTCAGACACTCAGCACCACACCCAGAAATAACTGGCCATGTAACCTTGAGCAAGTTACTTAACCCCAATTACTTAAAAAAAAAAAAAAAGAATGATAAGGGTTCTGGAGTGGTCATTTAAATTGGTTCCAAGATTCCTTTTGTAGGTAAATGAATGAAAGAAAACCAAAGAAAGAGAGGCTGGGATGTAGAACTGAAGATGGATGACCCTAAGCCACCAGAGGACTTCCTCAGATCCAGATAGCAGTGTGAAAAGAGACTTTTGGACTTTGAAAGGACAATTGTTTATAATTGTTTTCTTTTGAATCTCTGTATCTGCACTCATAAAGGGTGCTGCCCCCTTGTATGTTGTCAATGCAATGAGGGTAATTAGAATTAAGAAAAGTGGGGAAACTTCAAAAGGTATAAAAGAACAGGGGGGATTTGTGAGGGATAATTTGCAGTGAAGTTTCCCCATTCTGAAAAATCAAATCTAGACTGGCTTCAGCAGCCACTAGGCCTAAGTTTAGAGGTCACCTGACCTTACAGGAATCTGCAACTTAGAGCAATGGAGACCCTCCCCAGTGCCACCTCAGCACAAGATGTGCCAAATAAGGACAGAAGTGTTTTCTCAAACATACTTTGGGTGATCTACTGTTTCCTTGTGCTGGTACTTGAGGTAGAATGCCACATTTAGATTGTACACCTAAATTCCAGCCAATGGAAAAAAAGGGTCAGGAGGGGGGTGGGGGAGAATTCCAAATTAGGGCTTTATAACTTCACCATTTCCTTTTGTAAATTGCTTCTCCTCCCTGACCATTTGTCAGGAGGATGGCCCTTTCTCAAGATCATAAATAAACCATTCTTTTCTGCTTCCTACCTTGAGGAATCTCTGAGTATTATTTGGGTAAGGATTTCTGTTGAACACAGTTTTGGGGTGCACACATAATCAAATGACCTCAAATTTTTGTAGCCCCTAAGATGATCTAGGGAGACCAAAGTAATTCACACACATTAATACCAATTAGGGCACTGAAGGAGAAGAGAACATTTTAAGTGGAATTGTTCCTTTTCTCCCAAACCTTGATCATAATGCCACCTACCAAGGAATCTGCCACTTCTTGCATTAAATATATAAGGGAGAGAAAAATGAATGGAAAAGAAAGGAAAGGGGGGTGGGAAGAAAAGAAAGGCTAGGGAAGAGGGGTAAAAAAAGAAAAGTATATGATAATTCTGTTGTGTATTTAAAAGGAATAGCAAGTTATATATAGTAGATTTGCAGTTTCATGTACAATCTTCTTTTTTATCATACTATGTTTTGGAAATGCTTGTTTTACTACATAAATTAAAAATAAAATATTTTTTAAAAAAAGAAAGGACAGGAAAAAGGCAGGTCAGATGAGAGAAGGATGAAGGGTCACTGATGAGTGAGAAACTCATGTTTTCCTTAAAAAAAAACACTATCAGAATTCTTATAAGCATCTTATTTTGACCCAAGACATTTTTTAAGCACTGTATTTGGAGTAAGAAGATCTGAGCTAAAATTCCAGCCCTGCTAATCCACCACTTTTGTGATCATGGGCAAATCATTTTGACATTCTAGGCCCTAGTTTCCTCATCCACAAAATTAAGGAGTTGGACTAGACGGCCCCCAAATTCCCCTCCAGCTCTCAATATCTGAATTGATGATCTCATGATCTCTAGTCACACTTAATACTTAAAAGTATTCTTTCCTCATGTATCACCTATCCAAATCCTCCTTTTTAATTCAGCAAGCATTAAGAATCCACTTCTCTGTGCAAAGAATTAATGAAATGACTCTTTTCCTATAGGACGTTGAATTATACTGGGGGAATACAGGTACCTGTATGTGCAAATATAAAGCCTAGGAAAAGATCAGCATCTGCTTATACTACCCCCCATGACTTTCCAGGTGCCCCCAAAGAATGCCTGCCCAGTGCTCTGCAGGGTCCCTAAATCCTACAGTGGCTTATGAGCCACCACCACACCATATGAGTGTATATGCCTTTAATAGTCAACTAGAGGAGATAACTAGTTCAAAATCAAGGCATTTAATTTTAAAAAATAGCAACGAAATATTTCTCCAATAAACCTAGGATGTGCCCTTCTACATATACATACATCAGTGGGAAGAATGGAAACAGGTGGGAAAAACACATGAAGGAGTACACGTGTGACTCAGTTAAGATCCTTGACTACCTCTTCCTTTAGGAGGCATTGGCACCAATAGGCTCATTTAGCTTAAAATCCATCAAACTTTTCCAGTTATGACTTTTGCTATTGTTTTTTTGGGTCTGGGGGTTCTTGGTTTTATTTTTTAAAAGTATCAAAAACCCTTGCCTGGGACCAACAAAAATCTTCTTTTGTGTTCTCTTTTATTTTCCCCTTCAGAGTCTTAGTCTATAAAGATCCTCATCTCTCCAAATACAGATTCTCAACCCCAGTGGCAACAAGCTTTTCAAAACAAAGAGCAGGGGTCCTCTCTAAAAAAAAGCTAATACTTTCAGATTTAATCTTTTCATTGGACTCAACTTCTTTGTTACGGAGTTTAGGATTTCCATGGGCAGTTTTACCCTAGCTCATGGTGAGTATTCCATATATATCATAATTCAGATCTCTGATGCTTGATTTCAAGTCAAATAATGGTTACTTGCCCAATAACTGTCAAACAGCTCTGAAATTCATGGTTTCCCAGTTTCCAAACTTTTCTCTTTTTCAAATCTTCCTTTTCTTTCAGAAAAAATAAGTGAAGGAAGGACACAGAAAAAAGGTAAGCTCTAAAGGCTCTTTTCCATGGTTTCCTATAGGTGAATAATTTATTAATAAATGAGATAGAACAAAGTTGAGTGTAAAATAGACAATTTCAATTATATTAATTTAAAAGGTTTTGTGCAAATAAGACAAATGTAGCCAAGATCAGAAGGAAAGCAGAAAATTTGGGCGGGGGGGAGAATTTTATAGACAGTTTCTCAGATAAATATCTCATATCTCAAATATATGAAGAACTTTGTCAAATCTTTAAGAATACCAGCCATTCCCCCAACTCATCAATGGTGAGAGGATATGAACAGGCAGCTTCCAATAAAGAAATCAAAACAACTTATAGTCATATGAAAAAAAATTCTCTAAATCATTATTGATTAAAGAAATGCAAATATTCAAACAACATCGAGATACCATTTTATACCTATCAGATTAGCTAAAATGATTGAAAGGGAAAGCAGCAAATATTGAAGGGGATGTGGAAAAATTGGGACACTAATTCATTGTTGGTGAAATTGTTAAATGATTCCACCATTTGGAGAGTAAACTGAATTCCTGGTTCTTCCATAGAACCAGCTCAACACCTGAAACTGTCAGCAACTGTAAATATGCCAGCATAGTTCTCAATCACAAAATATAACAGACTTTCCATATAGAAGACAGAAGCAAAACATTTATTCAGACAACAGAAAACCAAATCCCAACACCAGGAAACCGAATCCATCATAGCAACATAGAAGTTAATACACCATGATGCAGCAGAAAGCCATACCATCCTTTAGCCTTCCCACAAACCAACACACAAGCCTAGCTGTCTCCTTGGGTGCATCCTCTCTCTCCCACCATCTAGCTGCTCTGACTCCCAGCTTCCTGTGGGCTCTGCTCCACCCTTCAGCAAACTCCTCCCACCACAGGCTCCATGTGATTATATTAGGCTTATTAGGGGGCAGAGAACATCTTCAAATTCCCATTACTATCACAACACCTCAGGTGGTTCTTGAAGGATATTTTTACAAATGCTGTTTCACAGATAGAATGCCTTATTAACTGGGGGATCAAAAAAAAAAAACAGTCTCATAGAGTCTCAGCTCATGAGATGCTTCCTCCATGAAACCTCATTCATGAAGCCTTCCCTAATTCCCTTACATGAAAAATGATAGAATTATAGATTTAGAGGTGGAAAGGATCCTTAAGGCCATAAATTCCAACCCCTCGTTTTTCAGATGAGGAAGATGAGGCATAGAGAATTTAAGTGACTTGTCTAGTATCTTGAGCTAGTATATGAAGTAGGACTTGAACCCCAAGTCTTCCTGACTCCAAATCCAGCACCTTATCCACTATACAATGTTACCTCTTAAAATTCTCCCAGAAACTTCTAGATCTCTCCTTTGTTGTTATCACACTTGACTTTGTATCATATCTACCCAAGTTCATGCTATATTTCCCACATTTCCTAGAAGGCAGAGATTATGTCAGTTTTCACTTTCATAAACACTTCAACAGTGCCTCACACATAAAAGATCTTTAATATACTTTTTTCAAGAATGCAAAAAGATCAATTAGCATGAGCTGAAGGCTATGGCCAGGTGAGCAAGCTACTCCCAATATACTTTTGTTAAACTGAATTTATTTGTTGATTTATCAGGTATGAATAGCTTGTAAAAAGACATGTACTACTGGACAGAATTGTCTTTTCTGGTCTTAAGGAAAGACAAAAGAATGAGAACAAACATGTGCAGGCTGTTGTATTTCAAATTATTTCACTGACAAGTTACTGTTTTGCAAAAATTAATTGCAAACCAAAAGCATACAAAAGAAAGACCAGGCAAAAAAGAAAAAAGTAAAATACACTCAGAATCATCTATAATATGTAAAATTTGTATGCTCCCATAGAAATTTAAAGCCAGAAATGAACTCAAATCGCATATAGTCTAACTAAATTTATTCAAAATTTTACTCACATTCCCAGAATCATCCAAACAGAACCTGTAATTGTTTCACTACTTACAATCTTGAATGATATAAAAAGTGAAAACTTTTCCTTAAATACCTGATTTATTATGCAAAGCAATGGCAAACATAATATTAACAAGGTTAATAAAAGCAGTGGGATAAAAAAAGAAAATAATTGACCTAGGAACTAGTCAATCTCTGCTTCCACTAGAACTCTGAAGCCCTTAGTCAATTTGATTCTGTACCTCAGTTTCCCCATCTGTGAAATGGAAATGAGACTGTCTACCCACTACTTTCCTCTTGTTGAGAATAAATGAACATTCTGTCAGAGCTGTAACTAGACCAGGGCACTGAAATTTAGAAGGTGCTGATAGCACTCAAACTTCTTCACCAGTTTAGAACCTAGTTAGTAAGAATAATTAGTTAGAATTCTAGGCTACCTGATGGCATGCTTCCCCCTCCTCTACCCATTCAGCTGCATCCTAGGTGAGCTCCTTTCCAGTCCATCCCTGCTCTATTCCCACCCAATCCCCACCACATGCCAAGGAGCCTCCTAAGGACCAGAGATGAAACCAGAAGGACTGGTGTCCCAGGGTTTCTCCATGTCCCCTCTCAACTGAATTTGGCCTAGAAAGTTTATATGGGGGCTAGTTTCATGCTATTTGTCCCAGATGTGTTCTGTGAAGCCCCACACCCCTCTCTTTGTATTCTGATTAAGGCTTCCCTTCATATACTGAAGGAAGAAGTTTGTTACATCTCTCTGAGTCTTTCATCTAGTCTAGTTCATCTAGACTTTCAACTCAGAGAAAGTCCTGACAGCTAATTTCAACCTCTATTTTGACCAAGTCTAATAAAACTGCCACATTTTACATGTGAAGAAACTGGGCCCAACATCACAGACCAAGTTGGTGGTAGAACAGGAACCAAAAGCCAGATATTACTACAGTTCCCATTCTGGTACCTCAAAAGCTTTTGTGGAACTGCACATCAGGGATAACACTTCTTGGGGTGGCTAGGTTGCCCAGTGAATAGAAGACTGGCCCTGAAGTCAGGAGGACCTGAGTTCAAATCCGGCCTCAGACACTTAACACACACACACACACACACACACACACACACACACACACACACACAAACCTAGCTGTGTGACCTTGGGCAAGTCACTTAACCTCAATTGCCCTCAAAAAAAAGAAAAAAAAGGGATAACATTTCTGTTTTATGAGGATATGAACTGAAATGAAATGATGTGGGAAGTCATAAGGGGTGTTTTGGTAAATGTTTAACAACCAAGCTTGAGGGAGAGAGAGTAATGTATGCAAACACTTTCTTAAATCTAGACAACCAAAAAAAACAATAAATGACACCCTGATTTGTAGTGATTTCCCATTTCTGGGGTGTAATGCTCCCACTAACGAGGTAACACTGGATCTCCAAAGTTAGCTGGAGCTGACTCCAGCATGCCCCTGAAAGTGTGCTCTCATTCTTTTGGTAGCTCCTGAAGTTTCACTGAATGGGAAAGTCTTTCCATCTCTCCCACCCTCCCCTATGTCTCCCCAGTCAGACACTTATTAGACAAACATTTATTAAGCTCTTACTATGTGTCAGGCATTGTGCTAAGCACTAGACCTCTTCTTCTCTCCCCTTCAACCTTATCACTGGAAGAATATCATAGGAGGGTAGAAGGCTTCCATGAAAGGGCTGTGGAACATAATTCCAATTCTTTCTTCCCCCTTTCATCCTCAACCCTCAGGTCCTATAGAATATTCATCAAACAAACCAAGTTTGTATTTTCAGTTTTGCAACACAAACTAACAAAAATGCTTTGCTCTTCAGAACCTCAAAAGTAGAGGGATGGTCAGGTTGATTTTTTAAATTGTTTTTATTTGGACTTTATGTCTTGGTTAGGAATTAGAAGAAAGGCTATAGAAAAGAAACAGTAATTGTAACCTTAAGTATCATAGAATTGGTTTTGAAGTTGTTATATTTTCTGATAAATCAGAAAATAAGGTTATATAATGTCTCTGAGGTAGAAAAAAAATCACATTTTCCCCAAAGATATACAGATGTAACCTCTTAAAAGTAGAAATGTCCATGCAGACCTTTGCTTTTTTTAGACAATAAAAGTAGAGATTTCATTTTTTAAGATGAATATAGCAAAAGTTCCCTTACAAATCAGAATTGTGGAAATCAGGCTTATCAGGCTGACCCCACCCAAGATTTAGAATGTGAACTTAGAACCATAGTCATGGAACCTTAGCATTGGAAATAGAGCTGTAACTAGGAATCCTAGCACCTAGGATGGATGTGGGGAAAACCACTCCCCAAAAGTCTAGCGTATGCTGTGGGAGAAGAGGATGCCTCATCCCTTCCCCACTTATCTCGTGATTTCTAACACAAACAATCCTGCTCCCTCACCTGCACCTGGAGCCACCTTCTCCTCTCCCCACCCCCTATATATTTTCCAGGGGTACAGGCCATTCAAGATAGAAATAATGAGGAAATACACACACACACACACACACACACACACACACACACACACACACGCATAAGTGCCTGGATATAACACTGGCTACTCCATCCTAGACATGGTTTGGGATGGGAGACCCTTAGAATTTATCTAGTCAGACCCTCATAGATGTTCAAAAAATGTCAACCAGTCAGGAGTTTCTGATCCAATTTCTTACTTTATTTAATGCCTACTATAACTCATTATTTGTATGTATAATTTATAATTGTCTTTAAAATACTCAGACAAAATGTCAAATAAAATCAAGAGCCTAAAAGGAAAATATTTTAAATAGCACTAACTTTAGTTTTTGATGCCCATTTAGGTTTGAAAAAGGGAAAACATTACCAATTTTAATTTCCAAATTTCAGTAATGAAGACAATGTATTCATCTGGGCTGTTGTTCTCATTGTGAACGGTATTTTGCTAATGTTCCACAGCTGTAGTTAAAGTTGCATCAGTATTTCTAACATAAACACCTATTCCAAGGGCTTATTACTTGGTTGTACAAAATGTGTTTTGAAATGAATATTGTTACCACGATGCCTCCATTTAGAGGGAAATTTTCTCTTCCCCCCTCCCCAATAAAAAGCACCCACTTGATAATTCACATTTTGAATATGTCCTAAATGCATATTTGCATTGATAGAGAGTGACAGCTCTAAAGACTGAGAATGAACACCCACACACTACCAGGGAGCTATTGTACAAAAAGAAGCATATAATGTTAAGGAAATAAACATGGGGAAAATATGCTGAAGTGCTGTTAAGGTTTTGACACAAAGCATTGAAAAGCAAGCTCAACAGCTCTGGATTCATCCATTATGCGTAGTTTACAGTGGCTGGGTCAAAGAATACAAATATTTTGTAGCAAAATCTCACCCAACTACAGGAAATGGTAGCAATGTATATCAAAGAGTGGGGGGAAATAGCTGGGGATCAGGAGACCTAGGTTCTATTCCTGTTTCTGCTTTGTTACTTTAACAAGACACCTCCACTCTGAGTCCCATTGTTCTCCTCTGAAAAGTGAGTAATTTTACAGATTTTTATATTCTGGAAGTCTTCTCAGTGCTAAAAATTCTAGATGCATTTAAACCTTCTTGCTTGTGTCAGTATCTCAGCATGCTAATAACGACAGTGGTGTCAAGGGGAAAATGCTAAATTTGGAGACAAGACCTGGGTTTGAGTTCTGGCTCTAGTTTGTATGACTTTGGGCAAGTCATTTAACCTCTCCCTAGACTTCATTCTCCTTCTATGCAATATAGACAAGATAATCTCCAATGTGCTTGCCAGCTCTGAGGCCTATGAAAATGGTAAGATGTTTAGGAGAATTTCCAAAACATTTTCTTTCCTCAGTCTATTAGGAAAACACCTCCATTTTGGAGCTTTCTTCTTGCCCTGTGCCCCAACCTCCAAGTTCCCTCTCTCTTTTGGAGATTTTAACACACCCATATTGGCTGACTGAGAAAGAACATGACATAGGAAGTAGAGAGTCTGAGGGAGGAGCAACTTGGCATCAAATCCTGCCTTTAACACAAACTGGCTGTGTGGCCCTGGGCCAGCCCCCTCACTCCTCTGCACTGCAAAAAACACTGTAAAACTATACATTTCAGAGCAGGTACCCATCTACATTGGCAGGAGGAGTTTCCTCGTGGGAAATTCCCTGTAACAATGAAATAACAGGTCTTGTAAAAACAAGAACACCAAATGACTATTTTAAAGAATCCACAGAAAACTAGTAAGGTGGTCTTTTGTTTGTTCCTTTCAGCAAAGAAGCAATTTTGCCTGCATACAACCTTTCTCACCACCATGCCTACCCCTACCAACCCACCCCCCAAAAACCTCTTTTTTTAACTCTTTAGCTGTCTAAAACATAGTGAGTCCTATGGTCCTTCTGGTTTATGTGCGAGGCAGGCTTATCCAGAGTATATTTACACAAGGGTTATGGGGAGCGCCCATGCTGTTCCATGGTGAAGAACAGCAGAAGCCACTCAGATGTAATAAGCTAGTGGCTGCGTGCAGTTTTATGTCTAGCAACTAGCCCTACTATAGCATCTGGTCTTCACCTCCCAGATGGATCATTTTGTGAAGTCAAACTAAGCCATCTTTTGCCTCAATTCTTACCTAGCCTTTAATCACTGAATGGGTGCTCCTCACACAAACTGAGCCCTGAAAAAGACCTTATCTTAAAAAGGCCAGGGTGTCCCACTACATCCAAGGCCATCACCAATAGTCCTGACCTATGTCATGCCTGGGACTTTGAGACTAGAGTGGGGCTGACGTGATGACTTTGCTCAGCCCTGCCTCACTTAAGTCCAATCCACTTGCAAGTCAAGACATCACCCTCCTGATGTCATTAGTCTTCTTTGAGAATGAAGGATGAATAACCCAAGGGCCATATACATAGAAAACATCAGAAGTCATAGTCGAAACCAGGTTCTCCAATTTCAGAGTCAACACTCCTATCACTGTACCATTTCCCTAGAGTTTCCCTATGCTATTTTTGAAACAAAATTAAAAGGTCATTTTATTGGATGACTATGGCAACTACTCTACCAGCCCAATTTTCAGCTCTGGTCAAGGTTATATAGGACATGTAGGAAAGGGGATTTTCTTTACAAACTTAGTGAGGCTACACCTCACCGCTCCCCAATGTCCCTTTTTTCTCCCAACAAGAACAATAGATGCTGGCTGACCTGAAAAAATATTAATAAGCCACGTTCTTTGGCAATCGTAAGGATGTCTCTATAAAAGGCAGGTCAATCTATATTGAAAACAAAATTATTCACAAAGTTCTAGAAATAGATAACAGAATGATTATGTAAAGTGCTTTTAATGCCATTGTAATTCCAGAGGTATTTGGTTATCCAAATACTTGTCAAGAGACTCACTATTGAAATTGAAATGTATAGTGAGGGGGGTGGAGTCAAGATGGCAGAGTAGAAGCAGGACCTCCCTGCTGCTCCGGCATCCCTCTTCCCCAATCCATGTAAAAAGGGGACTCTAAACAACCTTTGGAGCTACAGAACCCACAAAATGCACAGAGAAGCTAACCTCCCGCTGAGGACAGCCCGGGAGGCTGGCAGGAATCTGCCAGAGCAGTGCTCTGGGAGTTGAACCCAGCCCCACACCGAGACTTTAGCCCCAGAGCAGACCTGACCAGCCTCTGGCTGGAGGGATTCCAGATCAGCAGCAGCTGTCACCGTTTCCAGATTTATCAACACATAGATGCGAAGGACAAAGTGAGAGGTCACTGCAGTCTGGACTTTGGGACCCAGTAAGTGGGAGTGTGTGGCTTTTGCCCCCAGGGCAAGAAGCCACTGAGACACTGCACAGCCAGCCAGTGCCAAATGGCAATTTCAGCTCCTGGACTGCAGAGTGTAGGGGGACCAAGCACAAGTCTGAGGGGTAATTGCTCTTGCTTTAACCTGCTTGGATCTGGATTGCAGTCTAGGGTGGAGGTCCTGGGGTGTGTGTCCAGATTGCCAGAGCATGTGGAGGCCTCAGAGATGGAACCCATCTAATACCTCCAGCAGCTGAGAAAACCTTAGCGTTTGGGATGAAAGCTCCCCTGTCTGGTGGCAGAGTCCTACTGTGGCAAAAAGCCCAGGGGTCAAGTGACTGAGGGGCAACATGCCCAGGCAAAGGAAACAAAGCAGACAGAAGATTCCAACATTAGACTCTTATTTTGGGGACAAAAAGGAGCAAAGCATGGAACAGGAGGAAAACAGTGAAGTCAGAACTCCTGCACCAAAAGCTTCAAAGGAAAATTCAAGCTGGTTACAGGCCATAGAGGACCTTAAGAAGCAGATAAGAGAAGTGGAGGAAAAATTGGGAAGAGAAATGAGAACAATGCAAGAAAATTACAAAATGAGAGTCAACAGCCTGACTGAGGAAAATCACACCTTAAAAAATAGACTAACTCAAATGGCAAAAGAGTCTCAAAAAGGCAATGAGGAGAAGAATGCCTTAAAAAGCCAAATTGCCAGATGGAAAAAGAATCTCAAAAGCTCACTGAGGAGAATCATTGCTTCAGAATTAGATTGGAGCAAATGAAAGCTAATGACTTTATGAGAAATCAAGATGCTGTTAAACAGATCCAAACAAATGAAAGAATAGAAGGCAATGTGAAATATCTCATGGGAAAAACCACTGACCTGGAAAATAGATCCAGGAGAGATATATTAAAATTATTGAACTACCTGAAAATCATGATCAAAGTAAGAACCTAGAAATCATCCTCCAAGAAATCCTCAAGGAAAACTGCCTTGAAGTTTTAGAACCAGAGGGCATAATAGAGGTTGAAAGAATCCACTGATCACCTCCTGGAAAAGATCCCAAAAAAGAAAACTCCTAGGAATATTATAGCCAGGTTCTGGAATTCTCAGATCAAGGAGAGAATATTACAAGCAGCCAGGAAGAAACAATTTGAATTGTGGAAACACAATCAGGATAACCCAGGATCTGGAAGCTTCTACATTGAGGGACAGAAGGGCTTGGAATATGATATTCTACAGGTCAAAGGAGCTGGGATTAAAACCAAGAGTCACCTACCCAGCAAAACTGAGTATCATGCTTCAGGAGAAAATATGGTCATTCAGTGAAATAGAGGACTTTCAAGCATTCTTGCTGAAAAAACCAGAGTTGAACAGAAAATTTGACATTCAGATACAAGAAGCAGGAAAAGCATGAGAAGGTAAACAGGGAAAAGAAATCATAAGGAACTTATCAAAGTTGAACTATTAACATTCCTACATGGAAAAACAATAATTGTAACTTATGAACTTTTCTCGGTAGTTGAAGGGAATAGAAATATATATGTATGTATGTATATGAGGGTATATGGGCATATGAATACATATGTGAATTTGTGTATATATGTTTAGAGGCATACATAGATAGAGGGCACAGGACCAATTTAACAGGAAGGGATGATACTTAAAAGGTCAAATTAAGAGGTGAGAGAGGAATATAATGAGAGGAGATGGGGAGAGACAGAATGGGGTAAACTATGTCATATAGAAGAGGCAAGGGAAAACGGTCACAATGGAGGGGAAGAACAGGAAGGCAAAAGGGAATGGGTCAACCTTATTCCCATCGAATTTGGCTTGAGGAGAGAATGTAATACACACTAAATAGGGTATCTCACCCTCCAGGAGAGTAGAGTTGGAAGGGGATGAGAAGGGGGATGATGGAAGGGAGGGCAGGCTGCGGGGAGGGAAGCTAGAAGCACCTACTTTCGAAAAGGGACAGGATCAAAGTAGAGAATAGAACAAGTGGGAGGTGGGATAGGAGGGAGGGAAATATAGTCGGTCTTTTACAATATATCTACTATGTTATTGTTTTGCCTTAGGGACACATGTACAACCTATACTGAACTGCTTATCTTCCCAGTAAGGGTGGGTGATAAGGGAGGAAGGGAATGAATTTTGAATTCAAAGTTTTAAAATCAAATATATATATACTATTATTAATACTATTTTACATGTAATTGGGAAATAAGATATACAGGCACTTGGGCATAGAGATCCACTGGAAAAGTCGAAAAGTGTATGGGAGAAAATATGGGAGAGAGCAGATTGGAGGAGGGGATATCCTGTGGGACTGCTATTTTGGGGAGGTGGGTAAGGGAAAATCAGGGAAAAAATTTATAACTCAAAATCTGGTAGAAATGAATGATGTAAATCAGAAGTTAATAAAGCATTTGAAAAATAAAAAAATCAAAGAAAAGAAAAAAAGAGAAAATGTGTAGTGAGTGGTTCTTGAAGAATGTGGCTAGGGACAATAACAAACCCTCTTTGAAAAGGTAGCAGCATCTTCCAAGTAAGACATATTGAGATCATGAACATGTGTCCTGAAAATAATTAGAAGTCATAAGATGTCAGCAGAATTGGCAGGTACTTTTCATTCAAAAACCTATCATTTCTCTCTCAAGAAGAGTCCACATACACAATGGCTTTTCTTTTGCCTTTATTACTCCAAAGCAATCATCACATCTCTAAAGTGAAGATGGGGAGTGGTGTCACTTTCTTTTTCTTTTTTGCCTCTTTTTTGGAAGGCAATTGGGGTTAAGTAACTTGCCCAAGGTTACACGGCTAGTTTTTTTGTGTGGGTGTTAAGAGTCTGAGGCCGGAACCAAACTCAGGTCCTCCTGACTCCAGAGCCAGCACTTTGCTCACTGGGCCACCTAGCTACCCCTATAATTCTTTTTTTTTTTTTTGCTTTTTTTGGAGGACTATTGGAGTTAAGTGACTTGCCCAAGGTCACACAGCTAGTTTTTGTGTTAAGTGTCTGAGGCCACATCCAAACCCAGCTCCTCCTGACTCTGGGGCCAGTGCTCTATTCCCTGCTCCACCTAGCTGCCCCTATTGTGTCACTTTATATCAGTTCTTCCATCTCTAAAGAAATCATTGTCCCAAAAATAAGAGATATATGTATGTGTACGTGTGTGTGTATATTTATATATATATATGTGTGTGTGTGTGTGTGTGTGTGTGTGTGTGTGTGTGTATAAGACCCTTCTAATTTGAAATCTATGATTCTATATTTGGAAATGAGGATGATGTTAAAATCAAAAGATAACAAGACTTGTTTTAAAAGTCCCTATTCTTAATAACAGAGATATAATCTTTGGCGATAATTGGAAGAAAAGGAAGATGGAAGCTTAAAAAAAAAAGATTCCTTAACTTAACATATGCTAGAAACATGCGCTTATTCCCTCCATGTTTCAAACCACATGAAATTCAGGAGAAATACTAAGTCATAATGCTTACCCAAAGTCTCATGAACTCCAGATTTGCCCCTCTACCATTTTCTCTTTCCTTGATATTCCAAACATGGGAGACCACCTATCTTTTCAAAACACAGTTTCTTGTTGATGAAGAGGAAAAAGTTGCCAGTAGAACAATAAAGACACCAACAGCAGATAAGAAACCGATGGCTTCTGGAGTAACTAGCAAAAGAGCAGAAAGAGCATTTTATGTATTTATGTATTTATTTATATACATATATATATATATGTGTGTGTGTGTGTGTGTGTGTGTGTGTGTGTGTGTGTATAATGTTATTGAGATATACAATAGAGAAAAGCAATATTTTTCTCTAAAGAGTGATCATGGGTATATGGTATTAGTGGTCTCCAAAATTTCTTGATTGAACATCTTTGCCAACAAAAAATTTTTTAACTGTACCCTATTAGTAGTAGTGCAATAGTCATTGATATTTGGTAGACTAAAAGGTATAAAATTCAGGAAATGGAAACTATGAATGAGAGTCTAGAGCAAGGTATATTTTTTATCTTTATTTTATTTTTAATTAATGAACTAAAACAAGTATTTCCATAACATAATAGAATTTTTAAAAAAAGATGATGGTGTATTAAACTGTAAATCTATTATATAGAACTTACTATTCCTTTGAAATATATAACAAAATTATCATGCAAATTTTTGCTGATTTAATTCTACTACTGTGATCTCTCCCAGGATAATCCTTTACAAACAAGGTAGAAACTAATTATGCCTTGGTATTCATTGAAATTTCAATAAATTTTGTGCAATTCATTGCAAATATAAAGACAAAAGCAAAAATAGTGCCTGCCCTCAAGGAGCATATGTCTACTGTGGAGGTAGGGGGAAGGAAGCATGTACACAGATAAGTAAATACAAAATAAGCACAAAATGAATACAAAGTAATGGCTTGAGATCCGGAGAAGGCTCATACTTGAGATGGAATACTAACAATTGTTACAATCTGGAAAAAAAAAAAAAGTCTTCTGAATGGAGATGACAGTAAGAAACTAAGTATCCTTTTTTTTGCAACTTTTTTCAAGATTGAGGAAGAGAACTTCTGGGTGTAATGAAGTAGAGAGTAAAACATCTTTCTGCCTGCCAAACACCCTATTGTTTTTTAAAAATTATATTCTGTGAGTTGTAGCTGTTATAGATTATAAATTCTTCTTATTTCGACTATAATAGCTATTAAAATCAAGTGCTGAAATAAATTGAATTTAAAACCTACCCTTCAAAAATCACCACAGTACAGAGCGTTTAATCAAAATGTTCAAAAATAATGAAGCAATTCAACTGACTCAGGACAACAACATGTACCATGCCTACAAGGTAGATGCAAAGAACAACAAAACTATTGTATTTATAATTATAATTTAAAGCTATTTTATTTATAATTATAGCTTAAAACTATTATATATTGAATTCAATTCAGTTTTTATTAGGCAGTTATGAGTAAATAATTATGTGTACCACTCCTACAGCTCTTTCATGTCTGCAAATAAGCTATCAAGAGCCAACTTTTACATGGACAATTTAACCAATTAAGAATTTTTTTTTTAATAAAAGGCATGTTCTGGACTAAATATTTTTTTTTAATAAAGCTGTCATATAAATTTAATCCCCTTTATTCTCTAAACTCCATCCTAAGTAAAAAGGACTTTGGCAAGTCTGGTTTCAACATGAAAATCATTAATGGTCACAAGATAAATCTCCAATCTTGTACTTTCTATCTAAGAAAATGGAATTTTATTTTTAACTACTAATAGTTTAGAATTTTGAATGATAAAACACCATTCCCCATTGAAGGCAGTCTATTAATATGCCTTCGCTTGGTACAGAATTAAGTACCATATATGGAAATTCTCAAAGCTCAAATGAAACACACCCTTCTTTCATTTTTTTTTTTTTGGGGGGCTTCCTAACTCCTTTCATCCCACTTCCAAATTTTGGTAGAAGTTCAGAGTATCCCGTCTAATAGGGGCAATAAAGCTACAGGTATATGAATGCACATTCAACGAATGTAGAAAATTAAATATTTACAATGTAAACCCACCAAAATGAATCAGTATGTATGAGATAAGTAAAAGAAGATATCACTGAAATTTCATGTTTGTTTTTTTAGTAATGATAAGAAGATGCAGGGGGCTTGCAATCAGCAAGGAGAAAAGGAATACACACACCAAAGTACTAGACTATTATCATAAGTTCCTGCAGTTCAGAACTTTAGCTAAGGCATCCACAAATAGAACCTTCCCAAAGATACCTCAAATAAGGCAGGTTGAACTACCAAGAAAGAGCATGGTTTCTATCAGATGAGATCAGATTATGGAGGATGCTCTTATACTAATGGGCACCCTTTGATTTATATACAGAACCTTCTATACTTCATACAAACCATTTATCAATAAAAGTAGAGAACTAGCTTTGGTGTAAGGAATATCTGGGTTCAAATCCACCCTAAAACACTTCTGAGGTATATGACCATGGGCAAGTCATTTATTTTTTTTTTAAAGCAATCGGGGTTAAGTAACTTGCTCAAGGTTACATGGCCAGTTATTGCTGGGTGTGGTGCTGAGTATCTGAGCCCGGATTTGATCCAGGTCATCCCGACACTGGAGCCGGTGCTCTTACTGGCTGAGCCACCTGGCCGCCCCTAAGCAATTGGGGTTAAGTAACTTGCTCAAGGTTACACGGCCAGGTGTTTCTGGGTGGGTGCTAAGTGTCTGAGCCCGGGATTCGATCTCCAGGTCATCCCAACACTGGAGCCGGTGCTCTTACTCGCTGTGCTACCTGGCCGCCCCATGGGCAAGTCATTTAACCCCTCTCATTTCCAATTTCTTCATTTATAAAATGGAAAAATAATATATGCAGTATCTACATCAAGGGGTTGTTGTGAGGATCAAACGAGATAATATAGTGAAGTACTTTGCAAATTTCAAAGCGTTATAGACATGTCAGTTATCATCTAGCAGAATATAAGCTCCTTGAGGGCAGGAAACTTTCGCTTTTGTTTTTGTATGGCCAACTTTCTAACCTCTAAATAAATATAGGATAATATGAATGGCTCAGAAGTTGGTGGCAATTTCCTACCTATAAATTATTGTCCATAAATTGTATATAATCTCTGTGGTATACACAATAATCTGCTCAAATGTGTTTTTTTTTTTTAAAGAATTTAAAACTCAACTCTTTCAATATTTCACAGTAATCTCTGCTTCATATTTTACAACTTACAAACTTAAATAGTAAATGCACAAGGAAGGCCCATAGCAAAACCAATCTCACTATATTTTCGTGGACTTGTCCAGTTTGCTGCCAGGTAAATGTGCTTTTAATCTTTATGATATATACATCACTTTATTTAGACTTCTGCTTACTTGGTCTAAACAAGAAGCCATTTTGCTTTGACCATCCCAAGCCAATATCCACATACATTGTGAGGAGATCATGGTTGAGGGACTGAAAAGGAACACAAAGGCTCAAAAAACCACAAGTCAGGCTTTTTATTACTCACAGGCAAACAGACATGCAACTCCCCAGACCTACAAGTCTTATGGGCAGTGCAGGGAGTGACATGGATATGGTGCCAATTGTGAACCCAGATCTCTGCTTTCATATCTGATTGTTGTTTCTGGCCAGATTGACAGGGACCAATTGGAAGGAAGTCCTAATGAGGAGTTAATCAATGGGTAATCTGGACTGTGATCTCCCCTTACTGACCCCAAGGGTATCATGATTAAGTAGGTTTGCTAACCTTGCATGTATGGATTAGTTGAAGTTTGCTAGTGATTTTGATCAGAAGAGTCTTGCATTCCTGGTCTAAGTGTAGGTGACTCAACCAGTATCTGGGTATATAGAAACTTCCTGATATATAAACAGGTTAATCAGTGGTCAAACCTGGAGTCACTTTTTTCAGCTAAGGTCTAGTGGTAGGCCAATCCTCACATATATATAAACCAAAGCAAGCTATTCTTCCTTTGTAGTTCATTGATGCAGTATCTCTGTGCCTCTGGGTCCAAATGGAATTAAAAACTGTGGCAGAAAAGCTCTTAAAATAATTTTAGATCTTGTGCACAGAAGTGCTTCAGTGAGGGAAAAGCATTATGTATATCATCTGCTACTGATGACAAGGGCACATATGTCAAGAAATTCAAGTACCATCTGCAAAGTAACTACTCTAATTATTCCAGTAATTACTAAATTAGAAATCTGACGGCCGTGAAGTTCAGTCACACAGTTCGTGTTACAAAATACTTTGCTAAGGACACACTTTCATAAAAGTGAGGCTTTAGCTCTCTGACATGCCATTGGATAGCCCCGTCTGCTAATTTTCAAATAATGTCCCAGAGAGACCGGGAGATTACAGTAAAATGGAGGATACTGCATGTCATGTAACAACTAATTGTTTGTAGGTCAGATTCAACAGTCATTGAGTATTTCAGAAGGTTAACTGTCCACTTTCTATCACCTGACTTTATAAAAAGAACTGAAATTATGCCAAGAAAGGAAAATGGAAAGGAGTTTTAAAAGTTGGAAGTGGCAACAGAACTTATAAACTAGCATCTTCTTTTTGTTGTTCAATCATTTTCAGTCATGTCTAACTCTTGATAACCTTCTTTGGGTTTACTTCACAAAGATATTGGAGGGGTTTACCATTTATTTTCCAGTTCATTCTATATATGAGGAAACTGAGGCAAGTAGGGTTAAGTGACTTGCCCAGGGTTACATAACTAGTAAGTGTCTGAGGCCATATTTGAACTCAGAAAGTTAAGTCTTCCTGACTTCGTGCTCTGCACTCTACCCACTGAGCCACTTACTGCCCTCACTTCATTAATTCCCCACCAAAAAGAAGGGTACTGGGAATGACAAACTCCAAGAGTTTCTAGACAAAGACACCCCTCCAAAGACTGAAAATTACTTTACTGATATGAATAAAAGAATATATTTAAAATTTCTGCCAAGCAATTAAACTCCTTACATAATTACATTGGACCTTGAGAAACTCAGTCCTTGACTTCAAACTAAATGGGTTTTTTTTTCTTCTTTCTTATCAGTGCTTCAGAGAAGAGAACTTGGATGTCCTTAGGAAAATATTTAGTAGTAGAACTATCATATAATAAAAATAATGTATGAAGTGCCTTCCTCACAAAAAGATCATATGAGGAAAGTAGCACGGATCCTATTTTACAGATAAGTAAACTGAGCTCTTAGAAATTAAATGATGTGATTACACATATATAACCTATATCAAATTGTTACCATCTCAAGGGAGGGGACAGGGGAGGGAGGGAAGGAGAAAATTTGGAGCTCAAAAAAAATTTTAAGTGAATGTTTTAAATTGTCTTTACATGTAATAGGAAAAAATAAAATTCTGTTTTTAAAAAGGGGAATTAAATTGTTTATTAATTAAATTAAATGCTTTTTTGGTCTCCAGTCTGAGGCTTTCTATCCCCCTCCCCCTCCTCCCTACCCCCCACCCCATTAACCCCCCCCAGCCGGAGAGCTGCCATGGCTGAGGTCCCGAGCGCGGCACTGTTCCAGGCAGGTTGATATCTTTCAGATGAAGGAATTGAAGCCTGCAAAAGTTCTCCTGACAAAGTCAATATAAATGACATCATCCTGATTGCCCTCAATATTTGAGAACCACTGGCAAGAAATTCCTCCCCAGTGATATTAATGGAGGGAAGATGGAAAAGCTTGAAGACCCATGTGTTCTACAGACTCAAAGAATCCGCAATGTTGCTGCCCCAAAGGATAATGAAGAGTCTCAAGTTGCACCAAGGATGCTGCGCTTGCAGACGACTGACGGCCATATAAGTTGCACAGCAGTAGAATTTAATTATATGTCAAAAATTAGCCTGGACACACCACCTGGAACCAAGGTTAAACTCTCGGGCATTATTGATATAAAAAGTGGATTCCTGCTTTTGAATGACTCAAACACTGTAGTCTTTGGAGGTGAAGTAGAACACCTTATTGAAAAATGGGAGTTACAGAGAGTAAGTATCTGCTGTAGGATGTTTTATGTTGTTAAAGCAAATTGAGCAGAATGTTTGCATAGGACATTTGGAATAGAATCCAAGAAAATATAGTTTTATCCACATGTAATGCATTTCTAGTGTTATTACCCTCTTTAGTCTTTATTTAAGAATGTTCTCCTTTAATAAAGATCTAAAGTTCACAGATAAATTGTTTCTTTGTACTATAGATTAACAAAAAGCAACACTATGGGCTATTAAGACCTATATCTATCTCTTTTTTTTTTTTGAAGATTTACAATGCCTTTCGAGTAGATGTAAGCCTCTCAGTATTGGGTCATCTCATTATGATTATTGTGGAATTTTCTTGCCTGGTTATCGATGGGATGAGAATATATTGAAAATTCTGTATCTCTGTGTACTTTTTTTTTATTGTAACTTGTAATATTGAAGGGGGAGGGGGTGGCTGAAGCGCTGCCAGTGGGAAGTAGCTGAAGTACAAGGCTTGTGTCTATAAAATAGGAAGTGAACAGAGCCCTAGTTGAAGGCTCTGGAAAGGTGTCTGCTTTATTTTGGCTTTCACGTATGTCCATCATCTCAGTTAGAACGCAGAAATCAGGGCCAAGGCTGTTGGAGAATACAGGTTCATCATGAGAGACCAAGTTTGTCAGGGGAAGCAGCCATCAAAGAAAGAGGGACAAGTCACACCTAGTGTGGGTGTAAGAGGAGACAATTTTATCAAGAACTGAATAAAGCAAATTCCTCCCTATACGATGTCTTTTAGGGTAAGTCAAAACAAGGATGAGATCTAGAACATACGTTTTTAACAGGACTGGCTCATCCAGACTTTCAAGAGACTGTGAGAAATTCAAAAAAGCCATATCCATTCCCTCCTGAAACCCCAGAGGATGGATCTTTGGGACCCAGATAAAGAGATGTTGCATTGTTTTGTGCAGGGAAAAGGATAAAATAGCCTTGGCCAGTGGGTTGAAGACAAAGTACACAAGATCACTGAGTTGGAGGGCAACAGGATAAAATTCCTTGCCTAACCAAACTCCTATAATCCCAGACTAGGTCAGGGGGAGGAAGTAGATTTCAGAGGACTGAGTAGAACTGCTTCTGTAAACTAAACTGTGTAGTAAAATTATGTCGGAGTTTCATTATAACTCTGTTCTTTGTTCCCATCCACTGCCTTCTAGGTTCCCCCCAGCATTTGTCCTTGCTGCTTACCTCTCTATTAGTTATGGAGAGTATGATACTTGATTTGTAACTCTCTAATGAGCTAAACTACATCTTACTTTGTATTATATGTATTTGTGTGCATATATCTCTTATTGGATTGTAAGCTTCTTGGGGCAAGGACTGTCTTATTCATCTATATTCCTCAACCCTTAATGGTGTGTCTTGTACATATTAGATGCTCAGTAAACTGACTGAATATTGACTTTCTGGATATTAAATAATGGGAGTCAAGAATCAAGAATTATGTTTTTGAACCATCACTCAAAACAGTAAAGTAGGCTAAAGTTTCTAGGAGTTTTTCAGGCATTCTGATTTCATGCTACATTATTCTTTTTTAAAATTTGTTTTGAGAATGACTGCTTTTGGAATAGTTCCTTTTGGATAAAAGAAGTTAGGATTTGAGTATGTTATGAATGCTAAAGATTGACTTTCCCATGATCCTTATAATGATACAATTTAATATTTTGTAATATGTGATATTTTATAACTTCTTTTAATTGTCATGGTTTAAATAAAGCATAGAACATCTTAATTCAGAAAAAAATTAAATTAAATGCTCAAGGACATGTAGCTAATAGAGAGAGGAATTAGAACTTTAATTCAAAGGGATTTTCCTTTCTACAGCAGAGGTGTCAAATAGGAAGCCAGAATTAGATGAAAATATAATTAGAAGATATTTAACAAAATAAAAAATACTGTAGGACATAGATAATTGTTAATATGTGGTTTTCTAAGTCAATATGCGACCTGTAGGGATCCCCATGTTCATTTAGTGACCCATTTCTATTTGAATTTGACACAACTGTTGGTACATCACACCACTTCTCAGACACACGATTCAGGGGTAATAGGTGCAAAAGCCATGGTATGATAAAATGCACATTTACAAATATTTTAAACTAACAAAATCATTACAAAGTTTCTAGGGCTCTGCATATGAGAAGTTTGCTTGTGTGAAGTTATTACAAGCTATCAAGGGAATGGATAACTTTGATTTATCTAATTCTCAACAAGCATTTTATGAGACAACTGCTCATAGGATTAGAGAGTTAGAGATTGAAAAGATCTTTGAGGCCATTAATTATATTTTACAGATGATGAAACTATGGCAGAAAGAGGTTAAGTGACTTGCCCAGGGTCCTGCAACTAATAAGTGCCAGGGCCATGATTCAGGTCTTCTTGACTTCTAGATTCCATCTACAATGGCAGCTGGGCCACGCCAGGCAGTGGAAAAATTGCTGAAGATACCAACATAAAAATGAAACTGTAAATGAAAAGAAATATAATAAAATCCATATGAAAAAAGAAATAAACCTGAGTACTGAGGAGCACTAAAAGAGAAAAAAAAAGTAATAAAGGTAGCCTTGCTCTTTTACACCTTGAAACATATTAAAAAGTGTTTGTCAAAACTATCCAGTAATGAGCAGAAATTAGAAATATGGATTAGTAGAACAGAATAGAGAACCCAGAGGTCAAACCAACTAAACCCAAAGGATTAATGTCTGAAAAACCTAGAAAAAAATAAAAACTAGGAAAGAATACATAAGAACTACAAATATCTATGATATTGTCAAAAGGAAAATTCTTTTTTTGGACTTTTACCCTGATTAACAAAGCAAAACTCAAGACTAAGAGAATTAAAAGGATTTTCCCATAAGTACATCAAGGTAGCAACACACTGATTGGCTGATAACTGAAGATCTGGAATGGGTTCAAGGTGGACCCAGCTTTTATTGGCAATTATTTTAATGAGATAAAGAAAATTCAGGTAGGTCAACTTCAGCAAAAGAGGTTCAACTTTTGCATCTCAATTCCTCTCCCAGGAAGCAAGTGAGTGACAATTTGCAGGTATGTGACAAAGAACAGGGAATGCAAAAAGCTAGACTCAAGTGGCCTTCTCCAAACTCCCCCAATACTGATGGACAACCAGGAACAATGGTCACCGAGCCAATATAACTTTCAATAATTTGGAAATGAAATAGTCAAACAAATTATTAGCTTCACCATTTTTTTCTCAGCAGTGCTCATTTGTTGCCCCAGAGGTAATACAAAACCAACCATTTAAAATTAAAAAGAAGTTATTTGAGACTTAGGTGCAACTTAGCACAACCCATAATCAAAGTACTAGCAACCAATCATTTCACAGTGCTTTAAAGAACAATTTTTTTGTGTCATCCTTTGGGTGCTATCTTTGATATGTTGATAAATATATGTTTAAAAGTTGTTTGTTGCTTATGAAAATGAGTAGGATGGATTATCTTCTTCAACTGTATTAAAATGTAAATTTTCATGGAATATAGCAGGATATAATAGAAACATCAACTTTGAGTCAGGAGAGATCTGGGCTCAGACCTAGCTCTGTAATTACCAATGGGACCAGGGGCAAATCACTTAAATTCTCTGAACCTCTCTTTTCTCATCTGTAAAATGGTGATAATTCTATATATGTAGCACAGAATTATTATAAGGATCAAATGAGTTAATGTACATAAAAATCTTTGCAGATCTTAAGATGTCATAGGGATATCTGCTTTATCCACAATATCCCACAGTGGATATCGTTGTATATTCACATGCTTTACACAGCCACAGAAATGTCACTAGAGGAGAATTAGTAGAGTAGAGATGTAAGTACTTTTGAAATAATAGTGAAAGGAAAATTCATCGTCCTCTTTTTACAAACTTATAAGAGTATTCTTATAAGAGTTCTGACTGAATACTTCAACTCTTTCTAATCTTATTGGCCATCTCATGACCCTACCTCATTTCAGATACTAAAAAAAAAAAAAAAGAAGTTAGGAGCAATTATTGGCAACAATTTTGTTGGTTACCAAAAGTCAATTTAACATTTTTAGAATGGGGGGGGGATGTTTTTAATGATATGAATATACCTTTTAATTTAACCCAACATAGTTGAATTGAATTGAATTATGGTGATTTGTGGAATTTTTATGGGCTAGAGTGCAAAAAGAAAAGAAAAAGCAAATGAATTCAAAGGATTATAATTTCCCTTTATTTGACTATTGCTATATTATGATGGAAACACATATTGAAATTAGAAACCTATGCACAAGCAAAAACATGTTATATTTCATCATTGGATAGAATGAATGACATGTGTAAAGTCAAGCATGAGCAGCTTTCCAAAAGAATGCTACTATGAACAGCTTTTAAGATTCTGATCACACAGTATAGTGAACACTCTATTCAATAACAAATCAGAGTAAAATATTCACAGTAAATCTATGTACAGCATTCACAATGTTACAACTTATCACAGATAATCAAAATTCAGCATTCACAACAACTTATCACTAAGATGGCTACATAGTTTTCACCACAGTGGTCACAAAGTTTTGAACAAAGAACAAATCGTTTAGTAACACAAGCATTCAATCATCTCAATCATTCAATCATCCTTAAGGAGGTTTGCCTCCTTAAGGGACACAAAGTACAATAGCCAAAGTTCTCCACTCATGGGACATACCAAGTTACAAATCAGCTACTTATTCAGTCATCAATAGTGATTCAACCATCAGAAAATATACAAGCCCTCCACCCCAGGTCACTAGTAAATTACAATTTCTCAATCAGTACACAGTGTCCAAGTAAAGTCTTCTTTCAGCTTGACTCGGGGTGGTCTTTCAGATTCCCTGGATCCCCTTCCATGGTCTCAGGTCCTACCTGAATTCACCAAACTGTCACCTGAGTTCAAAGGCAGACAGTTCCCAGGTCCTTGTCTAGCTCTCCAAACTAGAACACTTCCTGTTCCAAGCTGAAGCTCACAGCATCCAACCCACCTTAAATCTTTCACAGTCTCTGTTCCCAGGGCTTAACAAAGCCACAAACAGGTTCACTCAAAGTACCAGAATCACAGTCATGCTTCCTCAGTCTGTGGCAGCTCCAGCTTTCCCTTGGACTCAGCAGCTCCTCAGCAGAAGCTCCAGCTGGTTCCCAAAATCAAAATCATTCTCTCTCGCCTGGGGGGCCTTTTGTCTTCAGCTTCCCCTGTGGCAGCAGCTTCTGCCTCCATGAAGCTCCAAGATCTGTTTGGAAGCTTGCTCCAAGAAGATGTCAGAACCAGAAGGAACTTCCTTCCTGTTTCATCCAACCCCTTCCTGTTACATCAGCAACAGAGGTTCATACCTTCTGTTTCTTTAACAGAGATTTGATTAATCACTAAATCATAAGTACCTCTCAGCTTAGCAATATAAAAGGAACTTCAATTTTAGTTACTATTACAACATGTCACCCCAAAATTTCATAATGATCACAGAATTCACTAAGTAATTGAAATCTCAAGTTAAAAGAATATTTTTAATAGATGATAGTCTCGGAGGGTGAAAAAACAACTGTCTTCTAACAGATAAAAGCTCAGATGAGCAAGACTTACATGAAAATTATACTTTCCCACTCTTTGGATAAACACCCCTGCATTCAATGAGTATTTAAATTAAAACATGATTTCTTTCACTTCCAAGATCTTAATTTCTCGATTCCATAAACAACACCTACACCCTGAGAATGAACACTTCAACAAAGATTATTATAGAGGCAGCTGGTGGGCCTGGAATTAGGAAAACAGTTCAGATATGGCCCCAGCTACTTGCTAACTGTGTGACCCTGGATAAGTCACTTAACCTTTGTTTCCTTAGTTTTTTTCAACTGTAAAATTCAGATAATAATAGCCTCTACCTTGCAGGGCTGTTGTGGGAATAAGATGAGATTAATATTTGGGAGGAAGGTGAAAGACTTAGCGCAGGACCTAGAAGAGTAAGCATTACATAAATGCTATATATAAAATGCTTCTCCTTTACTTTTCACTTATCTGATACACCAATAGTACCTAAACAATTTTCCTGAAATGAGAAGATAAATGCTTTTTTTTTCAAAACCTAAAAACAAGGGAGAAATATTTGAGAACTTTTAAAAATCCTCCCTTAATTTTTTTTTTTAAAAATTTCCAAAAAAAATTCCTATTTTGAAGTTTTTTTTTTTTTTTAATGTAGTTGAGGTACTTCAAAATAGGAACTTATAATTCAAGGTCTTCCTAATTTCCAAGTTCGCTGTCACCATGATAACTGCAACATATAATCATTTCTTGCATTTCTAAAACTGTATAGCCCATGGAGAAATTAATTATTCACTGCACCTGGGGTATGGTTTGTTGTGAATTTCAAAAGTTAGTTGACATTTTGGCTGATAACAAGTACTTAGGGTCCTGGCAAAGAGATAAACTCCCTAACACCATCATCCTTTTTTTGAAACTCAGACAACCTATGATCATTCAGGTTGACTGAGCAAAATTATCCTTTTACCTGAATAAAATCAGTACCTTTTGCATGCCCTCATGCCTTAATCAAAGTGTTTCTGAATGATGAGCTTCTTGAGGGTTAATATCTAAATAAAAATTTGCTCCAAGCATAGATTTTTAAAAATAAATTTCTAATTGAATCCTAGACTTCGGTAATAGGAATGTTTACTGGTACTTTTTAATTACCAAAAAAAAAAAAAACCTTCACATAAATTGTCTGTTTTACTGTCTGTGCTAATTACATTTCATTATATATTTGGAGTAAGCTATTATTTTCCTGCTGGTTCCCATGGCATTCTTCATTATCAGCTGTTAATTGTCTAGCGTTCACACAGTATTGTGAACAGAGTAGGTTGCTGTGTGGGCAGAAGTTCTAGGCAAAGCAGTATGGCTATGGAAGTTTGCATTGTTGTTATTGTGGCATATTAGAAAGTTTCCCCTACTTACAGTGCCCACATAATTTGTTGCACATCATCAATATAAGCAGTGTTGCTGTGCAGTGAGGCATGGGAGGCCATCTGTAATGTGCCTTCTACTTGACAATTAGCACCATCCATCAAAAGTCCATCCTCTTCTGGCCGTGTGATGTATGGAAGAGTCCTAGATTTGGAGTAAAATCTGGGCTCAGATCCTGACTTGGACACTTAGACACTCTTTGTAAGTCTAACTTTACTTTTCTGGGCCTTAATATCCTTAATTTATAAAATTAGGGAGATTAACTAGAAGATTTCTCAATTCCCTTTTCATCTTTTAAAATCTATACTTAACAGATTTAATGGAGAGCTCCCAAAATGAGGGAAAGGGATATTGGTGGGAAGTCACTGATATGTCAAAACAAAATTTATCCATTTTTTTAACACTCACAGAAAGAAAGCAATGAGCCACATAAATTGACCTTAAAATGCAACAGTGAAAAAGAAAGTCCTTACTGAAGGTTTACTTTATCTTTAAGGTCTAGGCACAAAGAAGTCCCTGATTAAAGTTGTTCATTCCCCATATACTGTCACCATTTAAGCTATGAAAACCAAGGGCAGTGCAGAGAGTTAATATTTTTTGAAAAGCCAAAGGTGTCAAGAAGCCTTCAAAGTGAATTTGGAGTTATTGTCTTGCTAAAATTACTCCCCACTGGTTTTTAGAACTCTGGGGCTAGTGCTAATTACATTTTCATCTTATCTACCTAACTTTAGCAAGTATTATGTGAGCAATCAAGGAAATGCAAACAGGCAATATTTCCCAAATTTATGGGAAGAATAAGTTGTGAAAGCTACTTACTTCTGAAAACATACAGGGACTGTGAGGAACAGGTACCTGAGGCTCAGAGGGCCAGAACTATCAGGTACCAAACAGATGGCTCTTTCATTTGTGTGTCCAGCATGTGTGCCAGAAGAGCTTTAGAAATAAAATGTTATGTTTTCACAGGATTGCTTCTCCTTCCAGATATTCTCAAAAGCAACTCTGGCCTGCTTGAAAAGGCAAGACAAAAAATATCACTGCCTCTGAAAAACTAAAAATAAGTATCATATAGAGACAATAGCTAATACTATAATAGTTAACCTTTATGTAGCACTTCCTTACTGTGTGCCAGGCACTGTGCTAAGCATTTTACAAATCTTATCTCATTTGCATGGGAGATAGGTGTTTTTATTGTCCTTATTTTACATTTGAGGAAACTGAGGCAAACAGAAGTTGTCACTTGCCCAAGATCACACAGCTAATAAGTGTCTAAGGCTGGATTTGAACACAGATTTTGATGTGCATAGGTAGAGGGGGTTCCCACACAAATGAGATTTCATACTAATGTAAATCTTGAAATTTGGTGTAGAAATACTGCTTAGCTAAGCCCACTGGGGCTGGAGTCCTGTGCCATTCCTGGTTCTATACCCAGTCACTAAAGTTTGTGCTGGGTTCAAAGTGTGACTACTAAATAAGGGGATTAGACTCTCTATTCTTACACTCTTTGGCCTGCTTACAAGTCCCTATCTTGGCATCCCAGAGATGATGCTAATTATAGTAGACTTTGGAGTTCTTCAAAGTGAGAAGTAAGACAGTGCTCAAGATACAATGTGAATGATGTATGAGTCACGTAGTTTATTACTACAGAGAAAAAAATGCTAAACATAGAAGCATCATACACATATAAATAAAATTAACAGGACATAGTAATTTTACTTAATTTATAGTTACCATCAGTCGAGAGGCTAATATTTAAGTCTTATCAGAACCCAAAACAATTTGAAAGGTCATTTATTAGCCATTTTAAATTTCATCTCATTTTAGCATCGTTCTATCACTACTGGGCCTAGCTGCTTGGTCCAACACCGTCATGCTTGGTCCAACCCTCTGGTCAGTGGCCATTCTGTGCATATGCTTCCTCTATTGTCTTCCATCCCTCACAGGTGTCCCATAATTCCATCTGGAGAGCCACAGCTGAAAGACTGCTAGATGTCTCTTCTTTTTCACAAATGTCGTACCCCACCCTATAGCTGCTCTCATGGGGCAGTCAGAAAACCAACTGACCACTCACAGTCCATCATATTCTATCCAAATACTGAGTCCTTTCAATAAATGGCCCAAAGCTCCCATAATGTCAAATGGAAGTAGGCAGAGAATGTCAGCACATGCTCTGTGCCCACCAAGAAAAGCAAATTTGAGCACACCTGTAAAGTTCTCAAGGACCTTACATTCTACTGAGCATAGATAATATGAGTACAGATAAATATGTTATGTGGTTGGGACAAAGGACAGATCAAAGAGGTCTAAGTATATTTGAGGAAGGAGAGAATACTAATAAATGAAGTCACTAGGTTAAACCTAAAAGAAAGATAAGAGTCCTAGAATATAGAAATGAAGAAGAAATGCATTTCAGGCATTTCCTGGGAGAGGCAAATGCATATTAGTAAATTATTCCCAAATAACAATGTAGGATAAATAATTTCTTTTAGGGATTATGTGAATAACTAATCTCATCCAAGTTGCAACTAGTACTTCAGTTAGAGTAACAGTGTCTAGTTATGGGAAGAGGGAATTTGGGGGAAGGAGCCTGAGGTCCTCTGTCCAGCATCTAAAAGAGAATAAATTGGTGTGAATATTTTTACAATTGTTCATTTAAAAGAGAAATAAACTGCTGCCTGAAAGAAATTTTGCTTTGTTGCCTGTCCCTTTAGAATTTCCCTTGGCCCCAAGTCATTAGGAAAGAGAACAAGGTAGTTCTAGTATCCTTCTGCTGAAAATGAGATTATCCCTAGAATATTCTAATTCCTAAGCAACAAAATTGAAGATTAGAAGAGGTAATCCTGGCTGTGTTTTTCTGGCTCTCTCATTGGGATTTCCCAGATCAAGAAGCTAGCAGTACAGGTGGAGTAGCAAACAATAGGAGAAAAGAAGACAGGCCATGATCTCCAAAGAAGACCACAAAAACTAATGAAATCTGTTCATGATGAAATTGATGAGATGGAAAGAGAATACAAACCTTTCCTTCCTCCCATTCTTTTTGAGTCTACTGTGTGTTCCCTTGAGAATTGTTCCTCATCACCAAGCAGAGAATTCTGAACATGGCCATCACAAATGCCTAATTAATGTGCATTGAATGAGTAAAGGAATGAATAAGGTCTACTGAACTATAAAGCTTAAAGAGGCCTCAGAGTTCACCTTTGTCATAACACAATGCCATGAATGTAGTAGGAACTTAATGGTTGCTGGCTTGATGGGATGTTAGAGAGAAAGGAGCTTTGTCCTACCATCACTCCAAATAAATAAGTAGTCTTCAAAAGCAGTAAACTCAGCAAGGACAAGAAAAAGAATACTGAAAGAAACTCCCAGTAGACAATTCTTAAAGAAAAAAAAATAACTGACACCAACTTACCTGTTCATAGTTCTTGCTTTTTTTCAGCCTTAGCCTCCCTCACTTAATCTTGCTGCAGTCTATAGCAGTGCTGGCTGGACGTTACCCAGCATCCATCACAACAGTAGCAGTTTTAGAAACAACTTTTGGTGCTTCTTTATTCAGCTTCCTTACATTTACTACAACCCACCCCTGTACAGGAGCTTGGGAAGCTGGGTAGTACAATGAATAGAGTACTAGGCTTAGAATGAAGAAGACTTATTTTCATGAGTTCAAATTTGTCCTTAGACACTTACTAGTATCTGAATAGTATCACTAGTATTACTAGCATCACACTAGTTGTGTGACCCTAGACAAGTCACTTATCCCTGTTTGCTTTAGTTTCCTGAGCTGTAAAATGAGCTGGAGAAGGAAATGGTCAACCATACCAATATCTTTGCTGTGAAAACTGAAAAATGAGGTCACAAAGAGTCAGGCAAAACTGAACAACAACAAAGCCTATACCAGTCTGGGAGGACTCTGGGTTTTCTCAGAAGTTGCTTTTTTGCAGGTGCCAACTATTCAAATCCATCACTTGGTGATGTAACCTGGATTTCAAATGTGGCATTTTGTATGTCACTACTTAGACTTGATTCTGGATTGGTAGAGAGAATGATAACTATCTGTATGCTTTCATGAGAAGCAAATGATGTGATAGCTTTGAAGAAAGGGGGATTCTTCATTTTTGTTTCAAAAGAGAGATGTTTGTGGTTCCAGATTCTTTTTATAGAGAGACCCATGAAAAGAGAAAAGACTTTGGGAAATTGTAGAAATGTACAGGATCTCACACCCCAATGTGTCCCTAATTTTCAGATTCCTCTTTTAATTGAAAAAAAAAGCTATTATTGGGGCATCAAGGTGGTGCAGTGAATAGAGCACTGAAGTCAGGAGGACCTGAGTTCAAATCTGGACTCAGACACTTAACACGTACTAGCCATGTGAGCTTGGGCAAGTTACTTAACTCCAATTGCCCTGCCCTCCCCCCTCCAAAAAGAAAAAAGAACCATATTATTAATTAATTTATTTATTTATTTTAAACAATATTTATTTTACATTTTGAAATCCAAATTATCTCCTTCCAGCTGCTCCTCCACCCACTGACAAGGCAAGCTATATGATATCAATTATGCAAGTGAAATTATGTAAAATATATTTCCATATTAGTAATGCTGTGAGAAAAAAAAAAGCAAGATAGATAAAGTTAAACTCTATTTCATCTCAATTTCTACTGAGTTCATCAGTTCTCTCTCCAAAGGTTGGTAATATTTTTCATCATGAGTCCTTTGTAGTTGTCTTGGATCACTGTCTCTTGATCAGAGTAGTTAAGTCTTTCACAGCTAATCATTATTATAATGTTGCTATTACTGTGTACAATGTTGTCCCATTTTTTTAACTTTGTTTTGCATCAGGTCATGTAAGTCTTCCCAGGTTTTTATGAAACTATCTTGTTCCACCATTTCTTATAGCACAATGGTATTCCATCACATCATATACCACAACTTGTTCATCCATTACCCAATTGATGAGTATCCCATCAATTTCCAATTCTTTGCCACCACAGAAAGAGCTCCCATAAATACACTTTTATATACACATCTTTTTCCTTTTTCTTTAGTCTCTTTGAGTTATAGACCTAATAGTAGTATTTCTGAATCAAAAGTTATACACAGTTTTATAGCCCTTTGGGCATAGCTGCAAACTATTCTCCAGAATGACTGGACCAGTTCACAATTCTACCAACAGTGCATTAGTGTCCCAATTTTTCTACATCCTTTCCAACATTTTTCACTTTCCTTTTCTTTCATGTTAGCCAATATGATAGTTATGAGGTAGTATCTCAGAATTGTTTTAATTTGCATTTCTCTAATAGTGGTTTAGAATATTTTATATGACTATAGATAGCTTAGATTTCTTCTGAAAACTGCCTGTTCATATCCTTTGACCATTTATTAATTAGGGAATGGCTCCAATTTCTTATAAATTTGGCTCCATTTCCTATATATTTGAGAGATAAGGCTTTTATCAGAGAAAATGACTGTACATTTTTTCCCCAGTTTCTTGCTTTCCTTCAGATTTTGTCTACGGTGGTTTGTTTGTATAAAAAACTTTTCATTTCATATAATAAAAGTTATCCTTTTTGCTTCTCTTGTTTGGCCATAAACTCTTCCTTTATTTATAGATCTAACAAGTAAAATTTTCCATACTCCCCTAAATTGCTTATTTTTGTCTAAATTGCTTCATGTCTAAATCATGTACCCATTTTGACATTGTAGAGTACACCTTACAAGTACACCTTATAAGAATACAGTGTGATATGTTAGTCTATGCCTATTTTCTGCCCAACTGCTTCCTAATTTTCCCAGCAATTTTTGTTAAATAGTGAGTTTTTTGCCCCAAAAGCTTGGATCTTTGAGTTTATCCCAATTGACTTTCAAGATACTGGGAATTTTCCTTTGAATTATAGTAAGACCCCTAAGAGAAGAATAGAGTGACTAACCTCATGGATGCTTCAACTACACCCCTGCAGGCAGGAATCAAAGCCTCCCTTGGAGAAGTTTAGGCAAAATTATCTAGATCTCTATATCACTACCTTCCCACAATGCATGAGGAAATGAATTGCCTACATGGACACTACATGCCCTAAATAGTGTCCCAGAGCACCTGCTCCCAGATCACATTGAGGCCAGCCTTAATGAGGAGAAGAAAAAAGGACTAACTGTGGAAAAGTATGAAACCCATAAAACAACAAGCTTTTTGCAGGGGGGATAAGGTCAGAAGTTCAGCACTGCTAACAATAACATAAGAGGAAACAGAAAATCAGCAGAAAGACTGAAAGAAAGATGGAAAAGAAGCCAATTGCAAATATTTCTTAGAGCATTCCTCAAAACAATATCTTTGGATACACTCCACTAAATGACAGGGTTTAAGCCAAGATATTTTTTTAAATCAGTTTAGGGGAGGAAGGTGGAGTCCAAAGAGTAGGAGTTGTAAGGGTAGAGAATAGGTTCAACTACAATCACTCCTTGGTGATCATCTGATGCTGTATCCAAAGTGGTCACTTCCACCCTTTTGGGGCCACTGATCTTATCCAACCCTTTGTCTATGAGAAGAGAAAATAGGAATAAAGGGCAGTAGGCAGAGAACATCACCTCTGAGTCTACAAAAAGGAAAGAATTGATGGTAAGAAGCACATTTAAAATAACAACAATATAGAAAAATCATCAGAATGGTGGAAAAAGACCAATAAGAGCTAAAAGGAGACATGAACAAATATACTAAGAAAAGAGCTATCTCAATGGACAAATACTTTGTAACAACAGAAAATGAATCAAACTCAAGGCACTTTGAAATGACAATGGAGAAATTTTAAAGAACCACTGAAAAAGTTTACAATAGCAATCAAGAAATTAAACTAGGGGTGGCTAGGTGGCACAGTGAATAGAGCACTGGCCCTGGAGTCAGGAGGACCTGAGTTCAAATCCGACCTCAGATACTTAACACTTACTAGCCATGTGACCTTGGGCAAGTCACTTAACCCCAATTGCCCTGCCTTCCCCCTTGCAAAAAGCAAAAAAAAAAGAAATTAAACTGAAATATCAAAAAATAAAGGGAAATTAGAGCACTTAATGAAGAAATCAATAAATCTTCAAAAAAAAAAGGTGGGAGAAGATAGAACAAGAAATAGAGATACTATCCATAAAAATGGAGCAGCTAGGTGGTGAGGTGGATAGAATGCTGGGTCTTCAGGAGAACTCATCTTCCTGCATTCAAATCTGACCTCAAACATTTACTAGTTATGTGAGCCTAGGCAAGTCACTTTACCCTGTTTAGTTCAGTTTCTACATCTATAAAATGAGCTAAAGAAGGAAATGACAAACTACTCTAATATCTCTCCCAAGAAAATCCCAAATGGCATCACAAAGAGTCACATGACTAAAAACAACTAAACAATAGATCCATAAAAATTGATTCTGTGAAAAAGAAACCAATTAAAAATACAGAGGCAGAAGGGAAAATAATAAAATGAAAATTTTAAACTCAAAATTGAATTAATAGATGTGAATCCTAAAAAAAAAATACTAAACTTGAAGAGAAGATGCTTAAAAGGATAATCAAAGAATTATAAGCCCATGAAAAACATTATGTAAAAGAAAAACTAACTGCCATATTTCAAGAAACCATGGAGAAATATTGCCCAGAAATATTGGAAGAAGACTACAAAATATAGATTGAAAGAATCCAATGAACACCAATAGGAAGATATCTCAAGTTTAACTCATCAAGAAACATCACAGCCAAGCTTTAGAACTTCAATGTTTTAAAAAATGAAGGCAGTGAAGTAAAACACTTTCACATGCTGGGAAAACCAATCTGAATAGCACAGAATTATTATGTGTGTACAAGAAATATAAGGACGAATTGGAATAGGTTTTCTGAAGAATAAAAAAAAGACTGATTAGCACTCAAAAATAGCATGTCCTGCAAAGCTGAGCTAAGCCAAAGCTTCCAAGAAAATAACTGGACATTGATAAAAAATAATTATTATTTCTTCAAAAGAATTCAGAAGGAGAGGGGATCCTGAAACAGATATATTTGCCAGTGAGTTGTAGTAATCATAAAAGAGTGCTTAATGTATTTGTGACAAAAATGATTCTTAAAGATAAAAATGAAAAGCACTGTACAAAATTCCTTTAATTTGAAACGTATAGCCTTACTATTCAAACCAGGAAGCAACAAAGTAAAGAAAGAGAATTAAAAATTAATCACATTGATAAATATTGATGTAAAAATATTTAATCCTGGCTGGGAGACTATAACAATGTATCCAGAAAATAAATAGCAACAACTAAGTTGAATTCATACCAAACATACAAAAGATAATTCAAGATTGGGGAAACAATTGGCATAATTAATTTCATAAACAACTAAAAAGATTCTTTAAAACTCCAGGATTATTTTAGTAGATGCAGAAAAAACCTTTGACAATATACAATACTTATAAATGTTAAAAATCTAACACAGGCAAGCGAGGACAGGTCCTTTATTAATATGACCAAAAGTATATATTTTATACCAAGAGCTAGCTGTTTCCAATGTAAATACACTATAGATTTTCCCAGTACAAACAAGGTTGTCTTTTCTCCTCCTTTTATTTGACATAGAGCAAACAAATACTAGATGCAGCAGCGGCAAGAAGAAAAAAAGACTAAAGGTACAAACATCGGCAAAGAGGAAACAAAATTATCCTTATTTGCATATGGCATAGTAGTGCAATTTAAAAATGACAGAGAATCTGTGAAGAAAAAAACTGATTTGATTAATAGCTTCAGTAATATCAAATAAATACACACATACACACAATCATTAGCACTTATAATCAGCACTAACAAAAACCAGGTAGAAATTATAAGAAAACACTAAAAATAACTACAAAATACATAAAATATCTAGAAGTTAATCTACTAAGGACACATGAGTTTTATAAAAATCAACTATACAACAACCACATAATGCCTAAAGAAATAAAAATATAAAGTATTCACTGGTCCATGCCAATGTAATAAAAATTGCAATACTACCATAATTAATTTACAAATTTGATGCTGTGACAATCAAATTACCTAAGGGGATATTTTCTGGAACTAAACAAAACTATAACAGATTTAATTTAGAAGAACACAGTCTTTCAATATTTTCAGGGCCCCTTTGGAGAAATTTTCATCTGGGACTCTCTTTCTTGGATAGTCTAGTTTTTCAGGGATTCAGGAGAGGGATGTTACACTATAATGCTGTGAAAAGTTGAATAAAGTAAAACTGCACATCTGTAACTTATTATTGACATATAGGTTGTAACTAGGGAATACTTTACACCATAGGAATGATTGTGTACTTGAACAGATTCCTTCACTCTTAATAGTTAGCAAAGAGTATACTCAGAAAAGCAAAGAACTAGGGAACAGTTGGGAATCCCAAGGGCACTGGTCTTCAGCAGAAATTCCCATTCTTTTTTTGGTCTCCCAGATGGTGATAGAGGAAATTTACCCAAAAGAAATTACACCTTATTTGATCATTTCTGTTTTGTCCCAAAGAATAAAAGCAGAAATCTAGGGCATTTGGAAATCTGAAGAGGCAAAAGATATTGACCTCTCCCTTCCCTCTATCTTTTTCCCCCTCCCTCCCACTTCTTATTTGTTATAGTTATTACATTAAATGAATCATGAGTGACTCAAATTTTTATGTTCCCTGTTAGTTTTTAACATATGATGGGAACGTTTTATACTCTTACCTTTCAGAAAAATCTCCTACAATCAATTGTAACTTATTTTATTTTTTTTATTTAAATGCTTTATTAACTGCTAATTTACATCATTCGTTTCCACCAGATTTTGAGGTACAAATTTTCTCCCCTTTTTTCCCCCACCCATCCCCCCAAAACAGCAGCCCCACAGGATATCCCCACCTCCAATCTGCTCTCCCCCATATTTTCTCCCATACACATTTCAACTTTTCCAGTGTATCTCTATGCCTCAGTGCCTGTATATCTTTTTTCTTAATTACATGTAAGATGGTATTAATAATAGTATATATATATATATATACATATATATATACACACACACACACATATATATATATATATTTGAATATTTGATTTTAAAACTTTAAATTCCAGATTCATTCCCTTCCCCCCCTGCCACCCACCCCCACTGGGGGGACAAGCAGTTCAGCATAGGTTGTACATGTGTGGCTAATGCAAAACAATAACATAGTAGATGTATTGTCAAAGACTGGCTATATTTCCCTCCCTCCTATCCCACCTCACACTTGTTCTATTTCTCTACTTTGATCCTGTCCCTTTTCAAAAGTGGGTGTTTCCAACTTCCCTCCCCCCCAGCCTGCCCTCCCTTCCATCATCCCCCCTCACATCCCCTTCCCCCCCTATTCTCCTGGAGGGTGAGATCCCCTATTTAGTGTGTATTTCCCTCCCTTCTCAAGCCAGATTCAATAGGAATAAGGTTGACCTATTCCCTTTCGCCTTCCTATTCTTCCCCTCCATTGTAACCATTTTCCCTTGCCTCTTCTATATGAGATAGTTTGCCCCACTCTGTCTCTCCCCATCTCCTCTCATTATATTCCTCTCACCTCTTAATTTCACCTTTTGTATCATCCCTTCCTGTTAAATTGGTCCTGTGCCCTCCATCTATGTATACCTGTGAACGTATATACACACATTCACATATGTATTCATATGCCCGCATACCCTCATATAAAGACATATATGTGTATTTCTAATCCCTTCAACTACTGAGAAAAGTTTCATAGGTTACAATTATTGTTTTTCCATGTAGGAATGTTAATAGTTCAACTTTGGCTAGGTGGCTCAGCGAGGAAGAGCACCTGCTCCAGTGACGGGACGACCCGGATCAAATCCGGGCCCAGACACTCAGCACCACACCCAGAAACAACAACTGGCCATGCAACCCCGAACAAGCCACTCAACCCCAACTGCTTCAAAAAAAATAGTTCAACTTTGATAAGTTTCTTATGATTTCTTTTCCCTGTTTACCTTCTCATGCTTCTCTTGCTTCTTGTATCTGAATGTCAAATTTTCTATTCAACTCTGGTTTTTTCAGCAAGAATGCTTGAAATTCCTGTATTCCACTGAATGACCATATTTTCCCCTGAAACATGATACTCAGTTTTGCTGGGTAGGTGACTCTTGGTTTTAATCCCAGCTCCCTTGACCTCCGGAATATCACATTCCAGGCCCTTCGATACCTCAGTGTAGAAGCTGCCAGATCCTGGGTTATCCTGATTGTGTTTCCACAATATTCAAATTGTTTCTTCCTGGCTGCTTGTAATATTCTCTCCTTAATCTGGGAATTCCGGAACCTGGCTATAATATTCCTAGGAGTTTTCTTTTTGGGATCTTTTTCAGGAGGTGATCGGTGGATTCTTTCAACCTCTATTTTGCCCTCTCGTTCTAAAACATCAGGGCAGTTTTCTTTGAGAACTTCCTGGAGGATGCTTTCCAGGCTCTTACTTTGGTCATGGCTCTCAGGCAGTCCAATAATTTTTAAATTATCTCTCCTGGATCTATTTTCCAGGTCAGTGGTTTTTCCCATGCGATATTTCACATTGCCTTCTATTCTTTCATTTGTTTGGATCTGTTTAACAGCATCTTGATTTCTCATAAAGTCATTAGCTTCCATTTGCTCCAATCTAATTCTGAAGCAATGATTCTCCTCAGTGAGCTTTTGAGATTCTTTTTCCATCTGGCAAATTCGACTTTTTAAGGCATTCTTCTCCTCATTGCCTTTTTGAGCCTCCTTTGCCATTTGAGTCAGTCTGTTTTTTAAGGTATTATTTTCTTCAGTCAGGCTGTTGACTCTCATTTCATAATTTTCTCTCATTGTTCTCATTTCTCTTCCCAATTTTTCCTCCACTTCTCTTATCTGCTTCTTAAGGTCCTCTATGGCTTGTAACCAGAGTAGAAGCACGACCTTCCCACGGCTCCAGCTTCCACCCTCCCTAATCCATGTAAAAAGAGGACTCTAAAAAAACTTTGGAGCTGTAGAACCCACAAAATGACACAGAGAAGCCAACCTCCCGCTGAGGACAGCCCGGCAGGCCGGCAGGAATCAGCCAGCGCAGCGCTCTGGGAGCCGAGCCCAGCCCCACTCCAAGGCTTTAGCCCCAGGGCGGGCCTGACCAGCTACCAGCCAGAGGGACTCCAGATCAGCAATAGCTGTGGCCGTTTCCAGATTTATCAATACATAGATGCTAAGGACAAGGTGAGAGGCCAGTGCAGTCTGGACTTTGGGACCCAGGAAGTGGGAGTGCATGGCTTTTATCCCCAGAGCTAGAAACCGCTGAGAGGCCAGCACAGCCTGCCAGCTCCACATGGCGGCTTCAGCTCCTGACCTGCAGAGTATAGGGGGACCAAGCACCAGTCTGAGGGGTCATCGCTCTTGCTTTAACCTGCTTGGATCTGGATTGCAGTCTAGGGTGGAGGTCCTGGGGTGTGTGTCCAGTTTGCCAGAGCGTGTGGAGACCTCAGAGAGGGCACCCATCTAATACCTCCGGCAGCTGAGAAAACCCCAGCGTTTGGGACGAAAACTCCCCTGTCTGGTGGCAGAGTCCTACTGTGGCAAAAAGCCCAAAAGTCAAATCATTGAGTGGCAAAATGAGCAGGCAAAGGAAACAAAGCAGACAGAAGATTCCAACGTTACACTCCTATTTTGGGGATAAGAAGGAGCAAGGCATGAAACAGGAGGAAAACAGTGAAGTCAGAACTCCTGCACCAAAAGCTTCAAAGGAAAATCAATTGTAACTTGAGTTTTTAAGGGGCAGCATGCTACAATGGAGAGATCACTGACTTTGGATTCAGAGGAGCTGGATTCAGATCCCACTTCTGTATCTTACGCTTGTTTGACCATAGGCCAGCTATTTAACTTCCCTGGTCCTCAATTTTCTCATCTGTAAAAATAAATAGCTCTATCCTTTTCAGCCCTAAATATCTGACCTATGACCACCCTTGGCATAGGTTTAAGGGTTATTTCCTACTGGTTTTAGGGGTAGAATTTAATTTCTCTAGAACTATACATTCTTGAGAATCAAGTGCCAATATCCATCCTAGCAACATAGAAGCACAGGAACACAGGAAACTTACTAGTGTTAGAAGTGAAGGTAAAGGTATACAGAGAAGTAGGAGTGTTTAAACAGCAAATATGAGTATAAATGGGTAAAGAAAATGAGAGGGTAAAAATGTTGTTGTTATTGCTATTGTTGTTCATCCTTGTAAGGGTTATGGGATTTAAAGATCTTCCATGCCCCATTGGACTTGCTGACATAGCAGGAAGGGGCAGAGCAAGAGGAAGTGGAAGCCAAGCTAGAGTTCCTGCGGTGGCTAGCAGTGGCGGCGACGGCAGCAGTAGCAGCAGAGGCAGCGGCAGCACGAAGCCCTTTTTGAGTCAGCCAGAATTTCTGCTAAGGACTCCTGCTGAGGACTGCCAGGGGCCAGAGCTGCTGGGAGCATGCTTCCTGGACGCTGGGTGGTTTCTGTGAGTGGGGAAAGGAGGACCTTTGCTTGAGGTAGCCTGTTTTGTTTTAAAGACTTGAGAATGTGGGTGCTTTCTACTTTATCTACCTGTGCCAATTTCATAACTACTCTGATGGCTTTCACTTTCTGGTTTTGGGACTCAGTCTTTTGGTATTTTAATAAATTTTCTAGCTTATTCCCCCACATAGCAAGCCTGATGTATTTTGTGATGGATAATTACATCAGCATATCTGTAATTTCCATAGGCATTGTGAATATGGCATTGCTGATACATCCCTTCATTTGCAAAGAGGACCAATGGCATAAAGAGATTAAAATAGGGTAATGGCCATCACACAAGGACAGTATCCAGGTTTCCAACTCTAATGTTTGTGTACTTACAAAGCTCAGTATTCAGCCTTGAGATTAAAAACCTGCATCTGGTTACTAAGTAGACCCAGTGTGACTAATGTTAAAACTGCAGGGGCAAATTCATGTCTGGTTTTTGTAACCCTAACAAGGGAAGAAGTAGATCTGGACCTCTTTAGTTCTCTTTTTAATTCAATCTTCTCTGCCCCTTACCCCAACATACTAAAGCTCAAGCAGGTTGCTCAAAGTCCACACCAAGTTTTTTTCTGTATTATATAACAACTTTTGTGGGAGGAGAATAACATGAACATAGAATCTCTTCTAGTCCAGACTCTACAAGAAGTGGAAGTCCCCTCTCCAATATGCATGACAAGTAATTATGTAGCCTCTTACTCTCATTCCTTTATAGGTTCCTCTCTTGACTCTCTGGACCTTTTTTTCCACAATGACTCAGCAGTCTTATCATCCAGGAAGATCATTGGAATTCTTTGGCCCCTTTCCCTGATCAGTTCCTCCCAGAATCTCTTTTTAAGGAAAGTGCCCAGGTCATACTTGTTTACTCCATTGCTCTCTGGGCTCCGCTCCTTACTTTCTGAACCTCTTTTTCTACCATACCCCTGTGGGGAAACTTTCCCTTCTGTTTTCTTCCTCCATTAGAATATAAACTCCTTGAGGACAGGGACTATTTTTATTTGTGATTATATTTGTATCCCCAGTGTTTATCATATTGTTTGGCACATAGTAAGTGCTTAATAAATGTTTGTTGACTTGGCTTGAAGATATTTAGTGATTAAGAATTCATTCATGATACTTTTTGCCAACTCTTGTTATTAGAATTTTTTTATATTGTACCAAAATCTTGCTATAGCTTTGAACCACCATCCCCAGTTCTACTTTTCATGGCCAAATAAACATAGTCTAGTTCCTTTCCCGTATATGGATGTCATGCTAAAAGAACCAATAAGATATTCAGTTGTTAAACACAAGAGAAAATGTGTGATTTTACCAAATTACAAACTAATTTCATGGATGATACCATGAATGTTTTTCCTAAAACACATGTATGACCACACTGTCCCCTTTCAATAAACTCCAGTTACCCTGAGCATCACATATAAACACCTCTGTTTGAGTTTAAAGCTCTTCATAACTTGACCTCTTCCTACCTTTAAAGTCTTCTTACACATTCTCTCTCTCTCCTCCACAAACTCAATGATCTGGCTATACTATCCTACTAACTGTTCCTCACATATAGGCCTCCATTTTCTATCTCCATGTCTTATTCTGGTTGTCTCCAATGCCTGGAATACAATCTTCAATCTTTTATAATTCCTAATTTCCTTTAAAATTCAATTTAAGCACCACTTTCTCCATGAAGCTTTCCTGATCCTCCCAGCTGCAAGTGTCCTCCCTCTCAAAATTATGTTGAATTTATTTTTATGTGTTTTGTATATATTTATATATGTAAACTTGTTCTCCTCTGTTAGAATGCAAGATAGGACTGATTCACTTTTGTCTTTGTAATCTCCCATGTTTAACACAATTCTAGGCACATTGAGTAAATGATTGACTGATAATGTCTCCTCATATCTAGATGGAAAAAGAAGTTACCAAAGAAAAAGAGTTAATAGCTCCCTCTTCTTAAAAGTCTATTTTAAATCCTTCAGTGACTCTCCAATGCCTAAAGAATAACTTCGCAACCTTTAGCCTGCCATTGAGGACTTCCATGGTCTTTAAAAGGTTTAACATATCTCTCAGCTCCTAAAATTCTAGGGATCATCCTACTCAGTCTGAGTGGAAATTTTGTTTATTCATCCCTGGCATGTGATCTAATTACAAGTATCTTAATTCTCCCTAGAATTTAGGGAGTCAACTGAAAGCCCTGCTAACACTTTGTTAGACATGTGGAAGAAACAGCTATAAAAGGGCTCTGTGTGGTTTGCCACAAATAGTGGGTTTGATAACTCCCTCTTCTTTATAAAGAGCAGGCAGGGGGCACCATACATGTCAAATATCACATATGCTGACAAACATCATTGCTGTGTTAATTGGATTTTCTTGACTGTTTTTTCTCTTTACAAGGAAGGGTTCTATGAGAGAGTGTGAAAGGTCCTATCAGTAGATGATTGTAATGTGATTAACAAAAGACATCAAAAAGCTTTTTTAATTCAGTTTGCTTTAATCACAGACAGATTTCAATTAGGGAAATTATGAAAATTTTGCCTTAACCCTTCTGGGTTAAAAAAAACAATTCAACAAATCATTTTGACTTAACACCCACACAAAATAACTGGCCGTGTAACCTTGAGCAAGTTACTTAACCCCAATTGCTTAGGGGGGGCCAAGTGGCGCAGTGAGTAAGCATGCCGGCCCAGCATCAGGAGACCTGGGATTGGTTCCGGCCTCAGATACTCGGCACCCACACAAAAATAACTGGCCGTGTAACCTTGAGCAAGTTACTTAACCCCGATTGCTTTAAAAAAAAAATTTTTGGAAAACTCTTTCAAAGCCATGATAGTGAAAACAATTTTGAATATATTTAAGCTTTGATGGTCCTGAAAATGGAATTCCAGAGAGTTTCCCACATGCTGAGTTGTCACAGCTTCAAACTAGAGGACCATCAACTTGACCTATACATGTTCTCATGAAACAAATCATTTTACAGACTAATAACTGCAGTCCTCTGTTGAAAAAGGCTTTGGTGATATTTAGAGATCAGTTTTTCAGTCTCCACATATACATCACTGAGAACAACTTGTTGAGATAAAAAAGAAAAACACAGACGTTCAAGAGCACCATATGATTGGAAGAAATCCAAATGCTGCTATTTTAAGAACACCTGGAAATATTTCATTTAAACAGAAATGGAATATGCCAGTGCTAGCCACGCAGAGCACAATAAAAGGAGTCCAATTTTGATACATCAGCATATGTCACCCCTCTGGGGCAGGGCAAAAAAGCTTTCTTTTCAATTAGTCCAAGCACTAGCTAAAACAGAGAAAAACATTCCAACAGGCCTTGTTGTGGATGCCAGAAAAAAGCAAGAAAAACAGGGAATAAGGAAGGTGGAAAGAAGAGTAATAAAAAAAGGAAAGTAATGGTGACTAGGAAAGTAGAGAGAAAAGAGAAGAAGAAATAGGAGGAAGAGTTACACTGAAACAAGGTTCAATTTTGCAATCAGATGGGACTTCCTCTATATCTTAACTCTTCACCGTTAGATATTTTAAATCTATCAATCCAACAAGTATTTATTATCCACCATATCCTTTGGTACTCTTTAAAAAAAAGACTTGAGTGCAAAATTGTCTTAAATTCATATTATGTTCAACATAAGACATAACCTGACATTTGGCATGTAGGATATCCCAGTGTAAAATTCTTCACTTATACTAAATCACAAAAACCAAAACTTTTTGTATTTCTTGGGAAATAATGGAAGAAAGAAATGATCTTGCACTGATTACCATGGAAACACTAAAACATCCTCCAAAGATATCTCTAAAGAAAACACACATTGCCACTCTGACTTTCCATCACAAGTCTCTTCAAAGAAATAAACTGTAAATTATCTGAATTAATTTTGTGGCCCCTTTTCCATTCAAACAGATGGGTTTTGGATAAGTTTTAAGGCAAATTATGATTCATATGTAACCTTATTTCAGATCACAGGAGCTTTCACTAAGAAAGATTTACAATATTGAATTATTCCTATGCAAATTAAATTCCAGTTCATGGAATGCTGTCAAGCAAAAGTGTAGTTATAGAATTTAAAATATTTTCAAGCCCAAAGAGCAGCACTTTCTTTATCAGTCATTCAATACTACTTCATGTGTTGATCTTTACAATAAATTTTATGATTTTACAAAATGCTGTACAATAAAGTTTCTTTGAACTCCCCTTGACTAACTATACTAGGGAACCAAATAGATAGAACTAACCAGGTACTTAAACTTCTGAGATGAACAGAGTGGCCAGTCTCTGGTACCAATTTCCTGCTTTCTCTCCTGGCAGGAATTTAAGTCTCCCTTGAAAAAAAGGTGGGTGGAGGAAACTGGAGATATTTATTCATACTCCCTAAAAGCCACATCTCAACAAACCCTTGTGGACACACCTACATGGTCAACAAAACATACATAAGCACATACACACATACACACACATCCCCTGCACATGGCTGATTCTCTAATAATCATGCTGGTCACCACTGTATCTGCCCACTTTCATTAAGGGAGGACTTACCATTAATATTTTCTCCATGCCAGGTCTTAATGGATCCAAATACAACTAAAATCAAGGACAGTTTATAATAATCCTTACAGCTATACTGTATTATGAAGTTTGGGCTTCAGGCTGCTACCATTTGGATACTTAACAACCCAGCACTTCCACCCACAGAGTGGGAAAAAAAGGTTTTTATACAATCTTTCTCAGTGTATCTTTATGAACATTATCCCCTCTCCCCATAGGATTTTTCATAACCTACATGCCACTGCAATATCTACATATTGTATGTAACGTAAGTTTCAAACTAGGGAATTTGTATGCTATTGTTTAGGCATGACTCCTGATTTAATGGAGAAAATGTTGTCATGATGTTGTGTGAGTGCATGAGGGGAAGAGTTGCTCAGAGAGCTTTGAAAAAGGGAGGCATTCTTCTTTTTTTCAAGAAAGAGGAGATGTGTGATCCCAAATTCTGTGACTAACTCCAGGAAGCAGAGAGGGGGAAAAAGACTTTGAAAATAGCAAACATTTAATTGAAGCCAGTGCCTCAATATATAAATCTGATTTCAAGCTTGCTTCCCTAAAATCTTTGGAGAGCTTTCATTTGTGTGAGACTGGTCTGTCTCTGATCTGGAATGACATATCTTATAACTAGTGGGGGAGCTCATTCACTGTGTGCAATGTCTAGTATATTTTAATCCACAGAATTTTTCCAATTTCTATTTACCATCATCTTGGATAAATGGGTTTTCTCATTATTCACACTATGTGATGGTCTTTTATATAACTAGCTTTTGGTTGGAAGGAACCATACCAATGGGCATAGACATGGAATGGCTTTCCCATTTAAGGGACAGTGACCAGGGAAGCTAGTAACTTTTCTTTCCCTTTGAACCTAAAAATCATCATGCCCCTAGACCAGCAAATTTTAGGGAGACAAACAGATATAATTCTAGTCAGGCACCACACTCTGTCAAAGGAGAAGACATTAAATATTATGGCCCTTCTCTAATTCCTCTAAAGGCAAGAACCACAGTCTTTCTTGGAGAAAGATGGGCAAAATTACAGAGATACCCACCAATGCCCCCCCTTGAATCACCTGTCTACACATTTAAACATCCCATGTGGCTCTACACACCTTATTTAGGCAACCAGTGCCTATCCCAGACTGTCTATAGTAGGTAACTGTCTATGGTAGGTAACTTTCTCTGTTTTAGATTGCTATCTGGTCCTAGACCAGACCAATGGCAAGTTTGGAGACAGACCACTGATTTTCTCCCCTCCCACCCACCCGCAGTCTGAAAGATCTAATTACAGGGATTGGAACTTTCTTTCTTTTCTTTTAAAAAAAATATGTATTTATTTTTAGTCTTCAACATTCACTTTTATAAGATTTTAAGTTCTAAATTTTTCTCCCTCCCCAAGACAGCATGCAATCTGATATAGGCTATACATGTACAATCATATTAAACATATGTCCACATTAGTCATGTTTTAAAGAAGAATTAGAACCAATGGGAGGAACCACAAGAAAGAAAAAAAAAGAGAAAATAATATGCTTCGATCTGCATTCAGACTCCATAGTTCTTTCTCTGGATGTGGATAGCATTTTCCATCATGAGTCTTTTAGAAATGACTTAGTTCATTGTATCGATGAGAAAAGCTAATCTATCAAAGCTGGTCATTGCACAATTTTGCTGTTACTGTGTAAAATGTTCTCCTGGCTCTGCTCACTTCACTCAGCATCAGTTCATGTAAGTCTTCCCAAGTTTTTCTGAAATCCACCTATTCATCATTTCTTAAGTGTTGCATTACATTCATATACCACAGCTTGTTCAGACATTCCCCAATTGATGGATAACCCCTCAATTTCTAATTCTGCTATTAGTATTTTTTTCACATGTGGGCCAATGACCAACTTTTCAGAAATAACCTGACCAGCAGAAAGCAGAAGAACAGATCAAGAAGAATGGAGAACTATAGATTGTCAGACACTGTGACATATGAGAGGAGTAAGTCAAGGCCGACTAGACTGACCTCTCCTCCCAAAATTGCCCTGGCCTTCCTCTTTAAATGCCAAGGTCCCAAACTGGGAACTTGAACACACTGACCCACCTTCCTTTTTCCCCTTATTCTTTCCCTAAGACACACACACACACACACACACACACACACACACAATGCTTTGGAGAAACTGAATTAAGTACTCCCTAAAAGAGGAATAATTGAGTTGATTTTTTAATGTTTCACTTTACTATGCTCAATAAGTCATGCAATTACACATAGAAAAGTCAATTGCCTGAATCATAAACCCAGAAAGTATGATAGAGTTAAGAAACCTTCAAGATTCAGGGTGAGGGGTGAACCAGCAAGTTTCCTATACTTCTTTAGTAATTCAAAACCATATTTCATGTTACCCTTAGATCAATATTGAATCACGATCAATGAGGATTTCAATGTTGACCAGTTGTCCAGAACAGCATGTTTGGTGGGTGGGCAACTGCTACAAAGGCTCAAGGACATCATCTAAGAAGGAGTTTAGGGAACATCTCCTCCACTATTCTCCAGATATATAGAAAACAGAATATGAGTTGGGTGTGGGTTGTACTACTAGCATAGTATCTCAAGAGGCATCTGGGATACTTAGCCAATATGTATCCAGATTCCACCAAGTGCATCACATATGAATACTTACTTCAGTGACAGAAAGAAGAAAATGTATAATCACTTGTTGAGATGGCTGTGTTGTTGTTTTTATTTTCCTAGCACCTTATTCAAAGAATAAGATTTTTCTACTGATTTTTTTGTTTTAGGAAAATATAGATATTTTTATAAACTATGTTAATTATGTCAATATATTTTTAAACTATTTTATTTTTAATTTATGGGATAAAAAGCATTTTCATAATATACTATAATTTTAAAATATGGCACATGAAACTTAAAATCTATTATATACAACTTTCTATTCATTTACATATGTAATAAATTTATATACATGCCATTTTTATATTTTTTATTATATAATATATATAATATTTTTTCTTTCCTTCCCCACCCACCCTAGAGATGGCTACCATTAGACACAGATAGATAGATAGATAGATGTAAATTTATTGTATATATACTTTTATTTATCAGTTCAAAGAATAAGATTTTACTCAAGAAACACTTGCATGGGGGTGGGGAGGAAGGGGAAGTAGACCTTATAATTCTGTATGTACATAAATTGTGTGGAGAAAGAGAGAGAAAAATGAGAAATTTAGGGTTGATAGTTCTAGATTTCAGTGATCTTCTTTCAATTTTTTTTTGGGGGGGGGAGAGACTGGGTTTTTTGATCCACTGACTTGTGTCTCATGCATCAAACCTGGGACCACAAAAGATCTCTCCAAAGAAAAGAGGCTTTCTTAACCTGGCCAAGAGGGACTGTGATGTCATCACCTTTTCCGGTCTTTAACAAAAGTACAACAAGATGTTACTGGACAACAGACCACTATTCAAAACCATCCAAAAGCTGCTCCACAAATCTACAAAGGAACATGGTTAGTAGGCACTCTTATGAAAGCTGTGTTGCCACAGCAACCAGTCTGATGTCCCCTAACTTGTAAAGTAAAAATGTGCCATTAAGAGAGGGATAGGAGCTGGATCTGTGGTTTTGTAGGTTTAAGGAGTAACCAGGTTGAAGAAACTTCCTGTACCATTACAGGTCAGTACCTTCTCTGCAAATAACAAAAGATTGGAACTAATAACTATGGTTGGTTTTTTTTTTATTTATATTTCCTCTGTGCCAGTCTCAGTGGACCCAAAAATAGCTATAGTGAATAACATTTAGAAGGCTCTCTGTAAGTAAACTATGCTAAGACATCTGGGCTTTTACCTGTTGCTATTTTGATGTTTAGCAGCCCAATGCCCTCACCCTCAGTTTGGGGTACAAGTTTTTATAAAGTCATTCTCAGTCTTTATGGGAATCATCCCCTCTCCCCACAGGGATTTTTTAACCTACACACCATGACAATGTCCATAATGTGTATAACCTGGGGGAACATAACAAAAACATCCATAGTTTACTAACAAAAAAATTGGAGGACATGATCTGAAAAGGTATTTTTCCACTGCCATTAATACATCAATAGACTCTCCATAACACTAACAATCATGTTTGGTAAAGACATGGCTCTCTCTTTTACACCTTACTTGATATTGGTACTTAAAGATGGTTGAACCAACTTATTTCTGTGATTGGATGTATCAAGAAATCTTATGTGATTTAAACATACCCTGGGTAAAGGTCAAATGGAACATGAATGGATCCTCTATTATCTCCTTACTACAGTCAATCAACTTTGAAATCAGAGTTGTGTCAGAAAAAATCTATGATATATGATCACTATGCACATAGTTTAAACTTCTAAATATTAATAGTAATTTCTCAATAATTCACACCATAATAATACCTACTGATTGTATATTCATGTATGTATGTGTATACTCATGTGTGTGTGCATGTGTATTATGTGTATATATTATGTGTATGGAATGAGGGTTAGAGTCAGAGTTAGAGGACCTGGATTAAAATTATAGTTCAGACACTTACTTCCTCTGAGCAAGGTTGCAATTTGCATTTTCCCTAAACTTCAATTTTCTCTTCTGAAGAGGGATTTAGAAAACCTTACTACAAAGGACTGTTTTGAGGAAAGAAACACCATAAAGTTCTAAATAGATGTAAGGTTGTTTTTTTCTTTTTTTACTGAACCTGTGATTGCCTTGGAACATAGAATTCCCTTAAAGGAAAACTGAATTGCCCCTCCCCCCAAAAAAAGAAAAAGAAAAGGCAGCATACAACAAATAAAAAGGAAGTAAAAGAAAGAATTAGAATTAGAAAATATTTTGTGCAATTATGTTATATATAATATCATTATATATCATTTTAATAACTTCATATATTAATAACTTTGATCATTTAAATTAAATTTATACTTACCAAAATGAGTAATTGAACAAGGGCATAAAAGAACTTCAAAAGGAAAAAAAATACTACACATTAATTCTCCCAGACATTAAAAAAAATTAATTCTAACACTAGACAATTTTTTGCAAAAATGGAAGAAAAATTCTACCAAACTTCTTCCACGAGACAAATATACCTAAGCCAGGAAGAGGTAAGTCAAATAAAGAAAACTATACAAGGGAAGATTCTGAGAAGATGGTGGAGTAGGTCAGAAAATTCCAAGCTCTAAAGATTTTCCCCCCACAAAAGACTTAAAATAGCACCTTAGGGTGAACAAAGTGTGGCTGGAGATAAATAAGAACAGGGGCATAACTGAGGTCCTCCTGGGACAATTTGAGAAGATCAGAAGAAAAATCCCAGGACAAGGTTTGGTCCTGTGAAGAGTAAGTACCTACAGACTAGGTCCCGTTTTAACAGCAAGGGGCAAGCCTCTTAAACAACAAGCAGCAAGCCCTGGGATTAGTTGGTTGGAGAGGGTGCCTCAACCCCAGCCACCAGAACTTTTACCCCTGGGATAGTGAGAGGAGTTGGGTGTCTGAGCCTGAGAAGATCAAGGGATCCTCTGCTGACAAGGAACACCAGACTCAGCTGTGCTATGAAGAGAGGCAAGGGGGCAAGAAGGAACCAGCACATACCCAATGAGTGCAGAAGCAGTGGGGAAGAAAGCCCCTGGCTATGGGCACTCAAAGGAGGTTAGAGGCTTGACTTTGACTTCAGGCTTGAGGAAAGAACTAAAGATCTTGGACAAGTGGCACTGTTTCCCATACCCCAAGGCTAGAGGTGATTATAAATAATTAAGCTATTACCACAAAAAATGCACAGGTAAAGGAGAAAGAATCCAACCACAGAAAATTATTATGAGAATAGAGATGACCAGGGTTCATCTTCAAAGGAGGATATTGAAGTAAAAAAAAAAACCCAAAGAGCAATGTCAAATAGACATCTGATCAAAAAGAATTCATTGAAGATCTTTAAAAAGACTTCAAAAATCAAACAACAGAGATAGAGGAAAAAGTAAAAAAGAAAATGAGAATAACAAAAAAAAAAAAAAAACCAAGAAGGGTATGAAAGGAAAGTTAACCAATTAGAAATGGAGATCCAGAATCTTAAGGAAGAAAATGACACCTTGAAAATTAGAATTGGACAAAGCGAAGGCAGCGAAATTATAAGAGATCAAAAAATGATTATGCAAAATATGAATAATGAAAAATAGAAGAGAAAGTGAAACATTTTATAAGAAAAAAACAATGGATTTGGAGAATAGATCAAGAAGAGAAAATATAAAAAATAATTGGACTAACAAAGTGATGACCAAAAAAAGAATGTTGATACAATAATACAAGAAATAATCAAAGAAAACTGTCCTGAAGCATTAGAACAAGTGGGAAAAGTAGATATAGGGAAAAAAATCCATCAATCACCACTTAAAAGAGATCCTATGAGGAAAACTCATAGGAATATCATAGTCAAATTCCAAAACCTCCACCTCAAGGAAAAAAATATTAAAAGTATAAAGATTAAAGCAATTTAAATATGATGGTGCTACAATTAGAATTACATAAGACCTAGCAGCAGAGACATTAAAAGACCACAGGTTTTGGAACATAACATATAGAAAAACAAAAGAACTGGGGCTCCAGCCAAAAGTATCATACCCTGCAAAGTAAAATATTATTGTGAATGAAAAAAGTGGACATTTGATAAACTCTCAGACTTTCAAGACTTTGTAAAAAAAAAAATCCTGAATTTAATAGAAGATTCAATATCAATAGCTGGGTGATTTATAAGAAAGATTGTGGTAAACCTGAGAATGATATGAATTTAAAAATAAAACCATGTAGGAACAGCTTAAAAGAGTGATTATTTGGGTGGCTCTTACTCTCCGGTGCCCGCCATGGCTTGTGTACGCCCCTTGATATCTGTGTACTCCGAAAAGGGAGAAGCATCTGGCAAAAATGTTACCTTGCCTGCTGTCTTTAAGGCTCCTATTCGTCCAGATATTGTGAATTTTGTTCATACCAATTTGAGGAAAAACAACCGGCAACCTTATGCTGTCAGTGAATTAGCAGGTCATCAAACCAGTGCTCGCATTCCTCATGTTCGGGGTGGAGGGACTCACCGCTCTGGCCAGGGTGCTTTTGGAAATATGTGCCGAGGAGGTCGCATGTTTGCTCCTACCAAGACTTGGCGCCGTTGGCATCGCAGAGTAAATACAACACAAAAACGTTATGCCATCTGTTCTGCATTGGCAGCCTCTGCCCTGCCGGCTCTGGTCATGTCAAAAGGTCATGGAATTGAAGAAGTCCCAGAACTTCCTCTAGTGGTTGAAGATAAAGTTGAGGGGTATAAGAAGACCAAGGAAGCAGTTTTGCTGCTTAAGAAACTGAAGGCATGGAATGATATTAAAAAGGTCTATGCTTCTCCTCAGCGAATGAGAGCTGGTAAGGGTAAAATGAGAAACCGTCGTCGGATCCAGCATCGGGGACCTTGTATCATCTATAATGAAGACAATGGTATTATCAAGGCCTTCAGAAACATTCCTGGTATCACTCTACTTAATGTAAGTAAATTGAACCTTTTGAGACTTGCTCCTGGTGGACATGTGGGGCGTTTCTGTATTTGGACTGAAAGTGCTTTCCGCAAGTTGGATGACCTGTATGGTACATGGCGCAGGCCTGCCACCCTGAAGAGTCACTACAATCTTCCCATGCACAAGATGACCAACACAGACCTTACCAGGATTTTGGAAAGCCCAGAGATCCGGAGGGCCCTCCGTGCACCACGCAAAAAGATTCCTAGAGGAGCACTCAACAAGAATCCTCTGAAGAACTTGAGAATCATGGTGAAACTGAAGCCATATGCCAAGACTATTCCCCGGAATACAATTCTGCGCCACGCTAAGAATCGGAGAATCAGAGAAAACAAAAGAGATGCTGCACTAAAGAAGATTATGGAGGCCAAGAAAGCAGCTGAGAAGAAGAAGCTTGCAGGTAATAAGAAGGTTGCAGGAGCAAAGAAGGTTCCAGGGCAAAAGAAACCAGCAGAAAAGAAGCCTCCAGAAGCAAAGAAGCCTATGGAAAAGAAACCTGCTGCACAAAAGAAGCCTGCAGCCAGCCGAAAAGAAGCCTGCTGCATAAACTCAGCATATCAGATTATCCATTGGGCCACAATCCCTTATGGCAATATTGTGAATTTCTAAAGAATAAATATTCAGAATGGCTTTGGGGGGAAAAAAAGAGTGATTATTTGAGGTACAAAAGAAAGAATTGAAACAGAAGAATTAGATGGGGGAGGAGAGCTGGTAGCTCTGGTAACCTACTTTCATCAGGAATGGGCTTAATGCATATATATTTAGAAGAGTGTAAAAGTTCTAAATTTAGAAGAAATAAAATGGTAGGGACATAGGGAGGGGAAAGAGGACAAGGGGGGGGGTCTTTAGAGGGGAGGTTGAGAGAATAGGTAAAATAGAAGTGTAGAAGAAATGGGAGGATAGGGGAAGAATCCTTGGAGCAGGGTAGGCAAGTTATAGGAGGGAAAGGTAGTGGGTAAAAGTAAAATAAAGGAGGCAGGAAGGATAGGAAACAAGAGATATACTCATACATAAAAAACAAAGATCAGGAGTAGAATGGGAATGAGAAAGTATATGTCTATATATGTAAATGTGTATGTATATATCTGTAGCTATACAGAAACATTCTAAACTTTATTGTAGCCTTCTGGGGGGAAGCTGGGAAGAGGGGAAAAAAGAACAAAATAAAAAAGTACACAGAAGAGAACAAAAGAAAACTCACAAGGAAGCAAAGATGGACAATTCTCAACACAATGAGTATTATTTATCATATAGACTTTTCTGAAATGAAAATCTATTGTTACATATTTTGAATCCTCTGTTATGTTCTGCAATTGCATACAACATGCTTTTTTTCTTTCTAACTTTGTATTTAATTTCCAATATTTAAGTTTATGATATGTTTTCATTTCTTTTTTCTATTCTCTACTTGTGTTCTGGCATTGGAGTCTAAAATAAGATTTTGAAAAAAAAATGAAATTCTAGACTACCATCATTAGTGAATATTGGTGCAAAAATATTGAATATTGATATTAGCAAGGAGACTGCAGCAAATTATAACTATGATCAGGTTTTGTTTATACAGGGAATGCAGAATTGGTTCAATATTGGGAAAATGATATTTATAATGTATCATATTTTAAAAAACTATAAAATCATATAGATACAGAAAAATCTTATAGATTTTGAAGTAATATAACACCCCTTTCTCTTTTACAAAAAAGACTAGAAAATAGAAATATATGGACTGTTCCTTCACATGATAGTATTTATCTAAAACTAAGAAGAATATGCATTATTTGTAATGGAGAAATAATAGAGTTTTTTACAATAAGAACAAGGATAAGGAAGAGATGATAATTATCATCACTATTTAGTATGATTCTAGATAAAACAAGAAAAATAAATGTGAAAAATAAGAACAGGAAAATAAGAAAATTCTCTCTTTTTGCAAAAGACATGGTGTTTTACACAGAGAATCCTGAGATTCAATTAAATATAGATACAAACAATAATCAGTAAAGTAGCTGGGTAGAAAATATATCCACATTAATCATGAACCTTTCTGTGAATCAGCAATAAAACCAAGAAGAAATTGGAAGAAAAAATGTATTCAAAATTACTGCAGCATATAAAAAGGGTGGGAACCACAAACTAAGACACGAAGGAATTCTATGAGCACTACTTCAAAATGTATTTCTTTAAGGAAATATTTAAATAATTAGAAGAATATTAATTGCTCATAATTGGATCACAGAAATACAATACATGTGACAATACTACCTAAATTAATTCATACATTGGGTGCCATACCAATCAAACTACTGAAGAGTTACTTTTCTGAACAAGACAAAATGATAGCGAAATTCATCTGAAAGAACTAAAGGTCAAGAGTTTCACAGGAAATAATGAAAAAGGATAAGAAGGTGGGTCTATCAGTACCCAATCTCAAACTATACCACAAAGCAAAAATTAACAAAATAGTTTGGTACTAATTAAAAAATGGAAAAGTTGATAAATAAGAGAGATGAAGTATGAAACACGCAGAAGCAACCAAAAGGTAACATAGTGTTGGATAAATCCCAGAGTCGGATAAACTGCTGAGGTTGGTAAAAACAGATAGTGATGCAAGGATCCTATTTGACAAACACTTCTGAGAAAACAGGAAAGCAATCTGGCAGCAATTGGATTTAGACCAAACATCTTCTACCATATGCCACAATAAACTCAAAATGGATATATGACTTAGGCATAAAAGATCATATGATAAACAATTTATAGTTGAAGGGAAGGAGATATTTTTTCACAGACATCATTCAACTGAAATGGTGCTCTATTAATTCCCAGTTCTGATGGCTTTATCCTCTTTGACCTCTCTTTGGCATTTGACACTGCTGATCACATTCTTCTCCAGGATTCTCCTCTGTGGCTTTTCATGACTTTTCCCTCTTCTGGTTCTCTTCCTATCTTTACGACTGCTACTTCTTAGTTTCCCATGCCAATCATTCATCCACATTGTATACACTAACTGTGAGTGTATCCCACAAGTTCTGTCCTGAATTTCCTCATCTTTTTTATTCTATTCATTCTCACTTCATGATCTCCTCAATTGCCATAAATTCAATTATCATCTCTATGTAGATGATTCCTATCTCTGCTGAACTACTACATTTGTGCATCTCTAACTTCCTATATCTCAAACTTGATGTCATAGATAGGTAGAAAGATAGACAGACAGACAGATAGACAGACAGACAGATAGGATAGATAGATAGATAGATAGATAGATAGATAGATAGATAGATAGAT
>NW_027185809.1:21329141-21353905 GCF_028583685.1 Petaurus breviceps papuanus
GATAGATAGATAGATAGATAGATAGATAGATAGATAGATAGATAGATAGATAGATAGATAGACGGACGGACGGACGGACGGACGGACGGACGGACGGACGGACGGACGGACAGACAGACAGACAGACAGACAGACAGACAGACAGACAGATAGATAGATAGATAGATAGATAGATAGATAGAAAGAAAACAGATGTGACATCACACACATAGGACACACACAGGACCATATCCAAAATAATTTATGCAGTGGATAGTATCAGACTTCTCTTGCAGAGAGGAACACAGTTTCCTTTCATCCTCCCAGCTAGATTTCATCAGTTTGAACATATGACCCAAGGCATCCTAGGAACAATAGTCACTTTCCAATAACTGGTAGAGAAAGTAGTTACAAATATGAATTATCTTTGTCTTTGGAAATTATCATTGTCTTTGGAAAGACACTGGAAGAACAAGACAAAATATTGATAGAAATGTTGGCCTACTTTAAGAAGGCTTATGAGAGGGGCGGCTGTGTGGCCCAGTGAATAGAGCACCAGCCCTGGAGTCAGGAGGACATGAGTTCAAATCTGGCATCAGATACCTAACACTTATTAGCCATGGGACTTTGGGCAAGTCATTTAACCCCAATTGCCCTACCTTCCCCTCCAAAAAGCAAAAAAAAGGCTTATGAAAAGCTGTCAATTAAAAAGTGACAGTCTTACAGAGCTTCTTTCAAATATGTGAATCTCAGAAAGGCATTACTGCTGACCTAGGGAAGAAATACATACCCCTGACTTGGCCATACGCAAAGAACCTTCAAGATCTAAGAACTTTCCTATGATTTGATGGCTATTATTGCAAATTTAAGAACTATTCTAGAAACTCAAATTTTTGAACCCTTAAATTACTCCAGTCATGCACATGTGATTGAAGGAACCCACAAGCCAAAGGGCAAGAAAAGCTAAGTTCCTCTAAACCTACAAAGTCTTTTGAAAATTGATGGACAAACAAATATGAACAAGCTTTAAAAGTCATGGTCAACACATATGCTTCAGGGTTGACCTATGAAGATCCAAGCAAGTCTTTCATCCTGCCAGTCTGAAAGGCTGAAGTCTAATGTGTACCAAGAAAGTAACAGTCACTAGAAATCAATTGCATTCATAAGCTGACTTAGTAAAGCAAGACTCACTAGTTCATAAACAAACTGGAATCCCTGATTCTGAAATGGGCTGTCACAGGAAAGCTCAAAGATTATGTACAAGATAGGGCAATTTTTCATTCATGGACTTTTAACAATCTGCTGACAAATTTTGACGAATGCCAAGTTAAATGCTGCTGCCAGAGAAGAGTAGCAGAAATATCTATGAATTCAGTATATATTAATAGTCAATGAATAGTAATCTGAATATGGATGATCTGTCCAAAAGGCTAAATGACACCAAAGCTATGGTGATACATAAGGGAAGAGCAACGGCTATATAGAATATCCAGGGAACTGGACAGTCAAATAGAAATATAGCTAACATCCTAAGATTTTCACCAAATGGCATTCAAGCAACATACATGAATTTTATTTTATTCAATCAATATTCTTTGCCTTAGATGTTTATAGATGATCAGCGATGATAGAAGAGGTCCAGTGGAGAGCTTTGAAATAAAGCAAGCGAAGAAACAAAGAAATGATGTTAAAAGGCTTAGTTTCCATTCACCTTACTATTCAGAGAATGGCAGAAGTTGGAGCTAACTCATACCTCATTGCAGGGATGCCCATTAATTAGGGAATGGCTAAGAAAGTTTTGCTATATGATTATGATGGAATACTACTGTGCTATAAGAAATTATGAGCTCAATGATTTTAGAAAAACATAGAAAGACTTTCATGAAATAATGAAAAGCAAAATGAACTGAATCAAGTGTATACATACATTGTATACAGTAACAGCAATATTGCTTTAAGAATGACTTTGAGCAAGTAATTATTTTATCTATTATAAATACACAAATTAACTATAAAGGACATATGGAGACAGTATCTGCACATATATATATATGTATATATATATATATATACACACACACACACACACATACATATGCCTATTTGTGTCTAATGATAGCCATCTCGAGGGAGGGGGGAGAAAAAAATAAAGAAATTTATATGATAATTATTGAAAGGAATAGCAAGTTGTGTATAGTAGATTTGCAGTTTCATGTACAGTCCTCTTTTTATTGAGCTATGTTATGGAAATGCTTGTATTGTTCCATAAATTAAAAATAAATAAATGAATCATAGCAAATACATAATAAAAGCATGTTGATTGGGGGTGGAGGGGGGAGAAAATAAATAGTACTATCTGATGAGCAGGAGAAGTAATAGAAGCTTACCTCAACAGACTCTCATTAAAAGAGACCATCAGACTAGGTCAGATGATTTCCAGTGAAAGAGATAGTTGCAGTAAAAGAGGTAATAACCTCTTTATAAGGCAAGAACCTTTCCTCAAACTTAAAATTCCAGTACAGAGAGGTAGAGAAGACTGAGAAACACAATACATTCCCTGACTAAAACTTCTGCTATAGAGACAATTCACAGAACATGAAAATATTGATCATTGAAACACTAGCAAGTTCGGGTTTAGGAATACAAAATGAGATTGATGATAAGTGAATAACACTAACTGGTTCAAGTATTAGGGAAGAAAGGTAATTAGGTCACAAAAGAGCAAGATATATTTAACCCATGAACCAATCAACTGATGATTTCATAGGTAAAACTGGAGTAGTGGTCACACATTTTAGCCAATCATAGTTTTCAAAACCATTTTTTTTCTACTATACTTCCTCTCTGTCTGTGACGCAGCTAATTATTTTGAACTTTTTTCAATGCTATTCCCAAGAAAATTCCATTTTGAAATCTAATAAAATCCTAAAACATGGCCAAATACACTCAAAATTCCATGTAGGGTAGATATTGATATATATGTTATAGGTACACATCTATAGAATATATACATTAAATATACAAAATTTGTGGTGTTTACAGAATGTTTAAGCTATCAGAGGAAACAGTGCCTACCTAATAGGAAAACTAGCCCAAGAAACTTTCACAACAGTCTCCCTGTATTCAGCTGAATAATTAGTCAAACATATATGAAATTACCTTGCAAAAATAAATCCCACAAGTGTTCTCCAATTGGCTAGGTAATCCATGAAAATGGTCACCTTTTCCTTAGCAATGGCTCCTTTTTCTCTAACTCTTGGTCAAATTCTTACTTCTCGTAGCCATAGAAGGAGCACGAACTGGAGCTGAGTTGAATGACAGTCATAACCTAAACTTAGTAATTAGATTTTCTAGAAGGAAGTGGGAGGGGGAGGAGACAGGGAGAGGAAATAGGTGAAATATTCCCAAGTATGAGAATCACCAAAGGAATGTTTACAAAAGAGGAGGAAGAAAAAACACCCTACCTTATTCACCATGGAAATAATTAGAACTTTCTGCCTTAACAATGCCTTTTTCTTTTCTTTTTTTTTTTTTTGGCAAAAACATAATCACCTGTATTATTAGATCTAATTTTGTGAGTACAATTAACTTGCTGATAAATTTGCTATGAAGGTTACAAATTATTATTCATTTCATATCAAATTGTAAGTAATTATTCTCATTAAACCAAAGATGTAATTTGCTGCCCTGACTAAATGCTGATTCTGGCTATAAATATTTGGGGTTGATTAGAAAAGTGCTTTGTTTCTCCTGTTGGAGTTGACAGACCCTACAATAAAAAGTAAGTGCAGGGTCACAGCTGGCACTCTCATGAAGAAAAAATGCCTAATCTCATGTGAATATCCTAGCAGATAATAAAAAATACATTATTTTCTGGCATTAGTCACTCATTATTTCATTGAATAGTTGTACAGGAGCCTCTGGCTGAGTTTGAGCCAAACTTTCAGAATTTAAAAGCTAGAAGGACATGCATGTTAAAATCATTTTGCTTTTACTTCTGGAATTATGAAGGTGGATACAATGGTCATACAGGCTAAAATTGAGAGGCTGCAGGTGTGTGGGCTGAAAGAGCTTTACTGACAACTAACAGAATTTCAATATGTCTTAGACACTCAAGAATAACTACAAAATTTCACCTGAAGAATTGTTACAAAATATCTAATTTGTGCCTTTTTCCATTATCTTTGTATTCTGTGTTTTTGTAAACAAAAAAGATTTTGCATCATACTGTCTATAAAGTTTCTCAATACTATCCCAAGGACATCAGTTGTAGATGGCCCTATCCCAATCTGTCTTTATGGGTTGTTTCATCTACTGTTAATTGATTTGGTTGACTATACTGCTGGGATATTCCCTGCTCTGAATAGTAAGGGCTTAATATTTGTTGAATTAATCAAGTCCAAACTTCTTATTTTGCAGATGATGAAATTGAGTCACGGAGAAGTCAGATGATTTGTTCTATTTAGAATTATTCTGACTTTCCTAAAATTTTCCTAGAACATTTTGTCTGGATCTCTCCTTTGGCCTCATCCTACCATATATTATATCTAAGGTTGTAAGCTCCTTGAGGGAGGAGACCATAACAATTTTTAACTTTGTATCCCTAGTGACTAGCACATTTTTTGTTCACAACAGACATTTAATAAATGTGGTTTTTAAATTCTTTTTTTGTATTTATTCATTTATTTTTAGTTTTCAACATTCATTTCCACAAGATTTTGAGTTCCAAATTTTCTCCCCATATCTCCCATATCCTCCACCCCAAGATGGTAAACATAATCATTACTCCTTCCCCCAGTCTGCCCTCCCATGTGTCCCCCCATCCCTCTCCTTACTCCCCTTACCCCTTACTTTTTTGTAGGCAAGATGGATTTCTATATCCCATTGCCTGTATATCTTACATTCTGTTTGTATGTAACAACAATTTTTAACATTTGTTTTTAAAACTTTGAGTTATAGATTCTCTCCTTCTTCCCTCCTCACCAACCTCTAGTGGAAAGACAAACAATTCAATATAAGTTATACATGTGTAGTTATGGAAAACATTTCCATAGTAGTCATGTTGTGAAAGATTAACTATATTTCCCTCCATTCTATCCCTCCCGTCACTTACTCTATTTTCTCCTTTGATCCTGTAGCTTTTCAAAAGTGTTTTTTTAAGGGGTGGCCAAGTAGCACAGCGAGTAAGAGCACCGGCCCCAGTGTCAGGATGACCCGAGGGATCGAATCCAGGCTCTGATACTTAGCACCACACCCAGAAATAACTGGCCGTGTAACCTTGAGCAAGTTACTTAACCCCAATTGCTTAAAAAAAAAAGTGTTTGTTTCTAACTACCCCTTCCCCCAATCTGCCCTTGCTTCTATCATACCCCCTTTTGAGTTACAAATTTTCTCCCCATTTTTCCATTGATTTTTCCATTTCTCCATAATTTGACCTCTGAGATATCATACTCCAAGTCCTTGGATTCCTCAGTATAGAAGCTGCCAGATCCTGTGTTATCCTGATTGTATTTCCACAATATTCAAATTGTTTCTTCCTGGCTGCTTATAATAGTTTCTCCTTGATCTGGGAATTCTGGAACCTGGCTACAATATTCCTGGGAGTTTTCTTTTGGGGATCTTTTTCAGGAGGTGATCAGTGGATTCTTTCAACATCTATTTTGCCCTCTGGTTCTAAAACATCAGGGCAGTTATCCTTGAGAATTTTTTGAAGGAGGTTTCTAGGTTTGTTTTTTTTATCATGGCTTTCAGGTAGTCCAATAATTTTTAAATTTTCTCCCCTGGATCTATTTTTCAGGTCAGTGGTTTTCCAAATGAGGTATTTCACATTGCCTTCTATTTTTTTGTTTGGACCTGTTTAATAGTATCTTGATTTCTCATAAAGTCACCAGCTTCCATTTGCTCCAATCTAATTCTGAAGGAACGATTCCCTTCAGTGAGCTTTTGAGATTCTTTTTCTATCTGGCAAATTCAATTTTTTAAGGCATTCTTTTCCTCATTGCCTTTTTGAGCCTCTTTTGCCATCTGAGTTAGTCTATTTTTTAAGGTGTTATTTTCTTCAGTTAGGTTTACTTCATTTCATGATTTTCTTGTATCATTCTCATTTTTCTTCCCAATATTTCCTCCACTTCTCTTATTTGGTTTTCAAAATCCTTCTTAAGCTCCTCTATGCCCTGTAATCAGCTCATATTTTTCTTTCAAGCTTTTGATGCAGGATTTCTGACTTTGCTATCTTCCTTTTGTTCCATGCTTTGATCCTTTTTGTCCCTAAAATAGGAGTCTAATGTTGGATTGCTCTGTTTGCTTTGTTTCCTTTGCTTGCTCATTTTGCCACTCAATTACTTGACTTTTGAGCCTTTTGCCACAGTAGAATTCTGCTACCAGAAAGGGGAGGTTTATCCCAAATTACTGGGGTTTTCGCAGCTGCTGGAGCTATTAGTTGGGTGCCCTCTCTGAAGCCTTAACATGCTCTGGCAAATTGGTCACACACCCCAGGACCTCCACCCTAGACAGCAATACATATCCAAGCAGGTTAGAGCAAGAGAGATTACCCCTCAGACTGGTCTCTTGGTACCCCTACAATCTGCAGGCCAGGAGCTCTGAAGCAGCATAGCTGTGGAGCCTCAGCTGCTTCTCACCCAGGGGACAAAGGCTGGATTGCACTCCTGAACTCCCTGTTCCCACAAAGTCTACACTGACCTCTCACTTTGTCTTTGGCATCTATGGGTTGATAATTCTGGAAACTGCCACAGCTGCTGGTGATCTGAAGTCCCTCCATCCAGTGGTTGGCTGTGGCCACCCCGAGGCTAAAACCTTGGCATCCAGTGAGGTTGGCCTCAGCTCCCAGACTGCTGAGCCAGCCCCTTCCTGCTAGCCTACTGGACTGTCTTCAGAGGGAGGTTAGCTTCTCTCTGTCATTTTGTGGTTTTTGTAGCTCCAAAGTTTGTCTAGAGTAATTTTTTACATGAATTGGAGGAGGCAGAAGCCAGAGCCTCGTGATGGTGTTATTTTCTTTAGTATTTTTTGGGTGTCCATTAGCAAGCTCCTGACTCCTTTTTCATGATTTTCCTACAACACACTCATTTATTTTCCCCATTTTTCCTCTACTTCTCTTACTTCATTTTCAAAATCCTTCTTGAGCTCCTCCATGGCCTGTGATCAATTCATATTTTTCTTGGAGGCTTTTGATGCAAGAGTTTTGACTTTGTTGTCTTCTTCTGGTTCTATGTTTTGATCCTCTTTGTCACCAAAGAAAAGATTCTTTTGTCTAAGTTTCCCTACTGACCTTTTACTTCCTTTTTGGCATTATGGGTTGAGAAGTCTGGAAACCACCACAGCTGCCAGTGACTTGATCCCCTGAGGTATGCTCCAGCCGGTCTGTGTTGTTGTTCTGTTCCAGTGTGGCCTACACAAGACTGTGCTCCGCTCCCAGCCCGGTGTGATAGACTGTTCCTTGTTTGCCAGACCACTCTCAGCTGGAGACATATTTCACTCTGTCATTTTGTGGGTCCTATAGTTCTAAAATTTGTTTAGAGTCATTTTTTACAGGTATTTGAGGTAATTGGAGACAAGCTCAAGTAACTTCCTGCTTTTACTCCACCGTATTGGCTCTGCCCCATTATTTCTCTTAAATTCTTGTTGATGTTTTTTGTTTATAGGTCACATTAATTTCCAGAACATACTCTCCCTTATCCAGTGAGTCTTCCCTTGTAATAAAGACATTTTTTTAAAGTTCAGCAAAACCAACCAATAATATAGGGGTCATTTTTTTATAACATACACAATATTTACACTTATAATCTTATACCATAATAAGAAGAATTTATGTAGCACTTTAAGATTTGTAATACACTTTACACATGTTAAGGAAAGAAGATGCACTTTTTCTTCTTTTCTTAGTGATCACAGCTTTCAGTTCATTGTTCTTAGTTACGTACATCCACTTCCCAATGGCTCCACTCACATCCCTGTAATTTTTTTGACCAAAGTGCTGGTCTGTAGCTACCATGTACCTTTGTATACCCTCTTTCCCATCACAATCTGAACTCCTTAAAGGTAGTGACTGTCTTTGTTTTTGAATCTGTATCTCCTACTGGTTACCCAGTGTTGACACATAGTAAGAACTTAATAAATTCTTCTTCTTGCCTTCGTTCTTTCATTTGCATTATTGTAGTCATTCAGCATATTCTTTTTCTGGTCAAGCTTGCTTTATATTAGGACAGGTAAGTCTTCCCATACTTTTCTGAATTCTTCCTCTTTGTCTTTTCTAGCAGTACAGTAATGTTTCATGCTTTGATGTACTGCAATATCATCAGCCATTCTCCTAATCATTGGGCACCTACTTTATTTCTAGTTCTATGCTACTACTCAAAAAAAGCATTTCTTTGAATATTTAGGTATTCTTTCTTACAGTGACTTCCTTGGAGTATGTAACTAGCCCATAAAATGTTTACTGAATTAAGTTAAATTTTTCAAGTTCATGTAACTGCATAGTGGCAGAGCAAGGACTGGAAGAATTCCTTCATTTTTGTACTGTAATTACAGTGATCTGTGTAATATTTACCATTTCTGAAATAATTTCCAAAAGTTTGGTTTCCATATTTATAGATCCAGATAGCATAATTAACTATTTCAATAGAAATTTTGGTAAATACTATGAATTGATATTTAATTTGAACATACTATGGTATAAAGCCAAGCACGAGCAGCTTTCCAGAGGACTGCTGATGTGAATAGCTTCAAGGCTCTGAACTCTCTATTTATTCAGCAGTAAATTAAGGCAAAACATTCACAGAAGTCAAAGTATATGTTATGACATTCACAATGTTATGACATAAAACTTATCACTAAAATGGACATATAGTTTTCACCAAAGTGGCCATATAGTTTTAAACAAAGTACATCCATTTAGTAACTCAATCATTTAGTAAGTCCTTAATTCAATCATCCTTAAGGAGGATTGCCTCCTTAAGAGACACCAAGTACAATCATTCAGTAAGTCCTTAATACAATCATCCTTAAGGAGGCTTGTCTCCTTAATGGACACAAAGTACAAAGGTCAAAGATTTCCACCCCTAGGTCACAATAAAGCATAATCTTCTCAATCAGCATCAGGTACCCAAGAAGAGATCTTTTCATCTTCACGAGGCTGGCTCTCAGCTTTCATGGTTCCTTTTCCATGGTCCCAGCTCTTGCCTGAATCTACACAACTGTCACCTGGGTTCAAAAGCAGGCAGCTACCAATTCCTTGTCCAGATTCTTGTCCAGTTCTTCATCCAGTTCCTTGTCCAGTTTCTGTTTCCTATTGAAGCTCACAGTGTCCAGTCCACCTCAAGTCCTTTACAGTTCCTGTTTCTGGTAAGACAAAGCTTAACATAAAATTTATTTGGCAATGTCCTCCCAGTTGGCACTATTTCTGAAGAGACCATTGTATGCTGTCTTGAAGAAACTCCTGGGGACTGGGGTAAGCTTACCCATGAGTCTAGAAACTATGCCACAATGATTTCCCACAATCCTGAAATCAATAAAACATGTGTTTTAACTTTAAGCTCTAAGAAAGTGATCTCCTCTGCAAACAGAGCTGTGGTTGGTGTTGTTGCTAGAAGATGTTATACTGATAAACCCATTTTTAAAGCAGATCATGCCTACCACAAATAGAAGGCTATGGTCATGAATCCTGTGGAATATCCTGTAGGAGTAGGAAATCACCAGCATAATGGAAAACCATCCACCATTTAAAGAGATGACCTCGCTGGACAAAAGGCCAATCTCATCACTGCATGGAGTACTATTCAGCTCTGGGATACCAAGTCTGTACAACAGAAGGAGAGTTAAAGTATAAAATCCTTACAATAAAAACTACTTTGGAAATTGTACAAAATAATATTCTTCAGAGTTCCTCATTAGTTATATGTTATACTCACTAAACCTCACTGGGTTTGATTTCTTATGATTTAAAATGAGAGTGCTGGACTAGATGGCCTCTGAAGACCCTTCCAGCTCCATGTATCAATGATCCTATGACTATGCAATAACTCTATCCCAAGTGGACTGGGAGAGGTTAGCCCTATAGCAACATATGGTGTAAATTGTGGGAAGAAGAGTCGGGGGAGTGGTTTTGACTGATCTGGCAGAGATACTGAGAAAAAAGAGAAACTAGAAGAAGGGAGGTGTGTATTTTAAATAATGAATTGGAACCCCTGGAGCCACAAGCATGTGAGTAGACCTCTTGAAAGATATCATTCAAGAATTTCATTCTTCAAAGATTTCATTCTCTCCCTGGTTGAGCTTAGATTTCATCTCACTCCTGAGTGAGCCCCTGACTCATATATGTTCAAAAGTCTAATCTATTCTATATAACTCCCCCAATTATTGTTTTACTATTTGCTTTGATAAATGTTTACCCACTATACATGATTATATGTTGTGTAATAAATGTCTTGTGGAAGGGAAGCTAAGTTAGCAGCCAAGAGTAAGCTAACCGTTGCCCTCCTGATCTGAGGTAGAACTATTTCAAACCTGGAGGAGTAGAATTTTATCCTGGGAAGGTGGATTTTATCCTAAATCCCCTTCAAAAATAAAAGCATTGTATTCCTCCATTACAGACATCTAATGTATATATAGAAAACAGACAGAATTTTAGCCAATATACCTTTGGAAGATAGGAGAGTAGAATGAGTACCCAGATATGGCACTCTTCCTACAACCACAAACGTAGAAGCCACAATTTCATCAGAGGTAGGGTGGGTCAAATTTCAGAGCATGTCTATATAAATAAATTCCTGCAATATGAGCCACTGCATGTCTTGGCAACACAACAATTCTATGTCATGTTGTAACCTATATTAAAACTATATAAATATCCGTTATTCTTATTGCCTATTCACTGCTCTTTGCCCTTAGCCTTGAGTCTCTGTGTCTAACCTGAGTCCAGGTCAACCTTCAGGTCCTGAGTATTGCTTCTGATCAATATCAACATGGTAGCTACTTCCCTAATTCCTGTTCCCAACTCTGCATGGAACAGTGGTGTGATGATCCCCATGCCCTAGTATTATACTTTGAAAGTGTCCAGACATCAGAAGAAACAATGAGCTAGTAGATATGATGACTAAAATCTAATTATTCTTCTACTGCTTTCATAATGCCCCACAACAGGATAAATAGAATTTGAGAGCTAAGGGGTTCACAAAGCTCAGGAACCTCCTATTCCATCAAAGCACTTTGTCTTAAACTTATACCTTGCCTCATGCTTATGTGTCTTTGTGTCAAATCCAAGACCTACCATGAGAATGTAAATTTATTGAGGGCAGATAGAGTTTCTTATTACCTCTCATGGTTGTTGTGAAGATGAAATGAAATAATCAGTATAAAGTGCTTAGCACAGTGCCTGGCACATAGTAAGTGTTATATAAAAGTTATGCTTGATTTCTGCATTCCCAGAACAATGCCTTATAAGTAGTAGCTCTTTAATGTTTGCTAAATAGAATTTATACATTTCAGACTAAAAATTCCTCAATTTCTGGACTTTGGATGATTTGTTACATTATAAATGATGTATATTTGGAGATTCACATATTTTGCATGAGGAATGCTTGCATTTCTTTCCTCAGAAACACACAGGTAAAAAGTGAGCTAACAGAAATACAAAGTGACTAGGAAAGATTAACAAAAGGATGCAAACTGAGGCAGTGGCAGGAGTGAATATTTAATTGGATGAAGTGATTAGTACAGCCAACCCTGCTGAAGGTGAGTAAGAGATGCTTAGGTCACATGTGCCCCTAAAAGTTACAGAATCATAAAATCCAAGAATTAAAATGGATTGTAGAGGCCACCCAATCTGACTCACCTATGAACAAGAGCGCCCTCCCTCAAAACAGCCCCAACAAGGGTCCACAAAGCCTCTTCTCACAGACCTCATGTAGAAAAGTAAAGAGTGTGGACTCTCACAAACTACACTGGTGGAGGAATGATTCAACAAATTGTGTGTCTTGTCCAAAATGGCATTCTAGAACCCTTAATCAACCTTTTATCTGCAAAATACAGCAAAATTGTCCTGGTTATTCTGGGAACAATTTCAAATAATTCTCTGGCTGCTGAAAAACTTAATGAAATTGAAAAACTGTGTGACCTTATTTGAAGGTTGTGTAGGACTAGATAGAATTGAAGCTCGCCAGTACCAAGGCTTCCTCAAGCTTAATTGAAAAGTAATTCTTTGAAGAGGAAGAAGATCAAAATGTCATGCCAGAATCTACCTCTGATGGGTAGACCTTCTAGATTCAAGATTATACATCTGACATCTTTAACATTTAGATTTTATAGTCCAATTCATTTGTGTATTCCCTGTTTTTCCCTTATTTTTGTCTTCATGTCTCTCCACTAAGATCTTTTTTATGTTACTTTTAATAAACCCTAAAGCATAATTGAACAATTTGAACTGTAGACTTGCTATTATAAAACCTCTATCTTCAAGAGAGTTCTTGTTTCTATGTGGAGTGTCTTTCATGTCTTACAGTGTACTGTAAATAAAAACTTAATTCCACTCTTTTCACTTAAAAAAAGTAGTGGAATTTTCATTGCTAATTTCAAAAAACAGAGCAAAGATTGAATTTTTTGTTCTTAATTGAAGAACTTGAAATTTAGTAGGCATGAATAATCTTATTTGATTCAGTCAATTGGTCTAACTCATCAGAATCCTTGATTGGTTCTCTATCATTCACTGTATTTCCCCATCTTTTTAAGCTTCACAGTTTCTGTAAGTATGATAAGAACATTTCATTAATAAAAAGGTTTACAAACACAGGACCAAGAATACATCTTTGAAGCACCTCACCAGAGACTTCCCTTCATGTCAATTTCTCTTTGAGTCCAGTATTCAATCACTTACACATCCACTTTCACCTGTGCATTTCTCTCTATCTTGTCCACAAAGGCAGCATAAAATGACTTTGTCATGTTAATTCACATTTAAAACCTCCCACTTATCCAAAAGTATACAGGGAGGTCAAAAAGCTTCACTCAAAAGTGAAGAGTTTAGGTACCCTCTAGAATAGGGCCAAATGAGATAATGAAGAAGTTCCCTGGAGTATTTCAGACAAAAAAAAATGGTCTAGTCTATTATAAAATTACTAATTTTTTGTTTCTTGAAAATGTTCTTCATTACTACAATAATAATAATAGTAATAATAATAGCTAATATTTATGTAGCACTTATTTTAGTTCAGGTACCGTGTTATATGATTTACAATTGTTATTTCAGCTGGTTCTCACAACAACCCTAGGAGGTAGGTGATTTTGTTATTCCCATTTTAAAGATGAGGAAACTGAGGTAAACAGAGGTTAAATGACTTGCCCAGGGTCACACAGCTAGCAAGTGTCTGGGACCATATTTGAACTCAGATTGTCCTGACTCAGGGCCTGGCACCATGCCACCTAGCAGCCCATAATAATAAAATATAACAATGAAAAATCAATTTTGAAAATCTTGAAATAATTATCTTAGAAAATGAAAAAATAGTCTTATCTTATGATTCATAACAGTTAAATAAAAAATAATGAATAAAGTACAAAACTGTACTATTTCAAATGTATGAATATCATATTGCTTCAGTAGTAGAGAGGAAGAAGAAGACATTTTATAACAAAATCAAGTGAAGAAGAATATGTTTCTAAGCATAGTATACTTGGTTTTAGATTTGAGATCAAAACCTGCAAGGTATTAGGGCCACCTGAAGCTCAACAATAATACCTGAGTAAAGAGGGCTTAGAAAGCAAATGATTTATCATAGACAATAAAAGGGGGAAATTCAATTTTGTACAATTATAAAGGGTTTTTTTGTTTGTTTTTTGGAAGGGGGAGGGCAGGGCAATTGGGGTTAAGTGACTTTCCGAGGACAAATGGCTAGTAAGTGTTAAGTGTCTGAGGTCAGATTTGAACTCAGGCTCTATTCATTGTGTCAACTAGTCACCCCAACTGCAAAGTTTTTGTACGCACAAAATCAATGCAGTTAGAATTAAAAAGCAAATAATCAATAGGGAAAAATTCTCTCTAGCAAATTTCTCTGATGAAGACCTGATATCCTTGATATATAGGAAATGGATAATAATATGTAAGAAAAAGAGCCATTTCCCAATACATGAGAGCTTAAAAGATATGAACAGGCAATCTTTAAATGAAGAAATGAAAACTATCAATAACCACATGAAATGCTCCAAATAAAAATCAATGAGGAAAACAAAAATTACAAGTCTAAAGATGCACCCCACATCTATCAATTTGGCAAAGATGAAAATAACCATTTTGAGAGGGACTGAAGGAAGACAGGCACATTACTGCACTGTTAGTAGAATTATGAATTGATACAATTCAGTAAAACAATTTGAATTGGACTAGGAAGCCATTGCACTGATTAGCCATTGCACTATTAGCAAGAATATACCAAAGAAATCAAAGCAGATGGAAGGAATGTAGTGCATGGGAGCCCAGCAAATGAGGAATGGCTGAACTAATTTTGATGTGTGAATGCAGTAGAATATCACTATACAATAAAAATTTGTGAATATGATGGGTCCAGAGAAATATGGAAAGATCTGTATGAACAGATGCAGAATGAAATGAGAATAAACAGGATGACAATTTACATGTTGACAACCATAATATAAAGGTAAGTAATTTTGAAAGTTTATAGAACTCTGATCAGTGTGGTGACCAACCATTTATTTCAGAAGAAAGATGATGGGATATGCCATTCCATCATGGCAGAGAACTGATTGACTAAAGGTGCAGAATGACGCATACATTATCAGACATTGTCAATATTTGTTATAAGGGGAACCTTCTTTCAGGGGGTGGGGAAGAACTGAGTTAGTGGATAGTGACAGAAATGCAAAAAGAGAAAAGAAAAGAAAAATCATTAATGAAATCTTTTAAATGCACAGAAAAAAAGAAGGATACAATTAAATAGAGCAATTTTGCTGCTACCATGTTCAATTTTATATACACTGCTGTAAAACAAAACAAATGCACAGTTTTGTTCTTTGTATGCTGAAATATTCATGTTTGTTGATAAATGTTAATTTCAGAACAACAAAATTTCTTTTACCAAAAAGGAAATAGTTCCCAGAAATCATTGAGCATACAACCATCTTTTTTACTCTGATGCACAATCCACAAACTCTTCCTCCAAAATCCTGTTGTATCTCCTTTATTTATCTGACATGTGTTATTATTCCTCATCTGACCCTCTAAAGCCTTTGTCATCTATTCTCACTCTTTGGCTGTTTTAACTAAATCCCAACAAAAGACCATGACTTGGATTCAGTGGATACTCCCTACTCGGTACTTCTCACTTACACTTACTTCTCCACTGTGAAAAAAACTTGGACAGACATCAGTTCAGGCTCAGAACACTTGCTGTCAACCCTATCCCCAGACAGTGACCCTATAGCCCAAGTAAATGTCCAGCTTTTCACAAATTCACTAATATCCATCATATATTTGCCAGTAAATGGATGTACACAAACTAGAAAATAAACAGCACTAATTACTTCCCAAAACTCCCAGGAGACACAAAGTCACTCTGTATTGGGTCAGAACTCTCCCCAGAGTCACTGTAAATTACAACTCTCCTGGGGCCCTAGCATCCACATATGCATTCTGAGTAATGGACCAGAACCAAGACAGTTTTCAGAAGCAAGAGGAGATAATGTACAGGAAGAATGGTTTATTTGTCTTGCTGCCTTCTATTCAACATTGCCCTCGTATCACTGGGGCAGCCAAAATTATCCAGACTCCTCAGAGCATTCTCTGCATCAATCCCATATACTCCCACCTGGAAACAAATGATTAGAGTAAAAGGATTTTTTTTAAAGCAGTGCATTATTCAACAGCCTTTGAGAGTTTGGCAAGCTCAGGGGCCAGAGATCTTGTTTTAAGTCAATAATTTAAAAGCTCCCTGGATACTGGAGCAGGTCAAATTGAGTCATCTGTAACTTTACCCAACAAATGAGTCACCTGGTGCTCATGCCATCACCCTGGAATGATGTTGTAACATTGAGGTAGCTAGTCCCTGACAGCAAGGCCAAAAAAAGAAACAAGTTCATGATTCTATCCAAAACAAAATCCCTCAAACCTTACAGAAGCTCATATATATTTTTGCCTTTTTCTACAGTCTGTAACTATTTTATATAAAACATGCACACACAATCAGGTATATAGTACACACTTAATAAATGCTTTATTCATTCATTCATGCTTTTTTTCATTCATTCACTCAAAGCCTTTGGAAACAAGAAGAAAGGTCCCCTAATACGAAACCCTGAAAACAAAAAATACATGTATTGTCATGTATTCAGATGGAGAGTAGTCAGTTGTTCAAATATTTGTTGAGTGCCTGCTATGGCCAAAGTAATATGCCTTACCTAATTCATTACTAGTAGTTATATTGACAATATGATATGAGAACAAGACCTTCCTGTTTTCTCTCTGTGTATATAGTGTCTTTCTCCCCATTGTACAATTAAACGTATAGAGCATTAAAGAGCCTGGGGTTCAATAGCCTGGGCCTGTGCACCTTTTCAAAGTTCTTCCTCAGACTTTTCTTCCTCTAATAGCCTTGCCAAAGTGTTGAAATACTCCTTTTGTGGCTCTTAACCATCACTTTCCCTTTTTAAAAAAAAGCCTGCACAATATTCTTCACATAAGCCTCTGCTCTTTTATTTTAAAGATCAAACATCTTTTCACCTGAGCTGCAAAGAGTACCCAGTTTCCCTGGTAACATAATTTTCTTCCAGTTCAAGGGCAATCAGAGCTCATTTTCATAGGTTCACTGTATCCTGTAGCCAATCCTAGATCAGAAATCCCCAGTATCTTTTCAAAGCACTATAAAAAGTCTGTTGCTAAGATGTTTGGTTAAATGAACCTCTTAAATATTGATCTTAATGCTTTCCTTTCTATTTTTTAAAGCTCCACTGGGTTTAGTCTTAGGATATAGCTGTTCTGAGCTTTCAATTCTATGCCTTTGCCTTCATTTCAATGATAAAAATTCGTTGGCATCTTTGATCAGTTTCTAAATGAAAACAACAATTATGCCACCAAATGAAGATCACAGGGGACAGTCATATTTGTCCAGTTATAATTATAATGAAACATAATAGCATAGAGAAAGGCCTGATTCCACAAATTAAACAAATTCTGATTTCTAAGTCAATAAAACCCTCAAAAGCACATACATGTCTAGGGGTTAAACTTCAGTTAATATTAAAAGGTTTGCTCCCTAATCCTGATGGAAGAATGCCATAATCCCAGTTTTATTTTGTCTGTGCTACTAAATATTATCTCTCACACTCTCTACATCCTAGCCAATTGGCCTAGTCTCTTTTCCCCAATATACAATATTTATATCCTGTCCCATGCTTTCACTCACAGTCCCCCCATGTCTGAAATGCTATCCTTTCTAATAGGCTTCTCTAAGAACCTCCATCTCCATTGAGGTTTCAATTCAAGCACCTCCTGTAAAATAGACCTTTCTTGATTCTCCCAGTTCACAAGTGCTTTTCTCCCATTACTTCGTATTTATTTTCTAAACATTTTTCATTTACTAATCTGTATAAGCCATTGCTCATAGAATCAATTAGGTGGCACAGTAAATAGGTCACTGGACTGGAGTTTGGAAGACCTGAGTTCATATCTAGCCTCAGACACTTAGAAGCAAGCTGTGTGACTCCAGGCAGTTACTTTATTGTTTTTTTTTGTTTGTTTGTTTTTGTTTTTTTTTTTTAAGCAATCAGGGTTAAGTAACTTGCTCAAGGTTACACGGCCAGTTATTTCTGGGTGTGGTGCTGAGTGTCTGAGCCCGGGATTCAATCTCCAGGTCGTCCCAACACTGGAGCCGGTACTCTTACTCGCTGAGCCACCTGGCCGCCCCTAAGCAATTGGAGTTAAGTAACTTGCTCAAGGTTACACGGCCAGGTGTTTCTGGGTGGGTGCTAAGTGTCTGAGCCCGGGATTCAATCTCCAGGTCGTCCCAACACTGGAGCCGGTGCTCTTACTTGCTGTGCTACCTGGCCGCCCCTACTTTATTGTTGTTGTTCAGTGATGTCTGACTCAGTGATTTCATTTGATGTTTTTTTGGCAGAAATACTGAAGTTTGTTATTTCCTTCTCTAACTCATTTTAAGGATTAGGAAACTGAGGAAAACAAGGTTAAGAGACTTGCCCAGGGTCACACAGTTAGTAAGTGTCTGAGGCTAGATTTGAACTCATGAAGATTAGTCTTCCTGATTCCAGACCCAGCTCTCTGCTTTGAAGATAACTGCACTTAGGGCTGCCATCAGGACAACTTTTTCACATTCTGATGAGCTTCTCTTCCCCATAGAAACCTATATAATCTACATGCACACACAAAAAAATCATGGTACCACCCTATACTTTAGACTAAACCCCATTTCCTCACAAAAACTTTGTAAGGTGGATAGTAAAAGTATTATTATCTCCATTTTACAGTTGGAAAAACAAAAATTTACAGAATTTAAGTGACTGATTCACAGGTATGTTAACCAGAAGGTGAAAACACACTTTGGTGGCTTCTGAGCCAGTATTGGCCTTAGAGCAGTTTATTGCCTTTACTCTCCAAGAAGATCAGAGACTAGTTGAACAGTGAATCCTCTTCTTTTTCCAAGGACCATACTGCATCAAAAAAACTCCTCTTTCTAGAACTCCAAACTCTTGAGCTCCCAAATGAACTTGTAGTTATCTATGAGAAAACTGCCAAAGCCAAGTTTCCCAAGAAATCCAAGAAAATGATACTGCATGAGGAATTCAAAATTACCTCTCCCCTAGGTGACACAGTGAAGGCCCTGGATTCAGGAAAATTCATATTCCTTAGTTCAGTCCCAGCCTCAGAAGCTTCCTTAGATCTAATTCAGTCTCTCATTCCTTATACAAACTCATGTTGATTTCCACTTCAACTGCTCCTGGGAGCAGTAGAAACACATGGAGGTAAGGGACACATTCCCCTCCCTATCCCCTCTCCCATAGTAAGGTCCTCTCTACTACCTTCTTATCTGTCTTATAAAAGTAAAAGTGGGTGAGGCGGTCCTGAGAGACAGACAGAGAGAAGAGACAGAGACAGAGAAAAACAGAGACATGGAAAGAGTTAACTTGTCTGTTAGCTCAATTTTGCAGACTATGAAAAGGGACAATTCCACTAACAAGAGTCCATCCTCCTAAGAACTATTCTAAATTTAACAAACACCAAAAAAATTTCCATGTGCAAAGTAGAAAATAAAAGAGGATTATATGTGAAACTGTGAATTTCTTTGATGTGCATCTTGGCGGGGTTTTTGAGTATATAATAAATTCAGCATGTTAATCTCAGAGCTGTCCCTTTCGGGTTTTCTTTTACTCTATTCTGTGCATTTTTTAGATATTTCAATGACCCTCTTTTCTTTCCTTTATTATTTTTTTTTTGTTTTTCAACAGTGCTATTACTAACTCTCTTTCAAAGTTTCCCTTCACAAATTAAGAGAAATAATCATTTTAATTATAAGAAATCAACAGAGTCAAGCAAAGCAAACCTCAAACATTTGTTATGTCCAAAAGTTATATCTTATTCTACACACTGAGTCCATCTTCATATGTCAGGAATTAGGCAGTATGTGTCATCATCAAACTTCTAGAATTGTGCTCAGTTATATCATTGATCAGTTCTTAAGTCTTTCAAAGCTATTTTTTCTTTACAAAAATATTCTCCTGGTTCTACTCACTTTACTCTGTATCCAGTTATACAAATCTTCCCACATTTCTCTGAAAATGTCCCTTTTGTCATTTTCATAGAGCAAAAATAATTCATTAAATTAATATACTACAATTTGTTCAGGCATTTCCCAACTAATTGGCATCCCTTTTCTTTCTAGTTTTTTACAAATAAAAAATCTGCAATGTATATAGAGTATGTCCCAAAAGTCTTAGTACGATTTTAAGTTTTCATAGTGTCAGAAGTGTAAATGATATAAACTTACAAAAAGCAACACTTGAAAGGTTAATTATTGGCACAGCTAGGTGGTGCAGTGAATAGAACACTGGCCCTGAAATCAAGGGGACCTGAGTTCAAATCCAGCCTCAGCCACTTAACACTCACTGAGAGACCTTGAGCAAGTCACTTAACCCCAATAACCCTGCCTTCTTGGGCAAGTCACTTAACCCCAATAAGCCCTGCCTTTCCCTCTGCAAAAAGCAAAAAAAAGAAAGGTTAATTATTTTAAATATCAACATTTTTCATTAATATTCAATATAACTACCATCTTGTGTATATATCACTCTGGTCAATTTTCAAACTTTGTAGAAGGTTTTATAAACTGCTGCTCAGTGACTGAAAGGATTGCATTTGTAATTCTAGTTTTAAGAACATCCAAAAAACTTGGTTTTGATGCATACAGGGCATACAGTTTTGATGTGATTCCATGAGGAAAAATCTAAGGGAGAAAGACAAGGTTCTGAGATAGCCAACTAAGAAAGCCTCTTCTACCAATACATTGTTCTGAAAAAAGAGTCATCCTGAAACTGTATCATATGTAACACATAATGATAGGATGCCCTATTTTGGTAAAAATTAAAATTAAAAATATACTATTCAGGACTTACAAAACTAAAAAAGCATAAATTAAACTTAAATAATTAAACTTTGAAACAATGTTATTTCTGTTTGTAGCATTTGCACCTCTGGAGTTAGTAAAACTTAGAACTTCCCTGAGAATTTTTAGATATTCTATATGTTACATGTATGTGTGCATCTTTTTTTCCCTGTTCATTGATCTCTTTGGAACATATTAGCCAATAATTTTGGAGTACTCTGTGCCTTTGTATGAAGGAACCAGCAAATATAATCACACTCCACCAAGAGGTACCTCCCAGATGCCACCAAATAATCTAATTTGGTTGATTGGGGAATTTGTCAAATTGGTCAAGAACTCCCCTGATTAACCCACTTTACCTTTGTGTACATTTTGTTTTCCCTAAGTTGAACAGAAGGTGCTTGAGGGCAGGGTCTATTCCATTTTTGTCATTCTACACTCAGTATTTAACACAGTGTCTGGTAAACAAACTCTTTAGGTGCTTGTTGCTTGTTGAATTGAATGAATTATCTGATACTACCAGCCTGGTCCCATTCTCTCTTTCTCTGGTACATGAAAGACTTAGGTGCCTACAAAATAATGTCTTCAAGAAGATGAATGTGTATGAAGGAACACATAAGTACTACTACTCTATAGTTACCCGCTTAGACAAGCTTAGTGATAAGGTAAGAATAATAGCTCCTAGTGTTGTGAAGAGGGCCCTGGACTTGGAGATAGGAAGACATAGGTTCAAATTCTGACTTGGTTACTGTGCAGCCCTAAACAAATCACTTAATCTTTTAGCTTCTCAGTGTCCTTATCTGCAAAATAAGGAGGTTGGCTGCTAATGTCCTTTCCTAGCTCTAAATCAATAATTATATGCTGCCATGACCCTAAATGATTTAATTAGCATTGTCCAAGTAGCCCAGGGGGTAAGGGTTGGGGGGGGGGGGGAATAAGACCAGCACAAGGAACATTTTGTGCTTAACTCAATGGAATATGAGGCACTTGGCTCCTAGCCTTAGACAAAATTACAAAGTAATGAAGTTTGTCTTCATTTCATCCTCTCAATTCCTGATCTTTCTGCCAATACCCAGTCAAGTCTCTTCCTCTATTTTCCACAAAAGGTGTCCATAGTCACCAGCTGCTTCTGGTCAAAACAGCTTTAAAATGTCACCTCTACCAGTGATACTATTTGCATTTTAACAAAGATAAACATCTACAGAGGAAGGGAAGAAGTATTTATTAAGCACCTACTATGTGTCAGACATTTGTAAGCATATTACAGATATTGCCTCATTATCCTCACAACAACCCTGGGAGGCAGGTACTATAATGATCTTCATTTTATAGTTGAGGAAACTGAAGCAACCAGAGCAACCAAGTGACTTGCCCAGGGTTACACAGATAGTATTTGAACTCAAGTCTTCCTAACTCTAGGCCCTGTGCTCTATCCATTGAGTTACCTAGCTTCTTTAAGCTCAAACAATTAAGTTGGGGCTACAGGATACTTTTCCAGTCATCAGGGAATAAAGTTTTCCTTATCTGAACAATAATAGATAAGGGAGATACTTTGTACTATAAGGGAGCCTTCTTCTTTCCTCTGAAATCAGAACAGGTGACAAGAGCTACCTATGCTACTTATACTATCTTTCCCAGCCCTGGCTTCAGTATAAGGAATCAAAAAAAAGCAACACAATTCTGTGGGAAAACCCTGACCTGGTGGTCAGGAAACCTAAGGTCTTCTCTCAAATATTTTCTTTGACTAATTTTGTCATTCTGGACAAGTGTCTTTACCTCTGGGGTCTTCAACTTCACAATCCACATAATAAAGGGAGGTAAACTTAATGATTTCTGAGCTCCTTTCTGAGGTCTAAATTAGTTCTGCTGCTTCATGTTGTACAGTAAAACCTTATTTGTCCACAGCATCCTGAAAAAATGAGCTGGAGATACAAAGAAAGGTCAAAAAAGACAGTCTCTTTTTCCTCAAGGAAAATTCTGTTTGTTGTTATTCTAACCATTTTGGATGAAAATCTTTCTAAAATTCTCAGAACATCAAAGATGGCAATCTAAAACTCTGGATAACCCCTCTTGGTTAAACTCATTTCAATAGTAATGTGGCGGGGGGGAGGGGGGGGAAGAGGAATAACCATAACGGAGCCAGCAATATAAACTACAGAAACAATCACATCTCAAAAATACAGCCAAGGCCCATGAAATCATCATAAGGGAGAGTCATGAGAAAAGATATCCTTATTGGAAGAACCAGCTAAAGACCCTCAAACAAATCAGAAGCTGATTCTGCCTACTTTATTTCTTATACTTAGGAGAGCACTGGCTACTTTAAAAAAAAGAAATAAGAAAAAAAATATAATAATCAGCCACAGAGAAACACTTCAATTTGGACTCTACATTAGATCTCTTCTAGACTTTATAAATCTAGACCTTCTAAGTCTAGGTGAAAATATTTCCCTGTTTTATGCCTCATCTTATAATCAAAGGATTATTGAATTGAGTTATTTCTTTTTGTTACAGTAATTTTTATAGATCTTTTTTCATTTTTCTTTTATTGTCCTCCTTCCTTTTTTGTCCTTAAATGTCCTTTGGAAAACTCTGGTTGGTTGATTCTCCTGCCAAACTTTTCTTTAAAATAATTAAAATAAAATAAAATATTAAAAAAATAATAACTGATGAATGCTATGCAGAAAGTGAAAATATGAGCAAAGACTGTGTGGCAAGGATTCACCCTTGGGGAAAGAGTTTAGGTGGCACAGTGGCTAGAGTGCTGGGTCTGGAGTCAGGAAGATTCATCTTCCTGAGTTCAGTGAGTTTCTTCATCTGTAAAATGAGCTGGAGAAAGAAAAGGAAAACCACTCAAGGATCTTTGCCAAGAAAATCTCCAAATGGGGTCACAAAGAGTCCAATATAGCTGAAAAATGACTAAGCAACAAAAACCATATCATCCCTGGGGAAGGAGGATATAAGCAGTAACTGAAGGACAGATAAGATTACATTTCCCAGAAGGCTGTGATAGGAAGATACAAGGGTGAAAAAAGATCAAAGAAAGAGGAAAAGGACCCATATGTACAAAAATATTTATAGCAAATCTTTTTTGTGGTGACAAGAATTGGAAATTTAGGGGATGCTCATCAATTGGAAAATGGCTGAATAAGTTATGGTATGTGGATGTGATGAAACAGTACTCTGATCTAAGAAATAATGAAGAGGATGGTTTCGGATAAACCTGGGAAGACTTGTATAAACTGATGCAGAGTGAAATTAGCAGAACCAGGAGAACAATTTATGCAGAAACAACAATATTATAAAGAGAATAACTTTGGAAGATTAAGTAACTCAGGTCAATCCAATGATCAAATACAATTTCAGATGACTCATGATAAAACATGTCATACACTTCCAGAGAGAGAACTTAGGGACACAGAGAGTAGACTACAGAATATTTTCTCTTTTTTTTCTTTATGTTTTGGACATTGTTAATGTGGAAACTTGTTTTGCTTGACTATACATATTTTAATGGGTTTTGTTTTTCTTTCCTTCACAATGAGGGGAGAGAGAGTAAGGGATAAAATTCAGAACTAAAAACAAAAAAAAACTGAAATTTTTTAAAAGATGCAGAGTGAAATGGTGCTGATTAAAGAAGATGGAAAGTTGCTGGGAGGAAGAAAAGAGAAGATCATGAGGCCTGAAAAGAATATATTTTCCTGTATTATGTAGCACTCTTGCGATTAGAAACCTTGCTAATGCTATGCCATGATGCTCTGGATTCATAGGTAGTTACAGTATCAGTGGCAAGTGGCAGTTGCAGAATGATGCATACCAACAACTGATGGAGATAGATCACAGCTGCCTGAGTGAAGATGTCAGTGAACAGGTGGTTCAGTTAATCTGGACTCAGAAAAAGGACTCAGAACCTCTACTTGCCACAAGAGCAGCTGCCACAATGCACCCACAAGTAAGGTTCCTCCCTTATAACTTCCCTATTGTTGTGAGTTTTTCTTAGAGATTGGACTTGCATCTGGATCTCATTTATGTCTTTACCTGTTTCTGTTAAGAGGGAGGAAAAAAGGAAGGAAGAAAAGAAAGGGAGGGAGGGAAGAAGAGAGAAAGGGAAGAAGGAAGGAAGGAAGGAAGGAAGGAAGGAAGGAAGGAAGGAAGGAA
>NW_027185809.1:21353915-21365523 GCF_028583685.1 Petaurus breviceps papuanus
GAAGGAAGGAAGGAAGGAAGGAAGGAAGGAAGGAAGGAAGGAAGGAAAGGAGGGAGGGAGGGAGGAAGGGAGGGAGGGAGGGAGGGAGGAAAGAAGACCACTGTTCTAAAGCACTGAAAGAGTAGGTAATTTGCCCAGGGGGGCACAGACAGCATATTCCAGAGGTAGGACTTGAAGTTGGGTCTTCCCAGTGTTAAAAACACTTTTTTTTTCCATGTGTCCAGAATACATTCATTGCCCAGATGCTGGTAAATGGGGCTGCTTTGAACAACCAGGAGGAAGGCCTAAATCTTATGCTCCCCAGGGAAACCCTGTGTGGGGTGGGGCAAACACAAGCCACATAAAGATGTTGTTAATAGACAAACTTCCAAAACACCTTAATTCTTTTTTTTAAAAAAAGAAGTTGGGGTTAAGTAACTTGCCCAAGGTTACACAGCCAATTTTTTTGTGTGGGTGTTAAGTATCTGAGGCTGGAATGGATCCAGGGTCCTCCAGACTCTGGGGCAGTGCTCTTACTCACTGTGCCACCTAGCTGCCCCTAAATCACCTTAATTCTTAATTAATTCTTGAGAGACTCTTATACATCATGTTTCACTGCCCAATGATACTGGCAGAATGACGGCATTAAAAAGATTGATCTCTGTTTCCATGAAAACTTCTGAGGAGCCTTTTATAAAGGAGTTTTACAACTTCCCAAACACAATCCAATCTATTCTCTTGTTCTTGTTCAATTCCAGACTCAGCTCTATCTGTATTCTATCTCAGACGTACATAGTAATGGATAAGTTCTATGGTTTTCCATCCACATGCGTGTTTATCATCTGGACAAAAATTCTTTATTCCCTTGGTCTTTCCTTTGTAAATGATCAAGTCAAACTCTTGCATGGTTAATAGATCTCTTCTGGAAGGCTCCAAAATAGTACAAGACTTTATGCAACTAGAACAACATCTTCTGCACAGAAGAGAATGTAGAGGACCTTACCAACCACAGAGAAACACTTCAATTTGGACTCTACATTAGATCTCTTCTAGACTTTATAAATCTAGACCTTCTAGGTCTAGGTGAGAATATTTCCCTGTTTTATGCCTCATCTTATAATCAAAGGATTATTGAATTGAGTTTATTTATTTTTGTTGTAGTAATTTTTATGGATCTTTTTCATTTTTCTTTTATTGTCCTCCTTCCTTTTTTGTCCTTAAATGTCCTTTGGAAAACTCTGGTTGGTTGATTCTCCTGCCAAACTTTTCTTTAAACTGGTTTTAGCCTTCACTGCTTCTTTCTGTTTTATGAGATGGCATTGCTCATAATCATCCATCATACTTTTTGAGATTTTACAAAAGAATTTATATTCTAGTGTTGCCTTTGGATGCCATCTCTCTCCATTTGTTAATTAAGTCATATGTTTGCTGAATATGCTATTTTATGAGAGTTCTTTGGTCTCTTTATAGCAACAGATTTATAACAGTTAAACTTCTATTTAAATGTAATTGAATCAATGTTATATCTGAAAGCCATTTCCCATTATTTATCACTGATTACTTTTCCCAATAATTCAGGATTGAATGGTTTCAATTGCATCCCATATCAGGAAATATTATTTGTGTATGAGCATACAACAGCCATAGATTACCAATTTTTGGATAAATTAAAATATGATTAATACTAAGAATAAACTGAACATAATTTACTACTACAAAATGGGTATGTATATCTTTATATATATATATAAAGTAAGATAAAAGTAGATGGGCATCATGGTATTGTGACTAAAGATCTGATTTTGAAGTGAGGCAGAACTGAATTCAAACTCTTTCTCTAACATATATATACATACATACATATATATACAAATATATATGTATATGTGTTTGTTTGTTTGTTTATGACTATGGGCAAGTCACTTCATTTCCTAGTACCCCAGGAAAATCTCTAAGACTGTAAGTTACAGTTGTTTTGCTAATCTGAATTGGTGGGAAGAATTTCTAAACTAGGAATTCTCATGAAAATGAAATCACAGGTCTAAATATACATATATGCACACAAATATATTCACACACATATATATACTAAAAAGAATATCTATATAAAATACATATATATTTGTTTGTATGTTATGTTGTATACATGTACATATTCTTGAGGGACATCATGAACCTTTATAAACTTTACATTTTAGCTAGCTTTGTATTACAAATTGGATAATCACACCATTAACTCATTTGTTCCAACTCCCATATACTCACATGTAAAACATATATAAGCACATGCAATTCTTTCAAAGGATGTACAGTGGAACCTATGCCTATAAATAGATGATTGATTGATTGATAGATAAATTACATACATATATACATATATGAGTTTAAAAATAATGATATTGTACTTGCCCTTTCAGATTTTAAAAGACAACACAGAAGAACAATTATCAAACTAGCACTGAATTTAAGACATAAGAGAAAATGACTATTGAAACAGCACAGATACTAAAAATATATTCAAACTACAATAATATATATATATGATAAGCCAGAAGCCACAAAGTGGAAAAAAAGGAATAATTTAGTAAATATCATTGATATAACTGGATATGTTAGAAGTAGAATTATCTTGAATCTATACTTCATACTATATACCCCAATATATTCCAGATGGGTCAAAATGGGAAGCTTCTAAAACTTTTTTAAAACTATTTTTAAAAATGGAGTAATATATTTAGCCTATCTTTGGAGGAAAGATCAATCTCTGACTATTAAAAAAGTGGAGTATTCATCAGAGAAAAATGGTTAAATTATAGCATAATAATGTAATTTTTAAAACTGTACAATAAAATATAATAAATATCAAAATAAAATAGCAGAATAAAATGGAGTAAGCACAATTAATAAAAAATTTACTTGTAAAATATAGACTTTATACAAAGACTATAAATCCGAACCAAAATCCAGTCCCAAAGTCCACTTGATAAATGACCAATGAACAAATAGTGCACATACAAAGAAACATATATCATTTTGTAAAAAAATGGGAATTTTCATTGAATTGAGTTATTTATATTTATAATAGTACTCCTTATATTTTTTCATTTTTCTTTCATTATTCTCCTTCTCTTTTTTGTCCTTAATTGTCCTTTGAAGGCCCTGGTTGGTTGGTTCTATTTCTTTTTTTTAAATAGTATATATATTTGAATATTTGATTTTAAAACTTTGAATTGCAGATTCATTCCCTTCCTCCCTTGCAACCCATCCTTACTGGGAAGATAAGTGGTTCAGTATAGGCTGTACATGTGTGGCTAATGCAAAACAATAACATAGTAGATATATTGTAAAAAACTGACTATATTTCCCTCCCTCCTATCCCACCTCCCACTTGTTCTATTCTCTACTTTGATCCTGTCCCTTTTCAAAAGTGAAAGCTTCCAAATTCCCTCACCCCCCAACCTGCCCTCCCTTCCAACATCCCCCTTCTCATCCCCTTACCCCCCTACTCTCCTGGAGGGTGAGATACCCTATTTAGTGTGTATTACATTCCCTCCTCAAGCCAAATTCAATAGGAATAAGGTTGACTCATTCCTTTTTGCCTTCCTATTCTTCCCCTCCATTGTAACCATTTTCCCTTGCCTCTTCTATATGAGATAGTTTACCCCGTTCTGTCTTTCCCCATCTCCTCTCATTATATTCCTTTCTCACCTCTCGATTTCACCTTTTAAGTATCATCCCATCCTGTTAAATTGGTCCTGTGCTCTCTATCTATGTATACCTGTAAACATATATACACACATTCACATATGTATTCATATGCCCATATACCTATATAGATAGATAGATGGATAGATAGATAGATAGATAGATAAATAGATAGATAGATAGATAGATAGATAGATAGATAGATAGATAGATAGATAGATAGATAGATAGATAGATAGATAGATAGATGATAGATAGATAGATAGAGATATATAGATATATTTCTATTCCCTTCAACTACTGAGAAAAGTTTCATAAGTTACAATTATTGTTTTTCTGTGTAGGAATGTAAATAGTTCAACTTTGATAAGTTCCTTATGATTTCTTTTCCCTGTTTACCTTCTCATGCTTCTCTTGCCTCTTGTATCTGAATGTCAAATTTTCTATTCAACACTTATTTTTTCAGCAAGAATCCTTGAAAGTTCTCTATTCCACTGAATGACCATATTTTCCCCTGAAACATGATACTCAGTTTTGCTGGGTAGGTAACTCTTGGTTTGAATCCTAACTTCTTTGACATCGAGAATATCATATTCCAAGCACTTCAGTCCCTCAGTGTAGAAGCTGACAGATCCTGGGTTCTGTTTTTGTTTCCATGATATTCAAATTGTTTCTTCCTGGCTACTTGTAATATTCTCTCCTTAATCTGGGAATTCCAGAGCCTGGCTATAATATTACTAGGAGTTTTCTTTGGGGATCTTTTTCAGGAGGTGATCGGTGGATTCCTTCAACCTCTATTTTGCCCTCTGGTTCTAAAACATCAGGGCAGTTTTCTTTGAGAAATTCCTGGAGGATGATTTCTAGGTTCTTACTTTGATCATGGCTTTCAAGTAGTCCAAAAATTTTTTAAATATCTCTCCTTGATCTATTTTCTAGGTCAGTGGTTTTTCCCATGAGATAGTTCACATTGCATTCTATTCTTTCATTTGTTTGTATCTGTTTAACAGCATCTTGATTTCTCATAAAGTCATTAACTTCCATTTGCTCCAATCTAATTCTGAAGCAATGATTCTCTTCAGTGAGCTTTTGAGATTCTTTTTCCATCTGGCATTTTCAAGGCATTCTTCTCCTCATTGCCTTTTTGAGCCTCTTTTGCCATTTGAGTTAGTCTATTTTTTAAGCTGTGATTTTCTTCAACAGGCTGTTGACCTCCATTTAGTAATTTTCTTGCATTGTTCTCATTTCTCTTCCCAATTTTTCCTCCACTTCTCTTATCTGCTTCTTAAGGTCCTCTATGGCCTGTAACAAGCTCATATTTTCCTTTGAATCTTTTGGTGCAGGAGTTCTGACTTTACTGTCTTCCTCCTGTTCCATGCTTTGCTCCTTTTTGTCCCCAAAATAGGAGTCTAATGTAGGAATCTTCTGTCTGCTTTGTTTCCTTTGCCTGGTCATGTCGCCCCTCAGTCACTTGACCCCTGGGCTTTTTGCCACAATAGGACTCTGCCACCAGACAGGGGAGCTTTCATCCCAAATGCTGGGGTTTCTCAGCTGCCTGAGGTATTAGATGGGTGCCCTCTCTGAATCCTAAAAGATTTAAAGTTTAACTTCATTCTGGAGACATTGTTTACTGTGACAGGGGCAGAGGGAGAGACAGAGACAGAGACAGAGAGAGACAGAGACAGAATGTAATGGCAAGAAATTTAGGATTTTTGCTGCTTTTCTGGATTGAGTTTTAGCTAATCAAGTGTCTTTGATTGGAAATAGTATACACCATATTGCCCTAAATAGGCCTAAGGGAGTTTGAAGATCTCCCCTTCCCCTTAATAGGCCAAATGTAATCACATGGCAGCCCATGGTGGGAGGAGCTTACAAAAAGAGTGGAACAGGAAGGAGCAGATAAGAGCACAAGCAGAGCTGGAAACTGGCAGAACTGAGAGAGAGGATGTTTGTGGTGTTGGCACTCTGTCTGTTGATGTGTGTTACTTTCTCAGACAGAAGTGCTGTCTGTTGTTCTGTGTTGATTTGTCAGACAGAAGCCCTGTCTGTTGTTCTGTGTTGATTTCTCAGAGAGGAGTCTTGTCTGTTGATCTGGATTAATTCCTCAGCAAGAAACCCTGTCTGTTGTTCTGTATTGGTTCCTCAGACAGAAAACGAATTGAAATGATACTGCTGGTAATGCATGTAAATATTATTGTAGCCCTGTTAAGCTTTTTTTCTTAGAAACAGAAACTGTGAAGAGCTTGGAGTGGAGCAGTTATTAAGGAGAGGATTAAAAAACCCCATGAGCTGAGATATGCAACAGAAGCAGAGAGCTACCAATGTGGGAGTGGTCAGACCTTGAATAAGGACCCTTAGGGTTTGGAAATCAGCCTGGAGTCAAGATGAAGGAGGACTTTACTTTGGATACTCTGTATTGACTGATGAGATTTGTAACTTACTGTGACCTAGGGGTGGATGCTGTTTGTACTTTCTGCTACTTCTTAACGATGATTGGAAGCCAGTCACTAGTCAAGATGAAAGTGGACTTTACTTGGATGTTGACTTGGTATTGACTGAGGCAATTGTGACTTACTGTGACCTAGGGGTGGATAGTTGTTTGTATTTTCTGCTACCCCTTAAAGATGACTATAAGATATACTGAATGATGTGTTTTAAGTCTATGTGGCCGCCTTAGTTGTTATGTTATGTTGTTGTGAAAGTTATCCTTTAGTTTCTTGAATGGTATGATTTAGTTAATTGCTGAATAAATAAGAGAGTCCATTATACTATGCAATTAGACCCTTAAAGTTATTCACAGCAGCAGTCCTCAGGAGAGATACTTTTGATTGGCTTTATACAGAGACAGACAGAGAGAGTGAGAGAAAAAGATACAGCTAGAGAAGGCAAAGGAGGAGGAGGAAGAGAGAGAAAGACAGAGACAGAGACAGAGAGACAGAGGAAAGGAGTGAGGGAGCACATTTCTTGAGTTTTACTATGGGCCAATCATTGTGATTGGTGCTACATGTAGAAGCAAGCAAGACAATCCCTACATCCATGGAGCTTACATTCCAGTGGAGGAAGACAACACAAAAAGGTGAGCTGAAAAGCAAAAAGAAGAAGTGTGAGGGGACAAGGCAGTTATTAAGGAGAGGATAAAAAATCCAGAGAGTCCAGTCATGACTACAGTATAGCATGGCCAGAGTACCTCTAAAATAGTGGTCCAGAGCAGTCAATGACCATTCAAGAGAGCTGTTCATCAGGATAAGGTTTCTCCAAGATAGCAAGGTAAAGAGGAGGAGGAGACAAAGAAACGCAGAGAATCAAGTCATGAATGAGGAAAAAAGACTAAGAGAAATTTTTTTCTTATATAAAAAGATGAGAATTCTTGAAAATATATTTTAATTGGTACCTTGAAAGAACTAAACACTGTTTCCAGAATTAAGAAGAAAGCAGTTGTAGTGTTGGTTAAAAGTGAATTCTAGCTGAGTCTTCTCACAGTTGATATGTTGTACATAATTGTTTATGTGTTTGCTTTATTTTTGTCATAATATTAAAAACAGTATATCCAATAACTTTTATGTTTATTTAAACCTAGGAGATTATAGATCTGATATGGAGAAAGGTTCATAGACTTAGTGCTGAAAGCGTCCTTAGCTTTCCCTTGTTCCACTAAATCATGTTAAAGTTGAGAAAACTGAGACCCAGAGAGGTCAAGTGACTTACCTAAAGTCAAACAGGTACGAAATAACAAAGCTAGAATTTAAATAGATATCCTATGACTCCAAAGCCAGTATTTTTAGTTTAATACAAATTGTTCATAATAAAACAAATTCATACTTCAATAAATCAAACATTTCATCAATATAAACTCTTCAGTGATGGAATTATAACCCAAACAGCTATATGTGCTTTAATAAATGATTTCCTTATTTCAGATAGCAAAAAAAAATTGTTTCTTAGGAGTCAATCACTTGGTAGCTACTAATCCTACTAATGATTTTCTCCAAATTCTTCTAGGGTGGCTCCCAAAAGACAGACACACACAAAACCTTTCTGCTATGGTAGGACCTACCAGAACTTTCACTCTGCTGGCATAAACTTTAAGGACCCAATCTCATTACTATGTCATACTGAGGCATCAGAAGAGGACTTTAGTGAAAGAATAAGATAAATATATTCTAAGAACAAATCTCTAGTTCTCAGTAAATGATTTTCTTCTGCCTGCTTTCCCATGAAACTTTATATAAGTTTTTAATCATACCACAGAAACTGAGTATGCATTTTAAGTTGCTCTCCCTTTATGATTCTTTAGTACTTTGTTGGATTTCTGATGTCATCAATGTCAGTACTCCTTTTATTAGTACAGATCACATCCTTGTCTTCTCCTCATGACTTTTGTCCATGTCATCCCACATATCCTCCACAAGGAGTCTCCTGAATATTCTGGGCACATTATTCTACATCTCTTGATATTCCCTAGATACTTCTGGAGCATATGATCTCTCCATTGGTTATCCCTCATTCTACCTATATTCCAACAGAATAACATCAGCAATTAACCACTTGAATATATCAACATCATAAGAAAAATAGGACACTTTTCTATAGCTTGTGGAATCTGAACAAGTTGTTTTGTAATTCAAATACATATTGAACTGTTTCATTACATTTGTCATATCAAATGAACTTTCCCTTCCATTTACTTTCAGAAGGGTGAGAACAATGGGAAGACGGTAACAAAATTTATGGATGACACTCATCCATCACCAGGCAACTGAAATCACCTCTGCTGCTTTGCTGGAGGCATTATGTGGAAGCCAGTTTTTTCTTTCACAGAATCCTGAAACAGTGTCTTTTTAATAGAGTGTGTGAAGTGTGTCCTTATAATAAAGGCAAAAAAAACGAACTGGATTTCATACCTTTTTATTGCAATTACTTTATGAAGCCATTTTTTAGGTTTCTAGATTCAAAAAAAGGATGTGTTCTCCCCACTGAACAAGGATCTCCCCTTTGTGATTCAGTGATTTTGCTTTCACTTAGCAGTAATTCACTGTTAAAGTAAAGGATGAAAGAAATCACTCAGATGGGTTCATCCATCTTTCAGCTTCCAGAAGGATTGATCCCTAGTGTTTGGTTCAATTTAGCCCTGAATCCTGGACTAACAAGGCCTTCAGCATTGCCTGAGGGAGACCACTGCAAAGTCAAATCTTCCTTTCCACAAGATTTCCAGCACTTTTATTTCAGTTTTTGCTTCCTCTCAATATACCTAGCTCTTTACCTAAAACCATGCCAAAGAAATGCTTTTCTCACACAGGAAACTATCCTTTCAATATATTTAGTCAATTCAACAGATATTTATTTAAATACCTACCCTGTGCACACTGTTGGAGTGAGATACAAAGTCCCTGTATTCAAGGGATTTGTGTATTGGTACAGTAAATACTATAAGATGGTCTCTCTATCTATCTATCTATCTATCTATCTATATATATATATATATACATATATATATAATATATTGTATACACACATATCTATGTGTATGTGTGTTTGTGTAAAATGCTAGATTACGTAACTTATCATGTCCTGATTGGTTGGGGAAAACTGTTGGTTATTCTTTATTGTGTGTGCCAGTATTTTTTTTCCTATTGTGAACCTGTTTTCTAAATACCTGTGCCCTATGTAAAAAGTGGGGCAAGCATCAGCCCTAGGTCACTCAACAATGGGAACACCAACAGGTAAATGAAACAAACAGAAGGACTAGGAATAGCAGCTATCTATAGCTTGTTGGCCCCCAGAGTGTGCCTATTACCTCTACTCTATTAATGGACTAGAAGTCAAAAGCATCTGGGAAATAGGAAGTCAGTGAGTTAAGAAGATATTAGGGGCATGAACTGAAGAGGCTCAGCTTAGTGGGCAACCTAACTGCTGAGAGCACTGAAGGGAAACCAAGCTCGAGGGAGAAAATAGTGGAAGCCTTGACAATGAGGTCCTTAGACCACATAGCTCCCAGAGAAGAGAGTATTCAGATGACAGTCAAGGGCAATAGGGCTTAGAAATCAAATTCATTAGAGAAAGTCTAATAATCATTTGCAGTTAATGGATTAAAATCTAATAAACCAACCAGAATGTGGAAAGTTGGTAAAGGGAGAGTTTCCAACTGCATACCCATTAAAATCTCCAAGAGGTATCAAGATTTGACTATCCAAGGTTTAAATACTTAGCACTGCACAGTGGTGAAATTTAGAAGTGAAATATTTGGAGGCCAAGTAGGGATGAGTCTTTCTCATTTAGGGACCTAAGAGTAAATTACAGGGCATCCTTAAGGTAGTAAGTCTAGCCTAGGGTAAGGGATGTGATTACGTTTCTTATAGGCTAAAAGTTTGGAAGATGACCTAGAAAGTGGGAGGTAAGGGAGAAAGTTATAGGAGGCCCATCTATAGACATAGAGTTCACACATCCAGTATTAAGAGTTGAGTGACAGATTCTAGAATGACTAGAATACCTACAGCTTGACCAAGCCAAATTACTTAGAAATTACTAAACTAACCAGTTGAAACAAAATAGAAGTCTTATTACACTAAAACTGGTATTTCCTTTGCCCTAATTTACACACATAACAAAACTCTGGTCTATAAGATCATAGAATTAGAGCTGACTTAGGACCATTGAAGCTAATCCTTTCATCTCACAGATAAGAAAACTGAGGCCAGAGCCCAGGCTAACCCCGTAGGAGCTGGAGGTTTTAGCCTCAGGGTGGGCCTGACCAACCACCAGCTGGAGGGAATTCAGATCACCAGCAGCTGTGGCAGTTTCCAGAATTATCAAAACATAGATGTTAAGGACACAGTAAGAGGTCATTGCAGTGTGGACTTTGGGTTCCAGTAGTTAGGAGTGTTGTCGGGCTTTGCCCCTGGGATGAGAAGCCACTGAGGCGCTGCGGCCATGCAGCTGCCCCCATGTGGCAGAATCATGTCCTGGCCTGCAGAGTGTAGGGGGAACAAGCAACCAGTCTGAGGGGTAATCTCCCTTGCTTTAACCTGCTTAGATCTGGATTGTGGTCTAGGGAGGAGGTCCTGGGGTGTGCAACGAGCTTGGCAGAGAGTGTGGAGGCTTCAGAGAGGGAACATAACTAACACCTTGAACAGCTGAGAAAATCCCAGCATTTGGGAAGAAGCTCACCTGTATGGTGGCAGAATCCTACTGTGGCAAAAAGCCCAGGGGTCAAGTGATTGAGTGGCAACATGAGCAGACAAAGGAAGCAAAAAAAAAAAATAAAAGGAGGCAAAATAAACAGAGAAACCCATATACTTTTTCCCATTTTCATAATTTTTACTTTCAACTTATAGTTATCAGGGTAATGGAATGTACAGTTGATTTGGAATCAAAAGCTCTGATTCAATTCCAAGTTAAATATTGGTTCTTCATATTAGTGATCTGATAATGGAAAATGTTCTCACCCTCTTTGGGGATCACTTTATTCATCTATAAAATGGAGTGAATTATTTCACATTACCTACCCCACCGGGTTGTTATTTTTTTTAATGTTTTATTAACTTCTGATTTACATCATTCATTTCAACCAGATTTTGAGTTACAAATTTTCTCCCTGTTTTTCCCCTACCCACTGCCCCGAAATAGCAATCCCACAGGACATCCACTCCTCCAATCTACTCTCTCCCATATTTTCTCCCATACCACTTTCGACTTTTCCAGTGGATCTCTATACCTCAGTGCCTGTATATCATTTCCCAATTACATGTAATATGGTATTAATAATAACATATACACACACATATATTTTTGAATATTTGATTTTAAAACTTTCAATTCCACATTCATTCCCTTCCTTCCTTGTCACCCACCCTTACTGGGAAGATAAGCAGTTGAGTACAGGTTGTACATGTGTGGCTAATGCAAAACAATAACATAGTAGATATATTGT
>NW_027185809.1:21370523-21389456 GCF_028583685.1 Petaurus breviceps papuanus
TGTAATGTTGAAATCTTCTGTCTGCTTTGTTTCCTTTGCCTGCTCATTTTGCCACTCAATTCCTTGACTTTTGGGCTTTTTGACACAGTAGGACTCTGCCACCCGATAGGGGAGCATTTGTCCCAAACGCTGGCGTTTCTCAGCTGTCCAAGGTATTAGATGGGTGCCCTCTCTGAGGTCTCCACATGCTCTGGCAAGCTGGACACAACCCAGGACCTCCACCCTACACTGCAATCCAGATCCAAGCCGGTTAAAGCAAGAGAAATTACCCCTCAGACTGGTGCTTGGTCCCCCTAAATTCTGCAGGCAAGGAGCTGAAGCTGCCACGAGGCACTGGCTGGCTGTGCTGGTGTCTCAGTGGCTTCTCGCCCCAGAGGTAAAAGCCATGCACTCCCACTTACTGGTCCCAAAGTACAGACTGCGCTGTCCTCTCACTTTGTCCTTCGCATCTATGTGTTGATAAATATGGACACTGCCACCGCTGCTGCTGATCTGGAGACCCTCTGGCCGGTGGCTGGTCAGGCCTGCCCTGGGGTAAAGCCTTGGCATGGGGCAGGGCTCGGCTCCAGAGTGCTGTGCTAGATTCCTGCCAGCCTGCCAGGCTGTGCTCAGCAGGAGGTTAGCTTCTCTGTGTCATTTTGTGGGTTCTGCAGCTCCAAAGTTTGTTAGAGTCCCCTTTTTATATGGATTGGGGAAGGTGGAAGCTGGAACCATGGGAAGTTTGTGCTTCTACTTCCGCAACCCATCTTTACACTCCTATTTTGGGGACAAAAGATCAAAGCATGGAAGAGGAGGAAGACAGTGAAGTCAGAAATCCTGCACCAAAATCTTCCAAGAAAAATATGAGCTGGTTACAGGCCATAGAGGACCTTAAGAAGTAAATAAGAAAAGTGGAGGGAAAATTGGGAAGAGAAATGAGAACAATGTAAGAAAATTATGAAATGAGAGTCAACAGCCTGACTGAGGAAAATACACCTTAAAAAATAGACTAACTCAAATGGCAAAAGAGACTAAAAAAGGTAATGAAGAAAAGAATGCCTTAAAAAGCTGAATTTGCCAGATAGAAAAAGAATCTCAAAAGCTCGCTGAGGAGAATCATTGCTTCAGAATTAGATTGGAGCAAATGGAAGCTAGTGACTTTATGAGGAATCAAGACGCTGTTAAACAGATCCAAACAAATGAAAGAATAGAAGGCAATGTGAAATATCTCATTGGAAAAACCACTGACCTGGAAAATAGATTCAGGAGAGATAATTTAAAAATTATTGGACTACCTGAAAGCCATGATCAAAGAAAGAACCTAGAAATCATCCTCCAAGAAAACTGCCCTGATGTTTTAGAACCAGAGCATAAAATAGAGGTTGAAAGAATGTGCTGATCACCTCCTGTAAAAGATCCTAAAAAGAAAACTCCTAGGAATATTATAGCCAGGTTCTGAAATTCTCAGATTAAGGAGAGAATATTACAAACAGCCAGGAAGAAACAATTTTAATATTGTGTAAACAGAATTAGGATAACCCAGGATCTGGCAGCTTCTACCTTGAGGGATGGAAGGGCTTGGAATATGATATTCTGGAGGTCAATGGAGCTGGGATTAAAACCAAGAATCACCTACCCAGCAAAACCAAGTATCATTTTTCAGGGGAAAATATGGTCATTCAATGGAAGAGAGTATTTTCAAGTATTATTGATGAAAAAACCAGAGTTGAAGAGAAAATTTGACATTCAGATACAAGAGAAGCATGACAAGGTAAACAGGGAAAAGAAATCATAAGGAATATATCAGAATTGAACTATTTACATTCCTACATGGAAAAACAATAATTGTAACTGATGAAACTTTTCTCAGTTTGAAAATTGTTGAAGGGAATATATGTGTGTATATATATATATATATTTCTATATATGTCTATATAGGAGGGTATATGGGCATATTAATACATATGGGAATGTGTGTATATATGTTTCCAGGCATACATAGATAGAGAGCACAGGACCAATTGAATAGGAAGTGATGATACTTAAAAGGTGAAATTAAGAATTTATGAGAGAGGAATATAATGAGAGGAGATGAGGAAAGACAGAATGGGATAAACTATCTGATATAAGAAGAGGCAAGGGAAAACTTTAACAATGAAGGGGATGAACAGGAAGGTGAAAGGGAATGGGTCAACCTTATTCTCATTGAATTTGGCTCAGGGAAGGAATAACATACACATTAATTGGGTATCTCACCCTACAGGAGAGTAGGGTGGAAGGGAATGATAAGGGCAATGATGGAAGGGAGGGCAGGCTGAGGGGGAGGGAAGTTGTAAGCACCCACTTTTGAAAAGGGTCAGGATCCAACTAGAGAATAGAAGAAGAGGGAGGTGGGATAGGAGGGAGGGAAATATAGTCAATCTTTTACAACATATCTACTATGGTAATGTTTTGCATAGCTACACATGTACAACCTATACTGAATTGCTTATCTTCCCAGTAAGGGTGGGTGATAAGGGAGGAAAGGAATGAATCTGGAATTCAAAGTTTTAAAATCAAATGTTTAAAATACATATAGTATTATTAATACTCTTTTACATGTAATTGGGAAATAAGATATACAGGCACTGGGGCATAGAGATCCACCATGCCTTACTGGAAAAGTCTAAGGGGGTATGGGAGAAGATATGGGAGAGAACAGATTGAAGGAGGGGATATCCTGTGGGACTGCTATTGTGGGGGGAGGGGTGGGGTGGGAAAAAACGGGGAGAAAATATGTAACTCAAAATCTGACAGAAATGAATGATATAAATCAGAAGTTAATAAAGCATTTGAAAAAATGATTAAATGAAATAATATTCATTAAAAAAAGAAAATTGAGGCCCAGGGAGATAAAGTGATTTATCTAAGGTCACACATATAGTAGGATACATGCACACAAATAATTATAATACAGGGTAAATTATTTGAGGAGGAAGAGAGCACTACCCACTAAGACCAAATCTGCCTCCTCAAAGTAGGACCTCTTGCTTCTCTTGCTTGTTGCCTGAATGTGAAGCAGTGGTTTATAGACATTTGTGCCCAAGAACTACTGACTTTTTTTTTCTTGGATTTTGTTGCCTGTAAAATTCTGGATGTCTCAAGTTTTATAGGAAAGGTACAAACAAAATACTATGAGATTTCAGAAGAGGAAAAGATTACATTTGGCCAAGGTCAGAGAAAAGAATAATAACATGTGTTCCTCCACTGTGACTGCTCCTTCCCCCTTCCTTTTTCTGCTTGGAACATTTTTCATTTTATTTTTCAAGACACCTGGCAAGAACATTTTTTGCCAATCTTTGTTACATGAACTTCATCCCTGGCCAGGAAACTGTCATCCCTACATTTTAAGTTGTAGAAATGCAACTTATACAACAAATATATCTAGAAATGCAAATCTCATTCTCAGACACTACCTTCTCAGCTTCTTAGTCAGGTATTCATTTTCCAGCTCAATTTTTCTCTTTTACATCCTTTACCTTTAAAGGACAACAATGAAAACATGAAAATCATTCTAAGAGATGCACAGATGTAATCAACAAGGCTTAGTGATTGATTGAATAGGGAGATTAAGGGGGGAACAAGGGAGAAAGAGAGGAGAGAAATTGGGTGAGTGACAATAAAGAAGGATGATTCCCAGATTGTAAACCTGAATGCCTGAGAGAATGGCAATGCCCTCAACAGAAACAGAGGAAATTTGAAGGAGGAAGAATCTGTTTGTGGGTAAAAGAAGACAATGAATTCTGGCTGGGGTATGCAATGGTGTTTTTTCAAGGGTTTTCAAACCTGACAGTGGATCAGATAGTCAAAAAAAAAAAATCAGGGGAGTTGGAGAAGAGGATAAAGGGAGAGAAACTAAGAACAGGGCCAGGTGAACCAGAATAAACTAATACCTCTGAAAACTTTGCAACTTCTCCTGTAATTTCTTTTCCTTGAACTGAGTATCACTAAATTCCTTTAAGGCACCAAAAATATTATGTGCAAGGGATAACAGCAAAGAAGAACTCAAAGGCCTAGATCTTTGCCAACTTGGGAAAGGCAGTTAGTGGGAAACCAAGGTTAAGAAAAGAGAAGTGGGGGGGGGAGGTGGCTTAGCGAGTAAGAGCACCAGCTCCAGTGTTGGGATGACCTGGGGATCAAATCCGGACTCAGATGCTTAGCACCACATCCAGAAATAACTGGCCGTGTAACCTTGAGCAAGTTACTTAACCCCGATTGCTTTAAAAAGAGAGAGAGAGAGAAGTAGTAACAGTATCTACAGTGTGCCAGGCACTGTGCTAAGCCCTGGAACAGCCAGAAATGAGACAAGAGAACCAAGAAGTTAGATCCTGGGATTTGTGATGAGAAGAAAAGTCAGGTCACAGGGAGAAGTAGAACTGGGTTGCTACAAAAGGTAGAGTGTGATAAGTATATGGGAAAGGTACAAACAAAATATCATGAGTTCTCAGAAGAGGAAAAGGCTACTTTTGGCCAAGATCAGAGAAAAGAAGCTAGGCCTTGAATAGTGAGGATTCCAGCAGGCAGAGTTTTTAAGGGAGGATTCTCTAGGAATTGAATATGACCTAAACAAAGAGACAGAGGAAGGAAAGGGAAAGATGAGTTTAGAAAATGGTGATTAGTCAGATTTAGCTGCAACAGTGATATTGTGGAGGTAAGAGAGGTAAGATAAAACTAGAAAGACAGGTCAGGGCCATGAAAAATGAATATGAGGTTTTTTCTATAGGCATTGGAAAGCCACCCTTGGTGGCAAGCACTCTAGAATCTCCAGGGTGGTTGTCAACACAGGTTCTTAGATCTGCTTTGCTAAAGGAAAGCAACTCAAAATGGGTTAGCTTACTTTAATCAATCAAACATATATCATTTACCTAGTTCAGGGGGAAAAGATCAGCACCCCGAACTTCAGAGTATACAGACAGAATTATAAACACAAAGAAACAGATAAAGCAGACAGGTTTCCAAACTGTCCAACCATTATATCCATACCAAATCACAGTTACCATCAACATCTGGGTTTTTCAAACCCGAGGGGCTCTCAACAATGGCTTCCCAGAGTCTCATCTGATCAAATCACACAACATTTCTCAAAGTGAGCCCCAAAACAAAGCCTCACATCAGGGTTTATATAGCCTTCTCCTGGGTCAGAGAATGTAACAACCCTCTTGACCCACTGCCCAATCAAAAAGTATCTCCTGAGAAACGAGCCTCCTACCACAGGCTCCAGGTGTACTTGGGCCTAGGAGCAGGGAAGATCTTAAAAATTTACATTCCTATAACACCATCAAAGGTTTTTTGAAAAGTAGAGTGGTGTAATCAGAGCTATGCATTCAAAAGATTAATCTGGTCACAGCCAGTGAGATGAATTAGGAGGGGAAGAGAATGGAAGTAGGGACAATGGTAAGAGTCTATTGTAATAGTCTAGGCAAAAGATAATGAAAGCTTAAACTAGAGAGGCAGCAGTAGGAATGGAAATGTGTGGATGAATATAATAAATGCTGTAGAAGTAGAATTAACTGGACCTAGCAGCTGAGGAAAGTGAAAGAGGTAGAGAAGTGAAAAAAATTACTCCAAGTTTGCACCTGGGAAAATAGTAATACTATTAACATAATAAAAGCAGTCAGAAATTGAAGACAGGGTTTTGCTGATGCCATCTCATACTATTATTCAAGGACTGATTCTTAAATTTTCAGTGTGAGCATTTATACCCCAGAAACAGCTAAATGCTATATATAAATCAGGACTTGATTTATTGCGTTGTTGGTTGTTTAGATTTTAAGAAATGATGGAGAAAATTTAATAATGCAGATTAAACTTGAAAGTGTGCTCTGTGGGTTTCTTGTTTGTTTGCTTTATTTTGTTTTGTTTTAGTTTTTGGAGAGCCAGTTATTAATATTCACCAACACACCCTGTTTGGAGGGAAATGTTTTAGAGAATGATAAATTCTATTTAGGACAAATTGAGTTTTTTATATCAGTGAGATGTCCAGAAAGAGAAATTCAGTAGGATTTGGTCAAGTTTGTGATTCAAGAGAGCCATACCTGTAGTTCTTATAATTGAAGCAATAGATGAGATCACTAAGTCAAGTCAACAAGCACCTACCACATACCAGGCACTGTGGTAAGTGCTGGGTATACAAAGGAAAGAAATAACAGAATCTGTACCCTCAAGGAGCTCACATATGAAAGATGGAGACAACAAACAAAATATGTAATTGATTGATTGGAGATTTTGTTGTTGTTTGTCCTTAGTTCTTGAATAAAATCAATGACATTAGGAGGGTGATGTACTGATTTGCAAGTGAACTGGATTTAAGTGAGGCAGAGCTGTACAAAGTCATCAACCCCACTCTATCCTCCAGATTCACAGGAGTCCAATGGCAAGACACAGGTCAGGATGACTGGCAATGGCCAGAACTGATTGGAAATTGAAGTGCCCACCAGAAATTATACACCAAAGTCCCCTAAACCTGCTAGAAGGGGACCCCTACCAGGGTCCCTGGAAACCGCCTAATAGGCCATAAGAGTGAGGGAATGTTTCACCTGTGTTGCTAGAAACATGCCCCAGATTCAGGTCTGTTTATGTTTGTATCCAGGGCTTTTCTAGGTAATCAAGGCTTCACTAGAAATGGCATTAACAGCATTACCCCCCCATCCCCCTGAAACCACACTTTGTTGTTAGCAACACCTCAAGTCTATATAACTTTGCTCTACAAAGGTCTCAGGGCTGTTTTCCCTATTGGGGAGGCAGTCACCATGGTTAATAAACACTCCTATCAAATTATAATAGGCTTGGCTGTCACAGCCATTTCATTTGTCCATTTCAAGATAATCTCAGAGGAAAGGTAGTTGAGCCTTAAGGGTAATGGGGAAAGGCTTCTTGCAGGGGATGGAATTGTAGCTGAGACTTGAAATAAGCTACAGAAGTCAGGAGACAGAGACAAAGAGGGAGAGAATTCCAGGCATAGGGGACAACCAGTGAAAATGTACAGACAGAAAGAAAGTGTCTATTTCATGAAAGAGCAAAGAAAACAACAGAAGGGGATAAGTAATAAGTGAAGAGGTGTAATAAGTGGAAAGGGGGGGGCGGAGTCAAGATGGAAGAGTAGAAGCAGGTCCTCCCCATGGCTCTGGCTTCCACCTTCCCCAATTCACATAAAAGGGAACTCTAAACAATCTTTGGAGCTGCAGAACCCACAAAATGACACAGAGAAGCTAACCTCCCACTGAGGACAGCCCGGCAGGCCAGCAGGAATTGGCCAGCACAGTGCTCTGGGAGCCCAGCCCAGGCCCATATGAGCCAGAGCTTTTAGCCCCAGGGTGTGCCTGACCAGCCACTGGAGGAGGGACTCCAGATCACCAGCAGCTGTGGTCGTTTCCAGATTCCTCAACACATAGATGCTAAGGACAAAGTACACAGTGGACTTTGGAACCCAGTAGGTGTAAGTGCATCATCTTTTGACCCAGGGGCAAGAAGCTGCTGATGGCTGCAGCACGACCCCTGCCACATGGCAGCTTCAGCTCCTGGCCTGCAGACTGTAGGGGGACCAAGTGACCAGTCTGAGGGGTAATCGCTCTTGCTTTAACCTGCTTGGATCTGGATTGCCAGGGTGGAGGTCCTAGGGTGTGTGTCCAGCTTGCCAGAGCATGTAGAGGCTTCAGAGAGAGTACCCAAGTAATACCTTGACAGTTGAGAAAAACCCATCATTTGGTACAATGCTCCCCTGTCTGGCAGCAGAGTCCTACTGTGGCAAAAAGCCCAAAAGTCAAGTAATCAAGTGGCAACATGACCAGTCAAAGGAAACAAAGCAAACAGAAGATTCCAACATTAGACTCCTATTTGGGGGACAAAAACAATCAAAGCATGGAACAGGAGGAAGACAGTGAAGTCAGAACTCCTGCACCAAAAGCTTCAAAGGAAAATACAAGCCGGTTACAGGCCATAGGGGACCTTAAGAAGCAGGTAAGAGAAGTGGAGGAAAAATTGGGAAGAGAAATGAGAATGATGCAAGAAAATTATGAAATGACAGTCAACAACCTGACCAAAGAAAACAACACCTTAAAAAATAGACTAACTCAAATGGCAAAAGAGGCTCAAAAAGGCAATGAAGAAAAGAATGCTTTAAAAAGCCGAATTTGCCAGATGGCAAAAAAATCTCAAAAGCTCACTGAAGAGAATCATTCCCTCAGAATTAGATTGAAGCATATGGAAGCTAATGACTTTATGAGAAATCAAGATGAAGTTAAACAGATCCAAATAAATAGAAGGCAATGTGAAATATCTCATGGGAAAAATCACAGCCCTGGAAAATAGATCAAGGAGAGATAATTTAAAAATTATTGGACTACCTGAAAGCTATGATCAAAGAAAGAACCTAGAAATCATCCTCCAAGAAATCCTCAAGGAAAACTGCCATGATGTTTTAGAACCAGAGGGCAAAATAGAGGTTGAAAGAATCCACAGATCACCTCCTGAAAAAGATCCCAAAAAGAAAACTCCTAGGAATATTATAGCCAGGTTCCAGAATTCCCAGATTAAGGAGAGAATATTACAAGCAGCCAGGAAGAAACAATTTAAATATTGTGGAAATGCAATCAGGATAACCCAGGATCTGGCAGCTTCTACCCTGAAGGATCAAAGGGCTTAGAATGTGATATTCTGGAGGTCAAAGGAGATGGGATTAAAACCAAAAGTCACCTACCCAGCAAAACTGAGTATCATGTTTCAGGGGAAAATATGGTCATTCAGTGGAATAGACGACTTTCAAGCATTCTTGCTGAAAAAAAACAGAGTTGAATAGAAAATTTGACATTCAGATACAAGAAGCAAGAGAAGCATGAGAAGGTAAACATGGAAAAGAAATCATAAGGAACTTATCAAAGTTGAACTATTAACATTCCTACATGGAAAAACAATTGTAACTGGTGAAACTTTTCTCAGTATGAAAAATGTGGAAGGGAATAGAAATATATATATATATATTTAGATATATATATATATATCTACCTATGTATACCTAGGTAGAGGGCACAGGACCAATTGAATAGGAAGGGATGATACTTAAAAGGTGAAATTAAGAGGTGAGAGAGGAATATAATGAGAGGAGATGGGGAGAGACAGAATGGGGTAAATTATCTCATATAGAAGAGGCAAGGGAAAATGGTTACAATGGAGGGGAAGAATAGGAAGGCAAAAGGGAATGGGTCAACCTTATTCTTACTGAATTTGGCTTGGGGAGGGAATGAAATACACACTAAATAGGGTATCTCACCCTGCAGGAGAGTAGGGGGGAAGGTGATGAGAGGGGGGATGATGGAAGGGAGGGTAGGCTGGGGGGAGGGAAGTTGTAAGCACCCACTTTTGAAAAGGGACAGGATACAACTAGAGAATAGAAGAAGGAGGAGGTGGGATAGGACGGAGGGAAATATAGTCAGTCTTTTACAATATATCTTCTATAGTAATGTTTTGCATAGCTACACATGTACAAACGATATGGAATTGCTTATCTTCCCAGTAAGGGTGCATGACATGGAAGGAAGGGAATGAATCTGGAATTCAAAGTTTTAAAATCAAATGTTTAATATATATATATACATATATGCTATTATTAATACTATTTTACATGAAATTGGGAAATAAGATATACAGGCACTGGGGCACAGAGATCCCCCATGCCCTACTGGAAAAGTCGAAAGGGGTATGGGAGAAAATATGGGAGAGAGAAGATTGGAGGAGGGGATATCTTGTGGGACTGCTACTGTGGGGAGGTGGGGAGGGGAAAAATGGGGAGAAAATTTGTAACTCAAAATCTGGCGGAAATGAATTATGTAAATCAGACGTTAATAAAGCGTTTGAAAAATGAAAAAGAAATTTAAAAAAATAAGTGGAGAGGAGATGTGGAGTATGTGGAGGGGAGTAAAGCATAACACAATTGCAAAGGGAGGAACAAGTTAAGTAGTGAAGGGCTTTAAAAGAGTCTTTTCAATTTCAACCTGGAAATAACAGGGCTAGTAGAAGCCAAGAATAGAAATTTGGGGGGTGTTTTCTTCAAAGGATTGAAGAAAAAGACAGGAAAAATAGTTAAAGAGCTGGAAAGAAACAAATAAAAATACTTTATTATGGAAGCCAGTGGTAAACTCACTAGAGCTCTCATCTTCACTTTGGGAGAGGAGAAAAGCAGCCCTTTCTTTCATCAGTGCAATTCACTGAGTTATAAAATTCAGAACCAGTGCAAGGCGGAGCTTGTCTTCAGTATCCCAGATGCCTTTTCAAAATACTTTCTCCCCTCTTCTCACTGTCCAAAGCTGGTGTTAACAAGCAATACAGCATAATGAATGAAGAGTGGGCTGTTACAAAGGATTTCATGCAAGTCTGTTTTTTTTATTTTATTTTTAGTTTATGGAAGAAAACAAGCATTTCCATAACAGTATAAAAAAAGATGATTTCACATGAAACTGTACATATATTATATACAACTTGCTTTTTCTTTTAAATATATAATAAAATTATCATGAGGTTTCTTTGCTCCCTTTTTTCTTCCGTCCCCCACCCCCACCCTAGAGATGGCTACCATCAGACACAAACACATGCGTGTTTGTGTGAGTATGTATGTGTAAAATCATTCTATACATACTTGTATTTATCAGTTCTTTCTCTATCCTTATGACCCTGGACAAATCATTTAATGTCTCTCTGCCCCAAGCAATTCTCTAGGACCATACATTACAGATAGGCTGTCGTTCCTAAGTAATTCTTGTGCAAAATGTCCCATGGCTGGCTGTCTTTCCAAAGCAATCTTTGGCATATTTGTAACGAAATATGAATGAGTTTAATTCCTAAAGTTCTCTCCAGTCAGGTAGGGATAGGGAATAATTTCACTAGTTAAAGGGAACATCTGGGGGAGGAAATTCCCTCTGCTAAAGCAGGTCACCACCTTCTTTGTAACTTATAGTACCAGAGAGTTACTCAAAGTCACATACACACTTCCTCTGGTTAAGTATCACTACATAAACTGTAAATTCAACCTACAAAAGGAAGATTTCCACATCATTCAAGCAATCCACCTGATTTGGGTACAAAATAAATCCCTTCCACATGGCTACTTTCCTCATCATGGTTTCATTCAGCATAAGATATTAAATGGGACTTTTGGTGTTTTGCAAAAGCCACAGACAACACAGAAAAATTCTGAAAACTCAGAAATGCATAAAATATATGTATACCATAGCATAATATTCACATATTTTATTTTAATACCAAAATAATCCAGACTTCTCTCATACAAAGGGAAGGCCAAAAATCTTTACATGGACTTTCCAGCTCACAGGGGTGCTGTGTCCCTAACCTCTGTGATGTGGAAAGGATAACTGTATAGCAAAGACATGGCTATTCAGGGCAGAGAAATGGAAAGTCAGTACAAGGCTGAAAAATACGAGTGTAAAGAATACAAAAAAAAGAAGACAGGTGCTAGACAATCTTTTCCTAATATGTATGTATGGCTAGAGGTTCTAAGTAGTTAACTTATTCTTTCCTCTGTCTTCCTTGCCTACTTCCTCCCTCCCCAATTTTCTTGTAAACACTAAATCTCTTCAGTGGCTTCTTGACTCGGTTGGTGAATGAGCTGGCTGATTGAGGGAGAGAGCTCACAATAAAACAAGCACATTTTTCTGGGCATGCTGGTTGCTACTTGTTTATCTACAGATGGCTTCATAAAAGCTATTTTTTCTCTTTCTGAAAAAACTCAAGGGGTAGCTCGATAGTCATTTAACATGCAAATCAGGTTATGCAGGTGGCATGTAGAGGAAGAACAAGGAAAGAGGGGAAAGGATGGAATGGGCACAAATACCAAGCTTTGGCTAAGAGCACAAGTTTTGTTCCCTGCCTTCCTCAACCTATAATGACTCTTCTCAGCTAAACAACCCTACCCTGAGGCTCTCTGGCCTTTCAGGAGAAATAGGGTTTTAGTTCTAAGCTTCAGTTTCCTCGTTTTGAAAATGATAATAGTTTTAGAGCTAGAAATAGCTCCTTAAGGCCATCTAGCCTGACCTCCTTACTTTACAGATAAGGAAACTGAGGACCCAAGTAGTAAGATTTCTTACAGGTAGTAAGAATTCCTAGTAGTAGCAAGAACTAGGAATTGAACTCAGGTTCAGTCATTCCAAATTTAGCACTTCCAAGTTCAGGGTTTTTTTGACTTTGTGAGATTTAAGATCTTCCCTGTCCATTAATAGGTCTCATATCCTGGAACCTATTAATGGAAGCTTGCTTAGGGGAGGCTTATTTCACACCTTTTGCTAATTTTTAATTAGAAACTGAGTCATGAGGGTTGTGATGCCTTCTGGCTCTGACAAGTGCATATATACTCTGAGTTGGCATTTTGCTTTAGGGGCTCACTTATGAGAAGGATCTTGTGATTCCCTGGTCAAGATTCTGAGTGGTCGTACATTCAGAGTTCCCCAACTGCTCAGATGTAAAGTCTCTCTCAATCCAGGGATGTATGTAAAGTATATAACAGTATTGCTTTGATTCAGACAGTCAGAGTCCTTGTCTGTTGGTCTTTATTTCTCTGCTTCTCCATATTTTCTCTTTTTTTATTTTCTCTGAAGTTCAGGGTGCTGACTTTTCCCTTGAACTATGAAAATAATTTTAAAAATTGTTGACCCCTTAAACAGCTATCTTTCCTAGTGAAGCAGATCTAAAAACTTGTGCTAGCAGCCATCCTGGGTATGCCAGTGTGGTTGCTGCTACCCTGTGCCACACTGCTATCCAATAGTTGTAGGAAGGCAATGAGGTGCAATTGAAAGAGTAGCCAGTCAGAAGACATGGGTTCAAATTATGCCTCTGATGCTTACCACCTTGTGACCCTGGGCAAGTCACTTAACCTCCATAAGCCTCATTTTCCTCATTTGTAAAATGAAAGGAATAGACTTGATGGCCTCTGAGGGCCCTTCCAGCTCTAGATTTAAGTCACAGGTAACAAACACATCTTTATAATTACAAAGTGTTTTAGGTACAATATTTCATTCAAACTTCTCAACTGTGAAGTAGGTAATGCTAAAACAAACCTCCCCTAAACAAGCTTCTCTTCTTGGGCTCCAAGTGAGGCCCATTAAGGGGCAGGGAAAATCTTCAAATTCCCTAGGGGTATTAAGGAGCAGGGAAGATCTTCAAATTCCCTTATCATTACAGAGGGGAGGGAAAAGGAGGGGAGACAAGAGGAAGGGACAGAAAAGAGAGGATGAGAGAAGAAGAGAAGGAAAAGAAAGGAAAAGAGGGTTATATTCTACCAAGGGGGAAAACATTTACATATATATTTATATATACATATATATAAATATATATGTATACATAAATAGAAAAGAAATACAAATTTTTAGAGCTACAGAGCACTAACAACTTAGGAGAATCAGGAAATACCTCTGTAGGAGGTGGCAATCAAACTTTGTCTTGTAGAAAGTAAAAGGTTCTGTGTCAAGGGTCCCATATAAAGGAGAATAATATGAAATGAGAATAGAAATAAAGTTGGTAGCATTTATACATATTTCTTTAAGATTTGCAAAGCACTTTACAAGTATTATTTCATTTGATCCTTAAAACAACTTTGAGAGGTGATTACTTTTATTATACCCATTTTATAGTTGAGTAAACAAAAGCAGACAGAGGATAAGTGACTTGCCTAGGGTCACATAGCTAGTGTCTGAGGCCAGATTTGAATTATTCCTAACTCCAGGTTCAGTGTTCTATCCGCTATACTACCTAGCTGCCTGGAAGGCAGATTCTAGAGGGCCAGTTTAACATGTTTGGATTTAATTTGTTAGGCAATGATGAGGCATCAACAATGTTTAATCAAGATCAAGGGATCAACACTGTATATCAGAAAGATAACCCTGGCAGTGGTATGTAGGCTAGACAGGAGGAGAAAAGACTGGAGATCACATGCAGATAAGGCACTGGAATCTCTCAAGGATAAAAACTTCACAACTTTCCTTCTATCTTATTTTGCAGTCTGGCAAGACCACATCACTTAATATGAGATCCACCCTAATTCTCTGAAACTAAAGCCTGTGACGTTTGAGCATTTAAAGGGTTGTTTGCCATTCAGCTATATGGAAAGGTTTTCAGTAGCCATGACTCCATGAATTAAATAATTCTTTCAGACCAAGCACAAACTGAATTTCCCTTTCTGTAGGAAAACAAATGCACATCAAGCCTGGCAAATACCGGCCCTTGGATAAGCATGCCACCTAGTGGTACACAAATTCTTTCTCAGAATTCTCTCAAGTCTTCTGAAACGAACTGTTTCTGGCCATCAATTCAATTATTCTTTCATACAGCCAATGAATTTCAATAAATATGCCATCTGTTCACCTTCTGTGTGGGAGTTCAATCATCCTCTTTTGCAGAAGCAATATTATTCTACAGCAATTACCTACATATTTATCACCTCTCACTGTGCTTCATTATCATCTGTGTAACATGAGGGGGTTTTACGGTTTTCTGTAAGCAAGGCAGGCCCTTTGGTTTCATGGATAGGATCAGATTGAACTTAGAGGAGAAAAAAATCTACACTGACAAACGAATGGAAAAATGTCAACAAAAATACAATTTTATGTTAACGATTGATTTTCTCTATTCCAGGAAGTCAAACTTAAAGAGAATTAATCTGAAGCAATAGAACCTTGTTCACTGGAATTCAATTTGATTCAATTTAACAAACATTTACTAAAAAATTTGATTGCGGATAGCATTGTGCTAAATCCTGGGGTAAATACAAAGGTAAAATAAGACCATATCTCCACCTTCATGGGACTTGCATTCCAAAAGGAGAATATTATACTCAGTCCAACAGATAGAATACTAATTAAGGAAATATAATCAATATATTCATCACAATTATAATTCCTATACATTAATATAGTTTCATAAACATAATTTATGATAGCAAAGTTCTATTTTAAGATGGAAAGATGGGTACACCAAAAATTTAAGCATCAGAGGAAGTTAAATGGAGGAGGTTTTCATTGGGACTTTAAAGGATGGGTAGGAATTAAACAAGAAGGGGAAAGAACGGAAGGTAATTGAGGCTTAAGGAAAGAAGTGACTAAAGGTATGAAGGTAGGGTACAGAATGAATACACTACACGTATTTGGCAAATTCCATTTGACTAGAGTGTAGCATACTTGGAGGGGAATAGAATAAGATGAGTCTAGGAAGGGAAGATTACCACATCAAGGGTGGAGACAAAGTCTCCAGGACACCACAAGTCTACTGGTGAAGAGGATATCCAGGGAGAAGACAAAGACCATCACTGCTTTACTATCACTGGTAACTAGTAATTCATGATGACTGGGTGCTATGGTCCATTCTTTCTTCACAACTGGCATCCAAGAAGCCCAATTCCGTGAGGTCAGGGGAAGACAGGGGAAGGATGCTGAAAAACGGTTTAAAGCTAATCCTCCTCCTGAAATAAAACAAAACTACCATGACAAAATATTAGATTTGGATGAGACATTAGGGATTATCCAGTCCAAGAAATCTATGTTGCTTTTCTTTTTATGTTTCTCCTTCCTTTTTTCCATCACTGTCCTTTTCCAGCAGCTCCCTCCCCCAAAAGAGCCCTCCTTTGTAGCGAATGAGTGAAGACAAATAAAATAAATGGACACATTGGCCATGACTGTAAATGCATGACTCATTCTGCAACTTTAGCTCATCACTTCTCTGCCATCATGGGTGGCAGGCTTCATCATCAGTTGTCTGAAGGCATCATAGATGTTTTTCATTGCTTGCAATGATCAGTATTGAAGTGTTGGTTTCTCTTTTACATTATTGGAGTTATCATGATGGTAAAGAAATCCTTAGTATTACAAACCCTGAAATTAAGACTAGGAATGGAAGTGAGTAAAGTCAGGTTAGGGGAAATGGAATAAAAGAATGGGGGGGGGGGAGAATCGAGAGATCAGAGGTCACAATGGAGAGGGCGAACAAATTTAATGTGACTAAGGAATCATAGTTGTGAAATGTATAGATATACCTAGAAGGTATGGACAGCTGCCTTCCTGTCCCTAACGTTTCCTGCAAAATTTTCTGACTTTTAGCTTAGATCTACTCTCCTCAGTCTAATAATAAGCACAAATGCTTAATGTTCCTCTAGTGTCAAGTCCTCAAACACCATGCCTAGACCTACAAAGACTAACACCTCAAGCAAAGGCCTACTGCAACTTCAGTTAGGGCTTCAAAAAACAAAACAAATGCCAAAAGAACCAGTCTCAGATTCCAAGTCTGATCCAATGCTCAATGCATGCCTTTTATGTGGAACAAATTATAATAGTGTATCATCCTTCAATATCTTAGAATGTAGCTGAAGACTTGGTGCCAGTCTTTGAGTTTAATTTAGTTCAAGGAGACCCAGAACTCCAACTAAACTCTCTGCTATGACTACCCCGAAGTCCTCCAATGTTTGGAGGGAAATGATCATAACAAAACTACTCTCTATCATCACGGGACCATTAGAGCTCCAAACTCATACTTGCCTATTTGATTCGAGTTCACAGGTGTGGTAGTTAAAACTTCTTTCCCTTCTTTCCTCATCCCACACTTTCATCTCCACCCAGCTCAATTTAATTCAACTCAATTCAGAAAACATTTATTATATGATGCGCTGTACTTTGCTATTCAATTGGGGCCTCACCACCAGAATTCAATTTTTTTATTCTTCCTTGACTGATTGTATGCCACCAGGCCCTCAAGGGTGACACATCTTTTCTCCTCAAGCTCCCTTTCTGTCAGGATATGTTTTCACATATATATACACATATGTGCATTTTGGAGGGCAGTTGGGGTTAAGTGACTTGCCCAAGGTCACAGCTAGTTTTTGTGTTAAGTGTTTGAGGTCGGATTTGAACTCAGGTCCTTCTGACTCCAGGGCCAGTGCTCTATTCACTGCACCATTTAGCCAACCCTGTTGTTTTCACTTCTTGTTTCAATGAAAACATTCAAGTCATCTACTGCGAACTCACCCATTTGTTCTATCCTATAAATCAAAACATTTTTACCTGTTCACATTTTCTTTACATCTCCCCACCCCAAGATCTATCCAGAGACTTAAGGAAGAGAGGACTTTACTCCTTTCCAGGGCCAACCCACTTGGTGCCCTTGATCCAGAGGTGTGCTGATAAATGTTTAACAACCAGGTTCTCCTCCTCCCCCACCAAAACAAAAAACAAAAACACATTTTAATTTTAATCTTCATTATTAAAAATTTTTCTCCATCACTTTCTTCAGTCTATGCTATCAAGAAAATGATAAATCAAACCCTGATTTGTAGTGCTTTCTTATTTCTGAGGTACAAAGGCTCACACTGCAAATGAAACAAATGGTTCGAACAGGCTACAACATAGGTTGCCTTCATCTTATCTCCTCTCCAAGAGATTGCTTCTTCAATCATTTTCTCTATTTTGGTGTAAAATAGGCCTTTGTTTGTGCTGTCTCTTGTATTAGATTACTGTATATCCATATTTCCTTGCCATTTCCAGCTTCTATAATTTGGAAAGAACAAAAAAAACCTATTCAACAGATTGCTATTTTGAATAGCAAAGCATAACCTATCAGAGATTACCGTTAAGACTAAAAATTCTGTACAATATCCAAATATAACAACAGCTTTTTTTCCAAATGCTTTATTAACTTCTGGTTTACATCATTAATTTCCGCCAGATTTTGAGTTACAAATTTTCTCCGCATTTTTCCCCTACCCACCCCCCTAATAGCGGTCCCACAGGACATTCCTTCCTCCAATCTGCTCTCTCCCATATCTTCTCCCATACCCCCTTCGACTTTTCAAGTAGAGCATGGGGGATCTCTATGCCCCAGTGCCTGCATATCTTATTTCCCAATTGTAAAAAAAAGTATTAATAATAGTATATATATATATATATATATATGTATATATACATATATATATTTTAAACATTTGATTTTAAAACTTTGAATTCCAGATTCATTCCCTTCCTCCCTTTCACCCACCCTTACTGGGAAGATAAACAATTCAATATAGGTTGTACATGTGTAGGTATGAAAACATTACCATAGAAGATATATTGTAAAAGACTGACTATATTTCCCTCGCTCCTATCCCACCTCCTTCTTCTTCTATTCTCTAGTTGGATATACCATCCCTTTTCAAAAGTGGGTGCTTCCAACTTCCCTCCCCCGACCAGCCTGCCCTCCATTCCATTATCCCCTTTCTCATCCCCTTCTACCCTACTCTCCTGTAGGGTGAGATACCTAAAGGGTGTATGTAATTCCCTCCCTGAGCCAAATTCAATGAGAATAAGGTTGATCCATTCCCTTTTGCCTTCTTGTTCTTCCCCTTCATTGTTACAGTTTTCCCTTGCCTCTTCTTATATCAGATAGTTTACCCTATTCTGTCTTTCCCCATCTCCTCTCATTATATTCTTCGCTCACCTCTTAATTTCACCTTTTAAGTATCATCGCTTCCTATTCAATTGGTCCTATGCTCTCTATCTATGTATACCTGTAAACATATATACACACACTCACATATGTATTCATATGCCCATATACCCTCCTTTATAGACGTATATATATATATATATATTTCTATTCCCTTCAACTATTTTCATACTGAGAAAAGTTTCATCAGTTACAATTATCGTTTTTGCATGCAAGAATGTAAAAAGTTCAATTTTGATAAGTTCCTTATGATTTCTTTTCCCTGTTTACCTTCTCACACTTCTCTTGCTTCTTGTATCTGAATGTCAAATTTTCTGTTCAACTCTGGTTTTTTCAGCAAGAATGCTTGAAAGTCTTCTATTCCACTGAATGACCATATTTTCCCCTGAAACATGATACTCAGTTTTGCTGGGTAGGTGACTCTTGGTTTGAATCCCAGCTCCTTTGACC
>NW_027185809.1:21389466-21406780 GCF_028583685.1 Petaurus breviceps papuanus
CTGGCTATAATATTCCTAGGAGTTTTCTTTTGGGGATCTTTTTCAGGAGGTGATCGGTGGATTCCTTCAACCTCTATTTTGCCCTCTGATTCTAAAACATCAGGGCAGTTTTCTTTGAGAACTTCCTGGAGGATGATTTCTACATTCTTACTTTGATTGTGACTTTCAGGTAGTCCAATCATTTTTAAATTCTCTCTCCTGGATCTATTTTCCAGGCCAGTGGTTTTTCCCATGAGATAGTTCACATTGCCTTCTATTCTTTCATTTGTTTGGATATGTTTAACAGCATCTTGATTTCTCATGAAGTCATTAGCTTCAATTTGCTCCAGTCTAATTCTGAAGCAATGATTCTCCTCATTGAGCTTTTAAGATTCTTTTTCCATCTGGCAAATTCGACTTTTCAAGGCATTTTTTAGCTTCTTTTGCCATTTGTGTCAGTCTGTTTTTTAAAGTGTTATTTTCGTCAGTCAGGCTGTTGACTCTCATTTCATAATTTTCTTGCATTGTTCTCATTTCTCTTTCCAATTTTTCCTCCACTTCTCTTATCTGCTTCTTAAGATCCTCTATGGCCTGTAACCAGCTCATGTTTTCCTTTGAAGCTTTTGGTGCAGGAGTTCTGACTTCACTGTTTTCCTCTTGTTCCATGCTTTGCTCCTTTTTGTCCCCAAAATAGGAGTCTAATGTTGGAATGTTCTGTCTGCTTTGTTTCCTTTGCCTGGTCATGTCGCCTCTCAGTCACTTGACTCCTGGGCTTTTTGCCACAGTAGGACTCTGCCACCAGACAGGGGAGCTTTCATCCCAAACGCTGGGGTTTTCTCAGTTGCCTGAGGTATTAGATGGGTGCCCTCTCTGAAGTCTCCACATGCTCTGGCAAGCTGGACACACACCCCAGGACCTCCACCCTAGACTGCAATCCAGATCCAAGCAGGTTAAAGCAAGAGCGATTACCCCTCAGACTGGTGCATCGTCCCCCTACCCTCTGCAGGCCAGGAGCTGAAGCTACCATGTGGCACTGGCTGGCTGTGCCGGGTCCTCAGCGGCTTCTCACCCCATGGGCAAAAGGCACGCACTCCCAGGTACTGGTCCCGAAGTCCAGACTGCACTGACCTCTCACTTTGTCCTTCACATCTGTGTGTTGATCAATCTGGAAACAGCCACAGCTGCTGGTGATCTGGAGTCCCTCCGGCCACAGCTGGTCAGGCCCACCCTGGGGCTGAAGCCTTGGTGTGGGCCTGGGCTCGGCTCCCAGAGCACTGTGCTGGCAGATTCCTGCCAGCCTGCAGGGCTGTCCTCAGCAGGAGGTTAACTTCTCTGTGTCATTTTGTGGGTTCTGCAGCTCCAAAGTTTGTTTAGAGTCCCCTTTTTACATGGATTGGGGAAGGTGGAAGCCAGAGCCGTGGGAAGGTTGTGCTTCTACTCCTCCATCTTGGCTCTGCCCCCCAAAAAAATAATTTTTGAAGCAAAATCTCCAAAAGAACATTACAACTACAGATACCTAATACAGAATGGAATGACCATAAGGATTTTTAAAATGGTTTGAAGTTAAATAAAACAATTAAGTGAAGATCTCATTAAAAACAGTGAAAAAGATTGGGGTGGGGCAGGGGCTAGCAAGATGACTGAGAATGAGCAGGATTGAGCCTCTGGACACTAGTCATTCATGATCCTAGTATATAATATCTTCCACTCAGCATAAATCCAAGGCACCTTTGTGATTTCTATTTTTACCAATTTCTAATCTTTCAATGGTCACTGAACTCACAGATTCATGATTATCTAGGCTCCTGAGCCAGTTTGGATCCTTGGATTCAAGTATCTGCTGACCTAGATTCCTAATTAGCTTGATTTTATCAGTGTAACTATTACTTTCACTAGCAAGGTTTTGGCCTTGTGATCTTTGTATTGTAATAGCTTTTAAAGCGTATGGCTAAAAAATAGTCATCTTCCAGTGGGGAATCTTCTAGCAATGAACATCCTCAAACTTAGTTAAGCAAGTTCTTTGCCAAGAAACTCAGAGCCATTGATAATGGCTGATTAGTTAACTATCAGTTTTCATGTCCATAAGTCAGTCAGCAAATAAAGATTTATGAAGTGGAGAAATTGTGGGCAGAGCCAAGATGGTGGAATAGAAGCAGGAAATTCCATGACCTCCCCCTACAACCACCTCAAATAGAGTCATATAAAATATGACTCTAAACAAATTTTAGAACTACAGAACCCACAAAGTGACAGAGAAACAAATCTCCCTCTGAAGGCATCTTGACAGGCCAACAGAAAGGGTTCATCACAGCACACTGGGAGCCAAGTGAAGTCCTTTGTGAGCAGCAGGATTTGGCTCCAGAAGGCCCCAATCAAGCAGCAGCAAGAGCAGAATTCAGGAGAATGAATCACCAGCAGCTGTGGCAGTTTCCAAACTTTTCAACACATAAATGCCAAAAAGAAAGTAATAGGTCAGTTCTGGAACTCTGTTGGAAAGAAAGGGTGCAGTCCGGCCCCTGCCCCCAGGGTGAGAGGTGATGGAGGCATGGTGGCTATGGCTGTGGCTACAGTGGTTGCTGTGTGGCTGCCTCAGGAGCTCCTGGCCTGAAGATTGTAGTGGGAGCAAGCAACCATTCATAGGGTAATCTCTCTTGCTTTGACCTGCTTAGATCTGGGTCACTTTCTTGGGTGGTGGTCCTGGGGTGAGAAACGTCACTTTGCCAGTGTGGTGTCTGTAGAGAAGGCACCCTCCTCAGACCTCTGACAACATTTGTGAAAACCCCAGTGATTTGGGACAAAGCTCTCCTCTCTGGAAGCAGAGTTCTACCATGGCAAAGAGCGCAAAAGTCAAGTAATTGACTGGCAATATGATCAAGCAAAGGAAGCACAAACAGACCATAGAATCCTTTTTTGGAGACAAAAAGGATCAAAGCATGGAACAGGAGGAAGACAATGAAGTCAATACTCCTGCATCAAAAGCTTGCAAGAAAAATATGAGCTGGTTGCAGGCCATGGAGTAGGTCAAGAAGGATTTTGAAAATCAAGTAAGAGAGTGGAGGAAAAACTGGGAAGAGAAATGAGAATGATGCAAGAAAATAATGATAAGAGAGTCAACAACCTCACTGAAAAAAATAATGCCTTAAAAAACAGACTATCTCAAATGTCAAAAGAGGCCCAAAAAGCCAATGAGGAGAAGAATACCTTTAAAAGCCGATTTGACAGATGGAAAAGGAATTTTAAAAACTCACTGAAGAGAATAATTCCTTCAGAATTAGATTGGAGCAAATGGAAGCTAATGACTTCATGAGAAATCAAGATACTATTAAACAGATCCAAACACATGAAAAAATAGAAGGCAATATGAAATATCTCATTGGGAAAACCACTGACCTGGAAAATAGATCCAGGAGAGATAAGTTAAAAATTATTGAGCTACCTGAAAGCCATGATCATAAAAAGAACCTAGAAATTATCCTTCAAGAAATTCTCAAGGAAAATTGACTTGATATTTTAGGACCAGAGGGCAAAATAGAAATTGAAAAAATTCACCAAACATCTCTTGAAAAAGATCCCAAAGAGAAAACTCCTAGGAATATTATAGCCAGGTCCCAGAATTCCCAGATCAAGAAGAAAATATTACAAGCAACCAGGGAGAAACAATTTGAGTATTGTGGAAACATAATCAGGATAAAACAAGATCTAACAGCTTCTATATTAAAGGATCAAAGGGCTTGGATTATGATATTCCAGAGGTCAAAGGAGCTAGGATTAAAACCAAGAATAACCTACCCAGCAAAACTGAGTATAATGTTTCATGGGAAAATATGGTCATTCAACAAAATAGAGGACTTTCAAGCATTCTTGATGAAAAAAATCAGAGTTGAATAGAAAATTTGACTTTGAAACACAAGAAGCAAGAGAAGCATGAGAAGGTAAATAGGGAAAAAAAATCATAAGGAACTTATTAAAATTAAATTATTTACATTCCTACATGGTAAAATGATCATTGTAACTCATTAGACTTTTCTCAGTATGAGGATAGTTGATGGGAATATTATATATATACATACATATATATGTTTATATAGGAGGGTATATGTGTGTATAAATACAAAAATGAATATGTGTATATATGTGTACATGTATACATAGAGGGCACAGGATCAATTGAAAAGGAAGGGATGATATCTAAAAAATAAAGTTAAGAGGTGAGAGGAATATAATGAGAGGAGATAGGGAGAGATTAAATAGGGTAAATCAACTCATATAAAAGAGGCAAGGGGAAACTGTTACAATGGAGGGGAAGAACAGGAAGGCAAAAGGGAATGAGTCAACCTTACTCTCATTGAATTTGGCTTAAGGAGGGAATAACATACACACTAAATTGGGTATCTTATCCTACAGGAATGTAGGGGGGAAAGGGGATAAGAGGGAGGATGATAGAAGGTAGGGCAGATTGAGGGGAGAGTAGTTAGAAGTACATGCTTTTGAAAAGGGACAGGGTCAAAGTAGAAAATAGAATAAGTGGGGGAGGGAATAGGATGGAGGGAAATATATTCACTCTTTCACAATATATCTACTATGGAAATGTTTTATGCAACTACACATGTATAACCTATATTGAATTGCTTTTCCTCCCGGTAGGGGTGGGTGATGAGGGAAGTAGGGAAAGAATCTGGAAATCAAAGTTTTAAAATCAAATGTTAAAAATTATATAATATTATTATTTTTTTACATGCAACTGGGAAATACGATATACAGGCACTGGGATTAGAAATCCATCTTGCCCTACTAGAAAGTAAAGGGGGGGGTGGGGGAGTATATAAGAGAGAGTATATTGGAGGGAGGGGTATTCAGTAGAATCTCTTTTTGGGGGGTGGGGGTAGGGAAAAGATGGGGAGAAAATTTGTAACTCAAAATCTTGTGCAAATGAATGTTGAAACTAAAAATAAATATTTTTTAAAACAATTTATTAAGTGCCTACTTACTATGTGTCTGGTACTATATATCAAGAGTTGTGACCTACCCTCCCTCACTCAAATCAAAGTCAATTACAAGTCATACCATCATATCTCTGATGGCATGGTCCTCTTCAAGAATGAAGGACAACCCAAGCTGACTGAATTGGCCCAGTTGGCCAGTGCCAGTTGGGTAACTCAGCTTGTTCTCTCCCTTCCCCTTTCCTCTCCTCTCCTATCATGTTCCCTCCTCTCCTCTCCACTTACCTTGAAGTGTTTTGCCCAAAGAAGGGTAAATTTTGATGTTCAAAAGCTGCCAGTTAACCATGGGGTTTACTGGCTAGATTTTTTTCTCAAAGATCAAACTATAAACCCTATTCACTCCAGAGCTCATAGATTAGACAACAATAAGAACCTGCCCAAGCACCACTTAATGGATATTTTGGGGCGTCTCCTGGCTCAGAGTGAATGTAAATAATAACTTTCTCTTTTGGCCAGCAAATCTGAGGATCTTCCCCTCCCAGTTTGATTTTCTTTTCTTTTTCTTTTATTAAAGGGGCAATCCCTTGACTCACTTCTTGAAGAGGCCTGTTTGCTGAATGGGTGTTGCCTCATTCAAAGTGATAACCTGAAAAGACCTTGGTTAAAAGAATCAGGATCTCCCACTTCATCTTGGACCATCTCCAATCATCCTGATGAGTATCTGTCCACTGGATCTAGATGGCTCTGGAGGAGAAAGTGAGGCTGGTGACCTTGCTCAGCCTTCCATTATTCACACCAAAGTCAACTGAAAGTTATGTCATCATCTCCCTGATGTCATGGTTACCTTCAAGAATGAAGGACAAGCACACACAAGAGCTGTGACACAAAGAAAGACAAAAGGCAGCCCTTATTGTCAAAGGAGATCACAATCTAATGAGGGATACAACACAGTCTTTTTAACTTGTATTTGGTTGGAATAACCTTTGAGAACTCAAGGACATTTCTCTATGATACTAGGAGGTATCAAATTATGATTTCAGTGGAGGGTACTATCCACATCACTACACAGCTACTCAACTGATTACCTATTCATTCTTTCCACCCTGTAAAACTGGAGTCAGAGGGACAGGGAAATGCAAGACAGGTAAAGACATGGCTCTCATCACTTTAAAAATAGAATATAATACTCCCAAAAGTACACAAAAACAAGGTCATGAATCTCAATGATTAGGTACAAAAAAAACCCAGTAGTATAAATAATAATTGGTAGAATGATTCAGAAGAAAGCCATACATGTTGAAGCAACCAGAGAAGACTTTAAGGAATGAGCTGGCATTCCAACCTTACCTGAAAAACCAGGTAGGATTTACAGAGTAGAAGATGGTATAATCTAAAATCTTTAGAAAAAAAAATTAGCTTTATTACCAAAAGAACTTTATAACTCTTTTTATGATTGTTGATCATACCTTTTGGGAATATTTCTTTACCACTTGATTGACACCCCTAGCTGTGCTCCAGAAGTGGTAACCCAAGACTTATCTGATAAGCAGAGCTTGGACCTGACTGCAATCTCTGGCAAAGACAGAGAAGGTAAGGATTAAGGGAGTAAAGGCCTACTAGAATTGAAATGGGTTGTCTAGGTAAGCTCCCGTAAGTTATCCAAATTCTTTCTCTTTGTCCCAAGAGCCAGGCACAGCACAGTACGCTATGCTATTCCCTTTGTCCATTCCTGAAATTCTGGGGGAAACAAGCATATACCTCTCTAAATACCCCATATCCATGGCATTCAAATTTACCGACAGAATTAGTCAATGATTAAAGTAACAGGTACCTATACATTCTGCAAAACACTTTGAAAGACCAAAATATCACTGGCAAGACACAAGGACAGAATTACATGATACAATTGATGAAATTAAATATATGCCTTCTACAAAAAGTAGAATCTGAAATATTCCATGTATTTCTTTGAATCTGTCCCCAGAATCTTTTTCTTCATTAATTTCTATGGTACTGCTATTCTGACTTACAGTTTTCCTTCCTCTCCAATTTCAACATTTTATCCCTATTGATAAACTGATGTATCATCTGTCTCCATTGTAACCAATGTAGCCACCTCATCTTTGACTTTCAGATTAAATACTTAAAATTCCATTAAAGTTCTCTAGCTTCTGCCTTTTCAGTCCCAAGACTCATATCCAGAGTCACAGTAATAATCGCTAAACCATGTTAACTCAATGTAAATTATTCATTACTGCTGATCCAAGTGAAATCCATTGTTCTTGATCACCAGGGACAAAGTAAGACCCAATTTCAATAGAAGTTGTGAAGGATAATCAGTTAATGTGCTTGAAATCTAAGTCAATGGTTAGATTTGCAAGGACATCTGAAAGTGAAAATGTCTCTGCCACTTTGAGAGAAAACAAATTGGTTGCTTCAACATGTATGGCTTTCTTCTGAATCTCTCTACCAATTATTATTTGTTCCACTGGATTTTTTGTACCTAATTATTGAGATTGGGCAGGGAGACAAAGGCAAGGATGTAACTAATATGCCCACAAGAAAATCAGGGAATAGAGCAGTCTTTTTTTTTTCCTCTACCCAAAATAAATGTGAAGTGACTAGTACAATATCTAAATGATAGAAGAAGGAAAGTGACTTAATTAAGAGAGAAGCAAGTAGTTTCTCACACTGGGAGAAAACATCACCTCCTGCTCTATTAACCAACCCATTTCAAATCACTGTGGGAAAATCTCAGCACTCCAGGGCTTCTCCGGGTTCATTTCTCCTAACTCTTTTATGTCAATTAAGGTGAAGGGGGGAAAAGACATTTTGGCAAAAGGCCTTTTTTCAAAAAAAAATACACTTAGGGGAAAAATCAGCATATCAAAATGAATGACACTAATTCACTAGCTACCACTTATCCCTCACTGTATTATTTACCCGGTGTGATAAAATTAGGGAAATTGTTCAAGGTGATTATAGGAGCTCGTTTCTTTCCTGACATGTGGATATAGTAAAGGTGATAGAGGACCTCCCATGTAGCTGCATCACCAGCAACCGCTGGTTGATGCTTTTCAGTGTTCCTATGACCTTGAGCTCTGCCAGAGGGGAAAGAAACCAGCATCCATTCTGCAGACGATAAAGACTGAGGAGAAATGGCTTCTACCTCTTTCAATAGTGTTGTTAAGTATTCTGCCAGCTCTACCTTGGATTTCCAACAATGGGAAAGGAGATTTCTCTCCCCTCCCCCACCAGAATGAATGTTGACTATAAGTCCATGACAGTAAGAAAGTGTGCTTAGGGGCAACTAGGTGGTGGTACAGTGGATTGAGCACTAGCCCTCGAGTCAAGAGAACTTGAGATCAAATCTGGCCTCAGTCACTTGTCACTTACTAGTCGTGTAACCCTGGGCAGGCCCCTTAACCCCAATCACCTTTAAAAAAAAAAAGAGAAGAAAAATGTGCACTTGCCCAAGTGACCCTGAAACTGGACCCCAAGTACCTAGTTACTTCTTCTGTTTCATGTTCTTTTCCCTTAGTCCCAATAACTGATCTTCTTTATTTATCTTTAATAACTGGATGGTGGTCCTGAAAAATGACTTTTTCCAAATCAATTGGTTTGAAAAGGTTCAAAAGGTTTGAAACGGACTGTCCAACATTTCAACTTCTTATGGAGAAAGATATCACTAAGAAGACAACTTTTTAGACTGAAGTTTAAAAACTGAGAAGTCTTACCTATCTGGCCAGAAGATCTGGAGCTGTGAGTAGCTAGGCAGTAGAGACATGATATCATCATTAAATGTCTGTCCAGAAAGTTGTCTTTATCTCCAGGGAGAGTATAATAGGAGTGATGAATTAACATTTCAAGTTTCAAGTATTTGTCAATGAGCATTTATGAGTCTTCTGAGTTTTAAGAGTTTTTTTTTTTTTTGCAGTGGCAGAAATAAACAGCTATCCTATATCAGCAATCTATTTTATACGTTGAATGTTTATTCTAGAAGGGTTTCTAATAGTCCCTTTTAGGGAAGTCCTTGGACACAAGCGATATCTTTTGTTGTTGTTTGGTTATTTTTCAGCTGTGTTCAACTCTTCGTGACTCCATTAGAGTTTTCTTGACCAAGACACTGAAGTGATTTGCCATTTCCTTCTCTAGCTCATTTTTATAGATGAGGAAACTGAGATAAACAGAGCTAAGTAACTTGCCCAGGATCACACAGTGTCTGAGGCCAGATTTGAACTCAGAAATAGAAGTCTTCCTGATTCCAGGCCCAGCATTCTACCCACTGCTGTCTAAGCCATATCTAAGCTTTCTTTAAAGAAATTTTCCCTAGAACTCTGGGAAAGGACATAGCAGGCCAGTGAGAAAAGCCTGATCTACCTTCTTGGGGTACACCTCTCTTCCCTCAAAGATAGAGATAGATAAATCACTTTAAAGTTTGTAAAGTGCTTTCCATTTATCATCTCATTTGATTCTCACAACAACCCTAAGACACAAGTGCTATTACCGTCTCTATTTTTTGTTGTTGTTCAGTTGTTATTTTAGTCATGTCCCTATTTGGGGTTTTCATGGCAAAAATACTAAAATGGTTTGCAATTTTCTTCTCCAGTTCATTTTACAAATGAGGAAACTGAGGCAAACAGGGTTAACAGACTTGCCCAGTTAGTAAGTGTCTGAGGTGAGAATGTAACTCAGGAAGAAGAGTCTTCCTGACTACAGGCCCAGTATTCTGTTCACTGTTCCACCTAGCTGCCCCCATTTCCAATTTTATAGAGGAGAAAATTGAGGCAGACAGATTCCATGACTTGCCTAGGGTCTTATGGCTAATAAGTATCTGAAGCAGGTTTTGAATTCAGGTTTTCCTGACTCCAAGTCTAATACTCTATCTGTTATACCAAGTAGATTAAATCCAGGTCTTCTTGAGGCCAGAGCCAGAGCTCTTACTGTGGAAGGGAGCTTTCATGGGCTGAAGGCAACACATAATTACATGCTTAATTGGAACCAAACACATCCATAATGGCCTTGATCTTCCACATAAAGATGAACTCCAAGCCACTGCAAAATTTGGGATCTGGTAAAAGAAAAGTGTGAATTATGGGCTCATTTCATCCAAAAAATATGTAGAAAGAGATTACTCATATCTACATGGATTTGTTTTAAATTATTATAATATAAAACCACTTTCCTGGGAATGTGGTCCCAAAAATAAAGTAGGAAGGGAAACAATGAGGCACCATTGTACCAAATGATATATTCATAAAGAAGATCAGTTAAGTATGATAGCAAGCATGTTAGATTCGGAGTGAAAGGATCTGAGTTCAAATCCCAACTCTGATACGTACAACCTAAAGTAAATTATTTCTAAGGCTCCTTGTAGCTATAAGTCTATGATCCCATAAAAATAGCCTGGAATTATTGGTAAGTATCTACCATGTGAAGAGTAATATGCTTAGGGGTATTTGGGTGAATATTTAATAACTGGCTACAGAACACACTCCATCACTTTGACTAGAAAATAAACAAAAATAATAAATCAAGCACTTATTTACAGTAGTTGCTAATTTTCCATGTTATAAATAAATTTTGCAATCATCTCCCATTTCCAGAGAGCTCCGGCACAGTCTTGATTATGGTAAACCCAGGAAGAGATGCAAAGTTTAGAAAGGAAAGGGTCCTTGCACTCAGGGATATTACAGTCTATTAGGAAAATAAGAAACCTGCCCAGACAGCTTTTGTACAAAATATTATGAAGTTTGAAGAAAAAAAATGTATTACTGATCATGATTTGGGGAAACAAAGAAGGTTCCACAGAAATGGTGATACTTGAGTGGTAGGAATTCAAGAGAGAAGGAAATGGCAAACAACCCTAGCATCTTTCCCAAGAAAATCCCAGATAAGGTCACAAAGAGTTGGACATGACTAAACAACCGAATCTAAGCAACAACAAAAGGAATTCAATGACAAAATGAAAGGAAAGACTTTCTAGACATAAGGAAATAGGCATGAGAGCAATGTGTACATTTGGAGAGTAGAAAGCAGTCAATTTTGCCTGGAGCATGTGGTGGATGAAAGATGAAATGACTAAGGAAACAAAGGTTTGAACTTCTGAGCTTGTCAGTTTGTAAAGTAATGCATGCCAATTTACCTAATAAATCGGGACCACAACCTCTCCTCACTTAAAGCTGCACCCTGAATACTGGAGGAGACAGACTTTTATACATTAAAACCAATTAATTACAAGAAAATAATTAACCAGGATACAAAATTAGGCAATCCAATTTCTAATTGGAGAAAAGATTAGGGACTTTCCAAGTTGGGAGGAGGAAAGTGAAAAGGTGTGAAATCAGAAAAAGAAGTGTCCCACTCCCCCCCACACACACACACACAAGTGTCTGTGAACAATCAAAAGAACATGGAAACAATGACTGATTAATCAGTATGGGAACAGTTTTCAGATAAGACATATGGGTTGTTTGAGATATATAATTGTGAGAAAACTCCTTGCATCAATATTAGGATCAGCATAGCCTAGGTCCTTAGTTTGGTCTCTAAGCAGTATAGAGGTGGTCCAGCTTCATAGCCACCCTGGGCTAGGCTCAAACAATGCAATCCTGTTTTCTCCCAGTTCTCACACTTGAATAAAGTTTTCTCACAAGACAGAAGTTGTACTAAACCCATAATTGAATAGAAAAGGAAATGAGTTAGCTTCAGAATTGAGTCAGTGTGGATTGAGTCAGATGGAGTCAGTGTGGTTCATTCAATTTCCCCCACTACACTTGATGTTCCAATACCCTCAATTTTCTCAATTTTCCCCTTTTAATTCATGGGGGAGTAGGCAGCTCACTCCCCCATGGATCACTTATCTCTAAACCAAATCTATAAGGTTTTTTTTTTCATATAGGTTATAGATCAAACTACTTAGTGGGCTTATAAGAGACTAATTTGAGAGGGGAGATTTACATGTCACCACAGTAAACCAGAAAACTTAAATATAAACACCATGAAACAAAAGGGTGAAGTAATATGATAATGATCATCAGTATTAACTAACATCAAGTCTCCTTGCATCATATTAGCTCACTCCCAATGTCCACTTAATTTTGTCTTGAATCCCAGATGTCTCATGTTGTCATCTGGTCTCTGGAAATCTTCTCTTGGACATTCTGGAATGGGTCTCATACTCGGGGCAACCTTCAAGGGGGCTCTGCTTCTCTGATTTCAAATAACTTTCAAAGGTTCCTAGATAATGCTACTAGGAACAAAATTTAATGCAATTGAATATAATCTGTTAAATTTGGTTTTCTAAACTTGAAAGTTCAGAAAATTTCAGTTGTGCTTGTTGTGCCTGATGTCAGAATAGAAGAAATTCATGAAAGTCTAACTATAAAATGAATTCTTCTGTCTTTCAAAAATATCAGATACTTTTTAAATGGGGAAATAATTTCATTTTCTAATTATTAATGTAATTTTATATGTAAAATCTTTAATCCAATTTTTGAGTATATACAGAATATAGTATAGAGTATATAGAATATATTAGAGTATATAGAGAATAATATTAGAGTATATAGAATATAGTATAGAATATATAAGAAATCAGTCTATTTCTATTGCTTTCTCAAAGTTTACTATTCCACTTAATTAGAAAACTTTTACATTGTATTTTTGTCTTATTACTTTGTTGAAATCCCCTTTTGGGTGGATATTATCCCCATATTATAATTTGACCACAAATACAGATTAAAATTTTAAGATTTTTCAAAATTGTGTCTTATAGTAACATAATTGTGTCCTATGGTAACATAAAAATGTTCCAGTATCAATCTATTAATTAATAGATTTTAAAATGTGCTTACAAAACTTTTACTGCTCACTTGCCCTGATTATAAAGTTTTGCTATGAAAATAGGGATATAGTTATAATAGTGTCAAGACAACCCCTCAAGTGGACAAACTGACTTGACGAATATCATAACACAGGGAAAACTCCCTGTGTTCTGTTTGATTCCATGCATGAGTCATATCTGACAATCAAGCATTTGCCACAGGATATCAAATGCCAGGTTCAGAATTAACCAGGTGAGAAAATTTCCTGTTCAGAAAGGAAATAGCACAATGGGGAAACTGAGTCAAGCATATCCTTCCTTAGGTCATCCCCTCAACTTTTCTCATGACCAGACATCCATCTATGAAAGTCCTCAGACTGCAGCATATGTCATTTTCTACTACTGGCTTCATGACAATTCAGACACTCATCCCTGTAATCAAAACTCAAAACAACAGTAAATTATAGTCCCAAGACTCAAATAGGAAAATTTGACTATCCATAACTTAGGGCTTGAATAGTATTAATTTCTCATGTTTCCCTAACAGTTACATTTCATTTATCCTTTATTTGTAAATTATAGATAACCACATTCTTGGGTTTCTGACATACAGCAAATATCTAATGTTAATTAATAATATTAATTAATTAATACTCATATTAATTTATTGACTTTATATCTTTAAACCACCCTATGCCTTTTCATACTTTTTATAAATGATGGCCAAAAATGTTCAAGTGAAAACTCACTCTTTATTATAGTAAACTATTATTATTATTATTATTATCTGTTTTAAAATAAAATATACCCCCATTAAATATTTAACAGTTTTCAAATATCTATTATCATATTCTTTTCAAAGCTCAATTCATAATCTAACAGCGTTCATATTTTAAAAGGTTATTTTTCAACAGCATTTCTAACACATTTTCCAAATATCACAATATAAGAAAATTTAGAAACACAATAATAGTAAAAGCAATATCGTGTATTTTAAAAATGAACCAAACTTATGACCAGTCATATGACATCAATTCAGTCAACTACATTTCCAAATTATCCTACATAGAAAATCATTCATTTCATTACCTTTGGTATTTTAAGCAAATCATATCTAAAATCTTCTTTAGAGCTATCAAGTACAGAACAATTACATCCAATTAAAGAAATGATAACAATAGTTAACATTTATGTAATGCTCATTCATATGCTATGAAAGAAGGGACATAGTCATAATAGAGTCAAGGCTCATATACCATATATGAATATATTATCATATGCCACTGTGTTAAGCACTTCACAATCATAATATCATTTTATTCATCACAACAACTCTGGGAGGTGGACACCATTAATATTTTCCTCTTTACAGATCAGGAAACAGAAAATAGGGAAAGGCATAACATTAGATAAAGCTAGAAATGTAGGGCAATATCAGATTTCGAGGGTCTTGTAGACAAAGGAGACATTAAGGAGCCTGTGATGACTTGTGAGCAGAGGAATGAAATGACCGGGTCTGTGCATAAGGAAAATCAGTCTAGCAGCAACACTAAGGATGGATTAGAAGCTGAAAGTTTGGATAGCACAAAGCTTAATGGATAAATAAGGATCTCCATACAATACCAATATTTGTTGTAGCCAATTGAGAAAAATCTAGAATTCAAAAGCTTTGTTCTTCATTTTTAAAGTCCCTAAACCAAGATTTCATTTCTTAATTTTCTCCAACTGCAAAAATTTTCTTTTTTTTCCAAGCCCCACATGGCTATTTACTGAACATAGATCTGCACCTGTGTGCAATTATCCTTCCATTCACAGACATTATTTACAAGTAGAACTAATTCTCAATGTTTTCTAGAAAAATCAAAGGAAAACTTAAAGTCATTTCCCTATACTAGCCAGATTCAAAAACTAGATGTGGCCTTATGCATTATTAAGTTGATAAGCTTAGGGATAATGCCAGAAAGTACCCCTAAAAAGGAAAGGGAAACAAGGGGCATCCTAACAGCATAAAGAAATGAAAATCATCGAGCTACAATCTATCCGGGAAGAAAACACTCCATTACAGTTATGGCCTCACATCAAGAAGAGAAAAGTTAAGCTTCATTTTCTATAGTCTTCTGTCATTTAGTGAGTCCCCAGTGAGTCTGAAATATTTCAATGCCATGTTCTGAGAACTCAACATGTTTTATTGATTTTTTTTGCTGCAAAAGGTGGGAAAAGCTATTTCTCATCAACTACACAAGGAAAAGATGGGGAATATGTGGCTAGAGAGTAGATCGTGTATAAAGGACCTCGACATTTTACTGAACTGCAAGCTCAGTTGGAATCACATGATGACATGGTAGTCCAAAGAGCTAATGCAATCATGAACTGCATTAACAAAAGCATCATGTCTAGTATGAGTGAAATTAAAATCCCACTGTAGTTTGGTTAGAGCTCATGGAGTAAATGCATTCACTTCTCAATACAACACTTTACAAAGGATATTAACAAGCTGGAACCTGTCCAAAGAAGGGCAAAAAGGATGTGGAGATGACTCAAAATCATGCCATATGAAAATGATTTGAAGGAACCAAGAAGCTTTAGCCAAAGGAGCATCATAGAAACACAGAATCTTAGAGCTAGAATAAGGCATATTTTATCATAAAATCATATATGCTCCCTGAAGAGCCATCGAGGCTAAATCCTCCTATGTACAGATAAGTAAACTGAGGTCCAGGAAAATTAAACACATCAGAGACAGAATTTAAACCTACAACCTCTAACTCCAGAGGAAAGACTCTTCCTACTGTACCATGATGCCTCCCCAAGAAAGAATCCCTTCTGCAATGTCTCTGATCCTGTTTCTATCCAGTCCTATTTGTTAGGAAGGTTTTTTCTGTTAAATTGTGCTTCTCTCTACTTTTGTCCATTGCTTCTAGGTCTGCTTTTGGGGATCAATAGAAACAAGTCTAATATATCTTCCACATCATGTGCCGCACTACAGTCTTCTCTTCTTCAGGATAAACATCCCCTTGTACAGCATGGCCTCTAATCCTCCCACCATCCTGGTAACCCTTCTCTGAACATGTTCCAGTTTATCAATGTCCCTCCTAAAATGTGGTACCCAGAACTCAACCATGGCACAGTGGTCAGAATACAGAATTATGAGTCAGAATACTACCTGGGTTCAAGTACCAGTTCAGCTATCAATATCAAAATGACATTGATAATGTGTGCATTGGGTAGGTGTCCCAGGTGACTCTTGAAATGCTACCTCAATGCAGCCCACATCATCTTGTGCCTTGCCTTCTGTAACTCACAGGAAGGTCAAATGTCACCTTATAATCAATTAACTGATGAAGAAGTATTGCATATCATTTGCTTGTCAGGAAGCCAGTCTCCAAGTGGTTCCATTAAGATCTCTCTGATATATTCATATAAGCTTCAATCTAGGAGAATAGACACAATAGCCACCCTAGCTCTATTGTCCAGTTGTAAATGTCTAGGCAATAAGGAAACCCTTACTAGCCAAGTTCTGGATCTAGCCTACAATTTTTTACCCCTCCCCCAAGAAATGCTCAGGATTACAAAAAATAGAAGAATCTATAGCTCTAGAGACAACATCCCCACATCTGAGAAACCACCTAGCTCAGCCCCAACCTTCCATATTTACGTTCTGAAGTAAGCAACTTTCTAGGCCTATGTTCATTTAACAGAAGAAAATGGAAAAGAAATAGACCAAATGCTTCCACATGAAGCCTCTACACAACATTTTAGAGCATCCTTCCACACTTGTAGATTGTGAAAAGTATATAGGGGGAATCAGTGTTGTATCCCAGGGCCATTCCAGGTACTAGACTGGAACTGTGAAAGCTAGGGATGAATCAGGGAGAATGCTAGGATTTAGATCAATATCCTGGCTTTCCCATAAGCACTGAAGTTCCCAGAAGTTGTTCAGCCTCTCCACTCATGCCGAATCTCCATTCCTCATGCTGATCTCACACTGGTTTCTTTGCTCCTTGGTCTTAGGTCTCAAACATCCCACTGCAAAATAAGTATTTGTTTATTTTAATTAAATGCTAATTTAAGTTATTGTTCTTTTTTTATTCACATTTATAGTTAACAAACATTTATTAAGCACTAACCATTTACAAAGTCTGAGTGTGAACAGAATGCAGTGGTTAGAAAACCAGCTGTGGAGTCAGGAAGACACACATACACGCACATATATGCTTATGTGTATATATGCACATATACATATATATGTTTGTAGATGGATAGGTAGATAGAAAGATAAATACACTGTATGACCCTGGATAAGTTATTATTTAATTTCTCAGTTCTTCAGGCAACTCTCTAATACCATAAGTTGCAGAACATTTGCAGATCTGAATTGGTAAAGTGTATTTCTTCATTGGGAATTCTCTGCAACAATAATTTTTGGTCTCTAGATCAAAAAGAAAAGAAGGTAGAAAAGCAGGAAAGGAGGGAGGGAAGGAGGGGAAAAGAGGGATGGAAGGAAGGAAGGAAGGAAGGAAGGAAGGAAGGAAGGAAGGAAGGAAGGAAGGAAGGAAGGAAGGAAGGAAGG
>NW_027185809.1:21407180-21473495 GCF_028583685.1 Petaurus breviceps papuanus
GTGCATACAGAGGGTACCGTAATGTAGCGTGTAGCGCAGGGGATCACCTTCACTACAGTAGCAATCTCAATAGGGCTTATTTTCGGGGGAGGGCTTATTTTAGAGGAATCTTACACAGTAAGGGAAGGGCTTATTTTCAGGATAGGTCTTATTATCGGGGAAACACGGTAGAAGCTGTGATCCTAACTAAGTCATATAGTACAACCACTTGTTAGCCTTTGTGGGAATTTCTAGGGAACACCTTGAGGATTGCTGGGTAGATTCTAATGAAGAGTCTTCCAGGAAGCCAAGGTGAAAGGAAAGCATGTTTCAAAAGCTTCCAAGGATCCCATGCAATTGTGTTTGGATGACCAGTGGGTGAACTTTTAAAAGCAAATGACCAGGTTTCTATACCCTGTGCAATAGTACAGGGAAGTTCTGTTCCCATGCATTAGACATCCTCTTTCCCTTACCATCACATGCCTGGGCTGAAACAATCTTTCTTGTTGCCCTTTTATTCTTTGGCTACCATCTCCTAATACGTTGGATGAAGAGAACTTTAAATTATGATGACCGCCCCCCTCTCCTGGTCCATTTTTCTTTCTCAAATTATACTAGTTATCTTCTGACTCTAATTCCTATCTTTTCTAGATACAAGAAAAATTATCTAGAGTACCATCTGTAATCCTGAAATAGTCAATCTGGGAGCTATTTTTACCAGGCAATTATCAAACAAATTGAGCCACTGGAAAGTCACAGCTGTTTCTCTGTTACCTCAATACAAATATGATAAGAGTGCATGCTGATTTGGGGAATTTTTATTGCTTTTTGTCTGATGTAGACTAAGGCCATACTAATTTTGCAACCACCATCAGTACACAAGTCAAAATGTGTGTGCTAAAACTGAGTCATCAGAGCACATTAAAAAGTTTTTATAATCTTGATTGTGTGGTAACTGTTTAGTCAAAGAGTTTGTAAGGTAAATTCAGAGAATTAAAGATTTCTAGAATTTTACCCCATGCAAATCTTTGGATAAGAATGTGACAAATAATTATTGATATTTCTTTATTTACTGAAGAAATGTAAGCCATCTCTTACCTATAAAGCAAATTGCTGTAAAAATAAATATAAAATGGGGTAGTTGGGTGGTGCAGTGAATAGAGTATCAGCCCTGGAGTCAGGAGGACCTGAGTTCAAATCCGACCTCAGACACTTTAACACGAAAACTAGCCACATGATCTTGGGCAAGTCACTTAACCCCAATTGCCCTCCAAAAAGCAAGTAAATAAATAAATGTAAAAATGAAAAATGAATCTCATTTGCCCACTGTCATTCAGTTCAAAACTAGTCTTCTGTCAAACCCCACTAAAAACTTTTATAAAAGAGTTCCAACAAAAGTGACCCACTGAAGAAAGAATAATAAATTTTGTTGCTGTTGTTATTGGTCAATCATGTCCAACTCTTCATGATTTCATTCGGGGTTTTCTTAACAAAGATGCTAGAGTGGTTTGCCATTTCCTTCTCTAGTTCGTTTTACAGAAGAGAAAACTGAGGCAAATAGGGCTAATTGATTAAGTGACTTACCTAGGGTAGCACAGCTAGTAAGTGTCTGAGGTTGGATTTGAACTCAGGAAGATGAGTCTTCCTGATTCTAGGCCCAGTGCTCTATCCACTGCACTAAAAAATGTTTTAAGCAATGTCTAAAGCCATAGCTGCAGTGCTTTTGCAACTCTTTAATAATCACTGTGTCTCTGCTCTACCACATCCTCCCTTTCCCAGATCTAGAGTCTTTTTGTGTCTGAAGTTACCTGATTCAACTTTTGTAGTCAAATGCATAATGATGTACAAGAAGGTAAAGATCTGGGATAGAATATGTAAGTTGACATGACCACTTTCACTGGCACACTTTGACCTCCTAGAAAACCCAAAGGTTTGTGCACGTATTAAAATAATAATGTTTGCATCACACTCATATGGAGAGCTTCAGACATCTGAGAACTCTGGTAAATTGTTCAGCACCCAACAACCTCCCAAACTGAATGAAAACAAACAAAATAATAATAATAGCCAGCATTCATATGGTACTTCAAGGTTTGCAAAGCACTTTTCAAATAATATCTCACTTTATCCTTGCAATAATCCTGGGAGGGGAGGTGCTATTATTATTTCCATTTTACAAATGAGGAAATTGAAGGGGATAAGGGTTAAGTGACTTGGCAAGCAGCATACAGCTTGTGTCTAAGGCAGGATTTAAACTCCAGGGTTACTGACTCCAAGTCCAATGTTTTATCCATTGCACTACCTTGTTGCCCCCAACTATATTTAAAATATTTGGCCAAATCTCTCTATACAGGTTTTATTAATGACTATGCTGGTACCTTTTACCAGTAGGTAACCATATCTTCCATTCCTGGATCACTGTCTTGTCATGGCAGAGGGGCTTGCTTAGGTCAATGAAACTCTGAACTATGCCATGCAGGGCAGACAGGACATTGTGAATAGTTCTGACAAAAGGTGACCCACTGGAGAAGGAAATGACAAACCAAGAAAACCCCATGGACAAGAAAGTGGAGGACAGAAGGGCCTGATATTGACTTTCAGGATCACGAAGAGTTGGACACGACTGAATGACTGAAAAACAACAACCTATATCTTGCAAATTATGTACTCAATAAAAGTCAAGTTCAAGGCATCATATTTTGTAAAAAAAAAAAAAAAAAAAAAAAAAAAAAATCAGTGTCCCCGTATGCCAACTTAGAGCTTGAAATTCTGTATTACCATCACTCTTAAAGAAAAGCTCACACATGTTGTATTGTTGCTGCTGTTGTTGTGTTAAAGTGAAATCTGCAGTGGCCTAGGTAAAATGATTTTACGGTTTCTTCCCATTTATATAGAATGTCCCCAAAGTCTCAGTCATAAGACTTTTGGGAGATCCTGTATTAGCCCAAATCCCTAACTAGACTAACCAAAAGATTTTTTTAAAGTACAACAAGAAATCTGAAAAAAAAGGAATTTGTTCCCCTTTTCCAAATATGAAGATAAACTAGTTACACTTCAAAATTGAAATTATGCATTAAATATAGAGTAATTAAAGCTGGATCCACAAGATGACAGAAATCCCCAACACTCATAAAATAACCTTCAAACACCTTAGATCCTCAGGGGTCCCACTCAGTCCCCTGCTCCATTGAGCCACCTCATGTGCCAGGTACCATAAGCATAACCAAATGCTTAGGTTTACGATTATAGATCTAGTTATAGAGATCTCTGACCACTCCTCTAAAAGCAATGTAGGTTACATGTCCCTATGTAATATAGACACATCAGTATGTGCTGTCTAAATGAATAGACTCAGCCTCTGGGTAATATGGATAGATGCCTCTGGAATATGACCACCTTTGTGGAGTGAAGAGCCAGAGGACCTGTATATACTAGGAATACTTTCAGGCAAGGTGTTCTTTTCTCTAATCTATGAGAGGTATATCAGATCAATTGTAAGTCACACAAAAGACCATCTCAAATGCCTAATAGCTAATAAACCCATTTACCTAACCAAAATATTGAACAGAAACTGAATAAGTTATAGATGTTAGAATATGCCAGAAAATACACAATAGTGCATGAGCTCATGAACTCATCAGTGTAGAACTATCTCTAACCAAGAAAAAGACCTTGATTTCACCCAAGGGAAAATTCTCCCTCTGAAGTATCTAGGGAAGCAAGCGAATCAGGGATGTGATTAAAGAGATGTCTTCTTCTATGTATTTGTAACTTCAAAAGTTATTCTCTCTCCCTTCCCTGGGGTTTCTGGAACTACATGTGTGTGTCTCTCTCAAGAATCTTACACCAATTCTACCCCTCAAGTAAAAAATACAGGATTTTCTCAGAATTTTCTCTGTCAATTAGGAGTCATATCTCCCTCAATAAGCAGCATGCAGCACAGAATGACCCCACCTCTGACTCTCTGGAGTAGGAGTCAGGGTTACTTCGGTGATTCCAGCCTGAACCACCCCTTAGACCAAATAGTTCAAAAGACATTGAGTCTGCCCAATAACAGGGGAAGTAACTGGAGAAGGAGAAAAGAATGAAAGATGAAAGAAACACTGAGTGCAACAGAACTAGCTATAGGAGAAAAGAGAATTAACACATTAGGTAAAAGAGACTGGAAATCCATGAACAAGTATTATATATACTATGAAAGGAAATGTTATTTTCTAACAATTAAAATTACCCAGTGCAAAAGTGAAATCTGTAGATTCCCCATATACCATGGAACAAAAATAAGAAAATTCATAATCTTTCAAAAGAGAAATAAAAAGCTTTAGCAGAAGAAATTAAGACTAAAATTAGAGTTCTCAGAAGTCAGAGCCTTCAAAGCATAATTTTAAAATACAAGTATATTTTAACTGAACACACAATAGAGAATTTCTCTAAAGAAAGAATCTATAAAACAGAAAATACTATCTTCAAAGCATAAAAATACTGCAATAGAAGAAAATCTGGCAGAATAAAAAGCCAACAATTTTAAAAGAATACATGAATTCTGTACAAATCAAAGTAAGTGACCTTGAGAATAAAGTATGCAGAGATAGCTTAATGATTATAGATCTTCTTAAAAGATATAACAAATGGTGGAGGGGATGACAAATACTGCGCTATAGGTCAGTGGTTCTCATTTAATGACTCATGAACCCCTTGCAGATTCATGATGATGACCCAAGGTGTTCATGTTAAAAATTCTTTAGTGGCACGTTAAACATTAAATAATTGCCCAATTATTTATATTTATATGTGTGTGTATATTATATGTGTGTATTACATATATTTTGTCTTTGGCAACAAGCATTTATATATCTGAAGTATTATAAGATTATTTCTGTAGCAATTCAAAACTAACATAATCATGTGCACAATGATTTTGCTGTTTGTGCAGCAATCATATCAAACTAACTGTTTCTGACTAAGCATCCTTGCAGTTTCTCAACAAATCATCAAATTGTTTCCAAACTGTCAAAAGTATTTGGCATTTGAGTGAAAACTGCTTCACGGTGGGATGGTCAGGTGCGTGAATAGAACCTCAATTTCTGGACATTGCACCAGAATATCTTCCCCATTCCTCTGTTACCCTATAATCATGCCTCATCAGCTGTGTAATCATATGATCAAGATGTAATGAACATTTGCATTCTTGCAGTGCAAGTCAGGATGTTTTAAAATAATGATCACTGGGCATGTGTATCTTGAAACATCACAGTCAATAACATTCCACAGAAACAAACTTCATATCATAAAGACCTTTGATATTAGGAATATCATTTTAACTGCTATAGTTATGAAACATGAATTGGAATAGGAAGAGGATTGAAGGAAATCAAAATAGTAAAGACCCTCCAATTCACGCCATATTGGGTTCATTTGAAAAATTGGGATTTTTAGACTGGAGAAGAGAAGACTTAGGGACAAGAGTGTCCTCAGAAAATGTTTGTTAAATTTTCAGTATAAAATGGTAATTGTTATAAATCAGGGTTTGACTTATTGTTCTGGTGATTGTCACAGAGACTTTTAAAAATGTTAATAATGCAAAGTAAGCTTAAAAGTGTATGTTTGTTTATGTGTGTGTATTTCTGGAGAACTTAGTTGTTAAATATTTACTTGCATACATTGTTCTATAAATAATGCTTGAATTCAGTCAGCAAGAATGTAGTAGAAGGCTCAGGGAATGAAGATTTAAGGCCTGCTGACTACAGGCTAATAAAAAGTCATAAACTAGCACTTATATAGTGCTTAAAGGTTTGCATAGTGCTTTATATCCCTTATGTTTTTTAAGCCTCACAATAACCCTGCTTAGGAAAGATATGAGAACTGTTTTCAAGTCTTTGAAGGAATGTAACATGAAATAACTACTGGTTGTGCTTTGGCCCAGAGTGTAGAACTATAAGTAATAGATAAAAGTGACAAAAAGGAGAATTGGGGGTCAATGTAATAATTTTTCTAACAATAAGAACTATTCAAAATGATAATGTGTTGCCTCAAGAAGTAGGTTCCACGACTGCGACCCAGTTCCTGGAGCCTCCGCACTCCGCGCTTGGGGTGGGTCCCGGGGGGTGTGTGGCTTGTGCCCCTAGGAGAGCGGGCTGCCTGCAGTGGTTCCAAGTGGGTCTGGCTCAACGTGGGTGGCACCTACTTCCTCACCACCCAACTGTTCCGGGACCAAAATCTTTCCTGTACCGCCTGTGCCAGGCAGATCTGGACTCGGACTCAGACAAGGATGAAACAGGTGCCTATTTAATAGACAGAGGTCCTATCTATTTGGTCCAGTCCTGAACTATTTGAGACATAGAAAACTGGTCATTAATAAAGACCTCGCAGAGGAAGGGGTGCTGGAGGAAGCTGAATTTTATAACATCACTTCACTGATAAAACTTGTAAAGGGCAAAAATAGAGAACGAGACAGCAAAACATCACAGGTGCCAGGCAAGCATGTCTAGAGTGCTTCAGGGTCAAGAGGAAGAGCTCACCCAAATGGTTTCAACCATGCCTGTTGACTGGAAGTTTGAGCATCTGGTCAGTATTGGTTCATCTTATAACTATGGAAAGGAAAGACCAAGCTGAATCTCTTTGTGTTGTCTCCAAGGAGTTGCATAATACCTCTTATGCACAGCAAAAAGGCAAAGAAAAGAAAGAGAGGGGTTCCAGGATGTGAAGACCACAGTATTGAGAACTGAAGAATTTTCACTTTTTTTCCTCCCAAAATACAATGAATTGCCATGTTGAAGAGGCTTGGCTGTAAGAAGAAACCTTCTTTAGACAATTTTCTCTTGAGATCTGGGTTTGAATTTGAATCTTTTGGGGGGAGGAGGGGGCCGTTGAAGTAGTGTGAGATGGAATGGAAGAAATCACTCCTTGGCAGAATGCAAAGAGAAAGTGTGTGTTCAGCCTGATGCTGGCACATGGCAGGACTGGGACTGGCTGGAACAAGCCTGCACCCTGAATTCTTCCCTGGGTCTTATCTATGTAGGACTGAGGCAGAAAGATCCTATAATGATTGGTGTGAAATGATTTTTTTTTTGCTTTTTGGAAGGCAATTGGTATTAAGTGACTGGCCCAAGGTCACACACCTTGTTAAGTGTCTGAGGTCACATTTGAACTCAGGACCTCCTGAGTCTAGGGCCAGTGCTCTATTCATTGTGCCACCTAGCACGCCCTTGAAGTGGTTTTTTTTTTAACTTTCTTTTGTTTTTTCTTTGGTATTAATCTTTGAAGATAGTTTAAAGGACAATGTACTTGGTGCTACATATTACAACCTTTAAATGCAGATATTTGGGGCCTTCACTGTTACGAAATGCTTGGCAGCCCCATTTGACTCCCTTACATTTGTTCAGTCACCCCATCCAAGCTTTAGGAGATCAAATGATATCAGAATGTGATATGTTCAACACCAGGCAGTGAGAGGCTTCAGCCATCCAGTCTGATTGCATGCATTTAGTTGGGAGCTTACCTTTCCCTTCAAAGTGGAGCTCCTAAGAAGAGAAGATTCCTTTTGTCACTACTTCCTGAAGACCTCTTATCTTAGTAACTAATTCTTCTAACAAAAATTAAGCTTCCATCCTAAATAAATGGTGGATTCAAAAAAACCAGAATTTCTTAATGGTACTTTCCAGTTAAGAAAACTTTGTATTCTCTGCCCCTCCTCCCTTTAAAAAAAATTAGAAGCTGATTTACCAAATGTTCCTGTTTTTACTTTCTAGAAATCCCTAAAAGTGTTGAGAATTTTTTTGGATTAGATTAAATGATTTAATGAGAGGTACAAGTTTTGCCTAAAATTATATAGACTGGTTGGTGATAATTGCTGACCTCTGTCAATGCATCTGTTGTCCTAATGATCTCCATTGGGATTGGGGAGGTGTTTTGCACAGATTTTCACCTGACTTCTTGAGTTTAAGATCTGATTGAATTGGAAAAATCCAGGATGTTTACAGTGCATCATGTGTTTCTCTCTTCCTCTTTCATTTACTTTGTAAAACTATGCAGTTCTCTCTAGAATCGCAGGGATGTTTGAGATCTCACACAAAACCAGGACAGGATATGCTAGCCTTACATGAGATTGGAGCTCTTAGTGTTCTTTAAAAACAATCTGTTAGCATGCCTTTTAAACAGATTTAATTCAAGCAGGAGTATGAAACTAGTTCTCTAAAGCTCTGTTTGGTAAGGTAGAGATGTGTGTATCTAGAATGAGCAAACTCTTTTCTCCTGATTGACAACTGTTTCAAAGGGAAGGTATAAGAAAAGGGATCCTCAGGATTGCTGACATTTACACTTTGGAGGATGTCTAGAATTTTAAGGCTTTTAAAATTGTTGCATTTCAAAATATTTTCTGAAATGTTGCCTCTACCCTTTCCTCTTGCCAGTGATATGTTCAACGAAGTTCTTGAGCAACAAGGATTTACCTCCCTTTTTATATAATTTGTTGTATGTTATTGTTAAAAAGGTTTGGCTTAAACTATTTGTAAAAAAAACAAAAACAAAAATATTTCGTACAAAGCAGATTTAGAAAGGGGCTAAATGGTGGTTTTTTTTCACCCATTTGAAGCATGGAAAGATTTGTAGTATGTTTTTCCACTTGGACATGCTCTCTGCAGGAAGCTGCTAGCTGCTTAGCATTCATTTGATTAGTGATATTGAAAAGAAAGGTTTGTGGTGTTTGTTTTTTTAAGATATTGAGATTTAACTAAAATTTATTCTAAAGGGGATATTTATACTTTTATACTTTTTTAGGTTTCCATATTTTATCAGCTTAAAGTTCAATGCCTAAGTTTCCCCCTGAAAATAGCAAAGAATAATGTATATTTACAGATAAGCATAAGAGCTGTCAGTTTCTTAAACTGCTTCTAAAAGTCTCTGCTGCCAAAGTCCCTGGGTAAGCATCTGGGGCTAGAGATGGATTACATTGAGCTCTAGCTATGGTCTAGAGAGTCCTCTGCCTCTGTCAAGGCATTGGTTTTGCTCTTATGAGCCATGCAGAGTAAGCTCAACATTCTCTTTCTTGGCTTGGTTTCATTTGCCTTAGGGAGTAAGAGTCATGGTTCCCATGAGTAAGAATCGCTTAGTGACTGCCTCTTGTCATCCACATTCCAATCACTGCACAAGAAGGGTATTAGAATTCCTTTCTTTTGACCAAGCAACTGTAGTGTGATTTTTCAGAGCTGCTTATAGCCAGCATACCTGAAAGAGAAAGGGAGAGCACTAGAAAGAAAGCATGTAGATTTCTTGGAAGTAGAATTTGCTAAGTAGTCCAGAATTGAAGAATTTCCTTTATAGAGTGATTTTATACTGGAATACTTTGCCATTGTTCGTTTGCTTCTCCCGATGGCATTGCCTGCTTTTTTGCCTCCATTATTCCCCTGTTTGGGGATGAGGGGGAAGGAGCACCATTTAAAAATGAAATTTTGCTAATACCTCATAAAATTATTATTGTTATGTCTGATGTTATGTATGATGACTATAAATGATGACTTCCCAAGTTTCATGGGAAATTTCTAGGCAATTCATTTGAAAGGATTTTTTTGGAGGAAAAAACACAACAATCTAATTTCCCTTACTAAATGGCAAAGCATTCTCATGGCCCATGAAGTCAGAGCTTAGGCTAGGGTTACTTCTCCACTAGAACTCCCAAGGACCTCCTGTAATGGCTGTTTTATTCCTTGTATTTTAGAAATCTTGTATCTGAGAGTAGGTACAGATGGCTGCCTCCAGAAGAGGCCTGCCATGTACACCTGCCTCATCATTCTAAAGACTGTTAGGATTTTCACACCTGCCACGATATCAAAGTCAGAAGAGTATCATGCTATAGAAATGCTGGTGTCTGGTCTGCAATGATTAATCCTCTCTGTGTAGCTGTGGGTGAAAGCGGTTTACTATGGTTCCTTCCACCCAAACTCTTCTCTGAAAATATACATTCTCATTCAATGTCTTCTGTATAAAGTAGCAGAAAAGCTATTTCAGGAAATTGTGTACCATCAGTTGAAAGATTTTTTTTACTAAAATTCCATGAAAAACCAATTAGCCTATAGCTTTCCTCCCAGTATCAGGGTACAGATGTGACCTCTAAGAGTCTAGGATATTTCTCATAGAGTTGCTGGTCAAATCTTGTTGTTCTTTTAATTTTCTAATGCCCATGGAAATCTCAATTTATCCTTATTAGTTGTCTAGTCCAGTAGCCCAAGGGTCAAACTTTTCTTTCAGAGCTCAAACTATAAGAGCTTCTGCTGCTGTAACTGGAGAAAAATGGAAGTTTGACATGTGCTCCTGGTACGACCCTATTGCTCTATAGTGAATTCTTTATTTTCTGGCCCTAATTACACAGAAGCTGAAGTCCAAGCAGGTGAGAGGGACTGGAACAGAAAGCTGAGCATTTCCAGAGAGAAAGATGTCAGTCTCTATCATAACTCAGGCATGATCCTTTGGCCGTTATTTCAGGCTGTTCCCCATTTTCCAGAAACCCCTTGGAAAAGCAAAAGGGTGAATCCTTTGAACATGCTTTGAAAGAGGGGCTCCCTTGTGAGTCCAAAGAGCACTCAGAAAAAGTTGTCATCACTCTGTTCCCATGTAGGATTTACTTGCTGGCTGACTGCAGTCTCTCGTGACTCCCTTCCTCAACAGCAATGTCCTATTGGGTCCGACTGCCCTGGCAACAACTTAGGCCTTTTTGCCTAACTGGAACTAAAAAGGGCTAATTATGTACCATTATGGAGTTTTTAGTTGTTTCATTTTTGTCATTATCTGTCCTAAAGAACTCGAATTTTTTCTGTGGTAGATAATGTTAAGGGCTAACACTTTCCAGGTCTGTCTTTGTGAATTGTGTGTCTCTGTCTACAGTTAGAAATGGTGCTCAAACTTATTTTGAAAGAGTAGCTGCTGCCTTTAAAAAAAAAGACAAAACCCAATAACTTTGGATCAGATGCACATGCCCTTGGGGAAGACTAAGTCTCCACAAAGATATTTATTAAATTAAATAGATCTGATTTATTAATGCCACTGTCCTTGGGTCACTGGGGGGAATTTCTTTGCCTTCTTCCCTCTCTGTCCCTCTTTTTTCCTCTTCCTTTACCTTCCATTTCTGAATATCTGTCTGTCAATGCAACTTGTTTGAATTTTAGGTGATTAGGTGAGAAGAATGGGATGATGTCTTTCCCCCAAACACTTCCCATACCCCCATCCCTTCTGATTGACTGTACCAATCCTGGAACCTCCAGCTGGGCTTTGAGCTTGGAGCTGCATCTTCTCTGGACTTAGTACTTTGGTACTGTTGCTACTAGAGTTGCCACTGTGAGGTGATTGGTCTGAAATGATAACCAATTTCAAGGCACCTCCCCATGAAGACCTGAATTGTAATTGTGATAAGGGCCAGGCACTTTTTTTCTTTACTTGGTACTCTTCCTCTGTTTTGGAGAGCTTACCAAGATGCTTATGCACAAGTACAGCCCTGGCTAGTAGAGCAGTGGTTCCCCAAGGATGTGGACTGTTTCCTTGGTTCAGACCATGGGGACGCTGGAAAGGGACGTATGTTTCTGACTATTCTTTTCTTTCCTTTCTCAAAGGCTACTGAGCTGCTGCTGCTGCTCCTAGATAAGACCACTCAGTTAAGGCTTGTCTTCATTTGGGATGGATTTGAGTGCCAGGAGCCAGGATTTGAAGACTCCATGAGTCTCCCAGTCCTCATCAGGTGCTTCCATTTTCTCATTGGTTTTCAGGGAAAAACTTATCCATTTGGCTACGTTTTCAGTGCCCACCATCTTCCTGAGGTTATGTCTGTGGTGCTTTATTTTTCAGCTAGCAAATTAGCCATAAGTCTTCATTTCACTCTCTTTAAAGTGTTCTTAGTGCAGCAGAGCTTGGAGCCAAGAGTGGGCTCTGGCTCCTGGGCTTTAAAGTTGCATCAAGGTTAACTTAGCAGCAGCAAAGTACACATGGAAAGTTGTATCTAAGCAGCCCACCCAAAGGAGTCTGGAAGGGAACCTTACCTGGGGCTTCCTCCTTCGTCCAAAGAGGGAAGGAGCTGCCCATTGTTTCCAGAACAAATATGACAAAATGTGTGGGTGTTTTTTAACCTCCTTTTAATAACACTAAGCTTATTGTGAATTGTAAATTGCATGAAAAAAACCTGTTTTCCCTTTTAAAAAAAAGAAATAGGTTCCCCTTCACTAAAGAATTTCAAGAAAAGGCCTAATAACCACTTGACAGGTAGATTATAGAAAGGATTCTTGTTCAGGTGTGGTTGGACTAGATGACTTTTGTCCTTTCCAATTCTGACATTCCCTGATTCATGTTCTCCATAGTTTTAAAAAATTATGAACAACAGGTGAGCCACAACATTCATCCATTCTTTCGATACCTTGGATACTCATTCACCTGGTGTGTTAGTCAAGTAAAAGTATGCAGGTACTCTTTTATCAATGCTTTATTTGGGGTTTTAATTTCCTATCAATCATTGTTGCTCAGTCTTCTCGGTTGGAGTATTTTGTTTCGTTTAGAAGAAAAAACAGAAACAAAATATGAACTGGATAAATCTACTCTCTTTTTTGTTGGTTATCTTCATCCCACCCACCCTTAGTAGTGACCCTGTACTTCTTTGATTATCTTATCTCCAAAGAGCCCTTAAAAAACTTATTTTGTTGTTTTTAGCAGTCTCACTTTTTTCTGAACTTTAGTGTTACTCTCAGAATTCTTCTCACAGCAGTACCACTCTTTAGTATTTATACTCAGATTATATGCCCTTACTTCTTTATTTCCATGTCTCTTTTAAAATAAAAACCCATCACCACATCACACCTATCAGTTTGGTTAACATAACAAAACAGGAAAATAATCAATATTGGAGAAGATATGGGAAAATTAAAACCCTAATGCATTGTTGGTGGAGTTGTGAACTGATCTAACCATTCTGGAGAGCAATTTGGAACTATGCCAAAAAGGCTATAAAACTGTGCATATCCATTGACCTAGTAATATCACTTCTAGGTCTGTATTCTAAAGAAATGGTAAAAATGGAAAAAGGATCCACATGTACAAAAATATTTATAGCAACTCTTTTTGTGGTGGTCAAAAATTAGAAGTTGAGGGGATGCCCATCAATTGGGGAACGGTTGAACAAGTTGTGGTATATGAATGTAATGGAATACTATTGTTCCACAAGAAATGATGAGCAGGTAGACTTCAGAAAAACCTGGAAAGACTTAACATGAACTGATGCTGAGTGAAGTAAGCAGAACCAAGAGAACATTGCACACAGTAACAGCAACATTGTGCAATGATTAACTTTGATAGACTTAACTCTTCTTAGCAATGGAACGATCCAAGACAACTCCAAAAGATTCCTGATGGAAAAGCATTATCCATATCCAGAAAAAGAACTATTGAATCTCAATGCTTATCAAAGCATACTATTTGCTCTCCTTTTTTTATTTGTTTCTTCTTTCTTTTGGTTCCTCCCATGGGTTCTAATTCCCCTTTACAACATGACTATTGTGAAAATATGTTTAATATGAATGTATATGTGTAGAGCCTATATCAAACTGCATACCATCTTGGGGAATGCAGAGGGAAAGGAAGGGGAGAAATTTTAGAACTCAAAATCTTATGGAAGAGAATGTTGCAAACTAAAAATAAATAAATAATATATTTTTTTAAATATCGAAACCCATCAATGAGTGAAATGTTTTTGGACACTCCCAGTTTGTCCACCTAGGAATTGCTTATCACCAGAATTTCACTCTCAAGAGTTTTCCATCACACTTAAGTAGCTACACACACCAAATTTTAAAGTCAAATGTTCTTACTTAGCTTTCTTTGAATCAAATGTGTATGTACAGACATGCTAACAAATGTTTAACATTTGGCTCTCCAAAAATAAAAATGTACCTATGACAGTTTAATCTGCATTATTAACATTTTCTCCATCACTTTATTAAGTCTAGACAATAAACAAAGCAATTGCCCTGATTTGGAGCATTTACTGATTTCTAAGGTGCAAATGTTCACACTGAAAATTTAACAATTGGCTATCAGAAAACTAGTACAAGCTAACTCCAGCATATTATTAGGTTAGGCTATTCCAATTTCCCACTAATACATTGTAAACTCTAACATGGAGTCATTATTTCCTCCCAATGTTTCCATCATTTCTACCTCATCACACATTTCTTCCTTATTTCTAAGACTCATCCTAGACTAGCTTCTACATGTCAAACTCTTTGCCAAGTCTAAGAGGTAGGATAGATGTCCCTTGTCAAGAGTCATTTTGAAATCAAGGGTGTCTTGCCCTGATAACAACAGAAAGCTTCTTCAGACCTCAACAGCCCATTTGTTGTTGCAGCCAGAGCCGAGCAAAAGATCAACAAGTTATTCTGTCCCCTTATCACAAACAGCTAGAAAGCAATCAGCATCAGCTTCGATTGCAATATTGCAAGGGATGGTTAAGAAGGCGGGCTCTTAACAGGAATTGTGAAGGAGGAAGTACGTAAGTGTGAAGAATATAGAACATTTTTTATATTAGGTGTGCAACAAAGCCCATTAGAACAAATGCTCATGAGGAATTTAAAACCTAAGGCAAGAAACACCATTATTGGCAAGCACTTAGAGAAAATATGTAAACTTCTAATGAATGCATGAATTAGATATTTACAGTTTATAGTGAAAGCTGTCCTGTGCAAAGTCCAAACAAAACAAGAAGATTGAGGGCAAGGTTCTGCCATTTGAGATAACATTGCACTAACTGAATCAAACCCAAGAACACAACAAATCATCAGTCAATTTCACAGCAATGAGAAATTATAAAAAACAAAAATATATATTGTCCAGTCTATCCTATTCAAATGACAAACATCTCTTGGAATTAGTTCTTCAATATGGGTATCATAGACAGGTACTACATAAGGGTAATGAATGAAGAGGAAGGAGAGATCAGACTGAATCAAGTTAGAGTAACTACATAGGACTTTCAGTGATCCCAAACTGCCTGCTGCCACAAAAGTCCATAGTTTGAACACCAGTATCCTACTGGTGATACAGGGTGCTTGTGAATCATGAAATTCTCCAAATTTTGATTAACAAAATTATAAGTAACTCAAAGGGAAATGGAAGAATACATGGTGGGCTCAGTATGCTACCCTTGATGATTATTTGTACGTGTAACAAATGGTGATGTGGGGTAGTGTAGCACCAATGCAATATTCACAGCACCCACATCACTATAAATATACATATAAATAAGCATAGTGCTTGATCATAAAGTATAATAGACTCTCCATACAGAAGACAGAAGCAAAACACTTATTCAGACACCAGAAAACCAAATCCCAACACCACGAAACTGAATCCATCATAGCAACATAGAAGTGAATGCACTACAACATAGCAGAGAACCACACCATCCTTTAGACTTCCCACAAATCAACACAAGACCAATATTTACTCACAAGACTATCTGTCTCCTTCAGAAGTATCCTCTCCTCCCAACTGTCTAGCTTGCTCTCACTCTAAGCTTCCTGTGTTCTGCTCCACTCTTCAGCAAATCTCTCCCACCAAAGGCTCCGTGTGACTACATTCAGCCTATTAGGGGACAGAATATATTTTTAAAGCAGGGAAGGTCTTCAAATTCCCTTAGGCTTAATAAGGAGCAGGGAAGATCTTCAAATTACCATTACCATTACAGGTAGTCATGTATTTCAAGGACCTTTCAAATTCAGAGTGAACAAGATCAGTGACACTAAACATAAAAACAATGCCAAGAAGTGGCAGACCCTTACTTCAAAACATCCTAATTAAGCCTTATAAAACATGCAGAGACCCTCAAAGGGATCTGGAAGCTATTATTTATTCCTCTGCAGTGAGGAGTAGGCTTTTTAAAGGTGGAAAAACAATTTAAAAGACCAATAAGAAAAGTTACTAATAGTCACTATGAAGAAAAATGTTTACCAAGGTCAAACCAAAATAAAGACATGCACTGAAGACAAGAAAAAAGTAATTTTTGGTGGATAATAATAACCACCTTTAAAGAGTTCCTACTATGTGCCAGGCACTATGGTAAGTGCTTTACAAGTATTATTTCATTTGATTTTCACAACATCTCTGTGAAGTAGGTACTATTGTTGTTTTTATTATTATCCCCATTATATAGTTGAAAACCCTGTGACAAACCAGTAAAGAGATTCACCCAAGGTCCCACAGCTAGTACATATCTGAAGCTGGATTTGAACTCAAGTCTTCCTGACTCTGGGCCTAGCACTCAATCCACTATACACAATCCATTATATATAAGTTGATGAAACTTACTTTTTCATTCAAAGCTATACCAAGAAGAAATCTAGGTGAGTCTAAGATATGGTCATCTTTATCAGACTGGAAAACATACACCCAAAAAATATCCTGGGAACTCTGAAGTCTTGTCTTAATCAAGGGAATAATGAACTCTGATAAATATATCAATATAACAGCCTCTCTGGGCTTACTCCTCCAAACATGCTGGTGCTGGCAAATTGGATCCCCAAAGGTAGGTGTTACTACTCACAGGAGTCAAGGAAAGACCCTGTGGTTGTGTCTCCTATAACAACTTATGGGCATCACCCCTTGTCCTGTATTTCCCCTTAATAATTTTTCTCAAGCAAAACTGTATCTATTCACTGAGTCCCACCATTACTGATAAAAAGGTCTTGAATTAAAGGGATTATTGGCTTATAACATTCTCTAGTGGAAAAAAATACAGTCACAGGGGCGATTAGGTGACACAGTGAATAGAGCGCTGGCCCTGGAGTTGAGGACCTGAGTTCAAATACAGCCTCAGACACTTAACACTTACTAGCCATGTGACCTTGGGCAAGTCAACCCCTATTGTCCTGTCTTCCCCCGTCCAAAAAAGCAAAAAAAAAAAAAAAAACCCACAGTCATAGCACTATAAAGTTTAGAATATTCCTCTCATTTCTGGTGGAGAAAAATAGGCAGGCCATGCGTTCTACTGTTTATAATACTATTCTCTACTCTTTTAATTATTTCACTCTTCTTAATGCTTCAGCTCTCTATTATAACCATGAAATGCAGCATCTATTTGCAACCTAATCAAAACAAGACATAAATCAGGTTTGTAACAGCAGCTGATATTTAGGTAGCACTTGATATACACAATGTGCTTTATAATCTCATTTAAAATAATCTAAGCAAATAAAAATGTTAATTAAAGACAAAATATTGGGAGGACTGTATTTATTTTTAACATAGAATAGGTTGCATAAAGGCATTTCAAAGGCCATTAGGAAATTGTCATTGAAAATCTTGAACATTAGATATTGGGATACTTAAATAGATTTGTGAATTCATCAATTTCATTGTCTCCAACTTTTCAGATCATCTGAAACCCATCCAGGCTGCCTATTTTATGCAACCCTTGTCCATGTCTTCCCATCAATTTCCCATAGTTGTCCTCCCAAAGAGCTAGAGACCTTCCTTGATTTCTCCTAACACTGTGAGGATACCCGTAGAGTATTTGCCCAAGTTATTCTACTTAATCATTTTTCACCCCAGACACGTGATCATCATTCATTTTCCTGATGACATCTTTTATTCCTATTCCTTTAAAAAATTCTTCACTACTTATATGTTGCAACCTTATCACAACTATCATACTGGGTGAGATGGAGTCAGCTGTGTTATTGTTTGTCCTTTGTTTCTGAAAAGGACAAATGACACCTGAGAGTGATGTTGTAACTCATGTGAGAACTGGATTTAAGTAAGGCAAATGCACAAAGTCATCAGCCTCACTCTCTCTTCCAGAGTCATTTAAATCCAGTGGCAAGACAAAAGTCAAGACAAATTGACAATGACCAAGGATGCTGTAGATAATCTTGGTGTCTACAGTGTCTGACCAAGCTGCTGAAATGTTTTACCTGGGAGTCGCCACTGGGCACACTAATGTTTGTTGGAGCCACAGGTGAGCATTGAGGTCCAGGTAGACACCAAAGATAGATGGGCTGAAAAGGGCTCAGCAAGCACTCATACCAGAGGTGCAAGTCTTTTTTGAACACCCTATGCATCCCAATTGTTAGATTTTTATTGTCAGTATTGAAACCTCTGAAATCAGCAAAGACTACAAATCAAGGCTTGATTTATTGTTTTTTTCATTGTCTACACTTGAGAAAATGATGGGGAAAATGTTAAATTATATTAAACTTAAATTTCTGTCATGTTTATTTATATTTTTGTTTTTCTTGTAGACCCAATTATTAATCATTTACCAGAAAACCACCAACCATAGACCTATCCATTTCCTTCCTGTGTGATATTTTTAAAATTCTTTACCAACTATGTTTCATATCTCATATAATATTGGCAGAATGTTAATATTAAAAAGGAGGGCCTTTGTTGTGCAAGAAAAGTTTCAGATTAGCAAAGTTCAGGGAATTTCCTGAAAGAAAGCCTAGCCTTCTTTCCTATTTAATCCTAGAGTAAACTTGTTATCCATCTATATCCACATATACATACTGAAGAAGATGCTCTATAATTCATCCATTCAGGCACATGTCATAATCTGAACAATAGATTTATAAGATATTTAAAGGAAATATCTAAAGGAAAAGGATATTCTCCATCCACTTAAGTCTTTCCTGTTTGGAACAGGAAACACTTTTGGCCAGTTATAGATCTATTCGAGGAGATTCTGCAATGTCCCGTGGATGGCAAAGAAGGCCAACTAATATAATGTCACTGGCAAAGAAGGGCAACGAGAGCACCTTACCATCCACAGTGAATCTCTCTTCAATTTGCTGTACCTAGACTGGCTCTCCCCCAGGCATAGACTCTTCTCCCTCCTCGTTTCTATCTTCTGGTTTCCCTGCTTCCTTCAACTTCCAGGTAAAATTCCCGCCTTCAAAAGGAAGTTCTTTGCCAATCCCTCTTAATCTTAGTGCTTTCCTTCTGTGTATTACTTCCTATTTATCCATGTATATACACCAATCTCTATTGGTGTACATACTTGTTTGCACTTGTCTCCCCCATTAGATTGTGAGGGGATTAAAGGGAAAGTGTATCATTTGCCTTTCCTTGTATATCCAGTGCTTTTCATAGTGCCTGGCACGTAGTAGGCTCTTAATAAATGTTGATCAACTAACTGAGTACTTCTGCCTCTGTCGCAGTGGCAAACAACTTTAGTGAGCACCCACATCTCTGTTTCACTCCTCATCTGATGTTTACGATCAGAGGGTTACTAAACAAAGTTCTCTTTATTGGTATATTTTTCAAGGAATCATTAAGCATTTTTTTTGCTTTTGGGAGGGGGGAAGGCTGGGTGATTGGGGTTAAGTGACTTGCTCAAGGTCACATGGCTAGTAAGTGTTAAGTGTCTGAGGCCAAATTTGAATTCGGGTCCTCCTGACTCCAGGGCCGGGTGTTCTATTTACTGCACCACCTAGCTGCTCTAAGCATTTTGATATAGAGAATGAGATATGTTGTTAGAAAAGAGGCTTTTAGTCACTATTTTGCCCTACTAAATCAAATGTTTTCTCACAATCAACAAATTAAAAAAAACAATGGAATCTTCAATTCTCTACATTTTTCAAATGGTAAAGGTGTGATAAATGAAGAATAAATCTACTTGTTTCCGATTCATACTCTCACTGAGAAGTCTCTCATTGAAAGTGTTAGTGAATCTCACAAAAACTCTATATAGATGGGAAAGTAGACATGTTGTTCAGTCGTATCTGACTCTGACTCTATTTGAGGTTTCCTCGGCAAAGATAGTAGAGTGGTTTGCCATTTCCTTTTCCAGTCCATTTTTACAGATGAGGAACTGAGGCAAACAGGGTGAAGTGACTTACCCAGGATCACACAACTAGTAAATGTCTGAGACCAGATTTGACTTCAGGAAGATAAGTCTTCCTGATTCTAAGCCCAAATCTCTATCCACTTTGGCACCTAGCTGCCCCCAATTCAGAGTCCAATCCAACTATTTTTCTCACCTTGATTCTCTCTAGTTAGTGCTATTTTACATCCACCCATAAACACACCAGATAATAAATGTAAAGTGCTTTGAAAATTTTAAAGTACCTTATAAATGTCAGACAGTATTATTAATATTAAACATGAGCATAAAGAAATTGAGAGGACAGGTATAAAAATTTGTTCTTTTTCCTAATAAAGTTTTCTATGAATCACTAACATTCATTTGGCAGTGAGAAAAAACAAATGAAACCCAAAGGAGACTTGATCTGGTCACTGAAGGTGAAGTCAAGCAGGACTCAGAGCTGAAAGTGACCTTAGCAATCATCTAGTCCCATTCAGAAAAGAGAAGCAACTTGGTCATGGTCACATGGCCAGAAATGGCCATTGAGCTCAGGCTCCGGTGTGATTTTCCCACCTTGATATGCTGCTCCCCGTATGACTGTTTCAACACTTTTCTTCTCTTCCCTTTCCACCAGTTCTCCCACACCTCTCCCAACTCCCAACTTAGAAATAATAGCCTAGTCTCCTAATTTGCTGAGAAGATAATGAACATGAAATTTCTCAACTCTGCCTCTCTATGAGTCATGACGAAAAAAACACCTCTCCTAATTCCAAATACAGTGCTCTTTTCGTGCTGATTTCAAAGAGACATGTTCCTTATCTTACGGTTGTGATATTTTATTGACCTAATAGCTGGGGGGAGGAGTTGGGAAGGGAAGGGCAGTATGTTAGATGCAGTGCTGCAGAGCAAAAACAAAAAGTCACTTGGAGACAGTTGCATCACCCCCAGGGTCATTTTCCTACCTACTCTTTCTCCAGGCTAAATGGCAATGTAGCAGATATGACCTGGAATATTTTTTTAATTACATAAATTACCAAAAAGTACAAAAAATAAAAACCTCTCTGTTTTTCTCTCTCCCTGCCTCTGTCTCGCTATCTCCGTCTGCCTCAACTTCTTTTCATTTCTCTTCATAATGCTATAATCTGGCTTCTAACATAATCATCCAATCAAAATTATTCTCTCTAAATTACCGATTATTCCTCAAATGGCAAATCTAATGGCCTTTTCTCAACCTTCATCCTTTTTGAAGTTGCTGAAGCCTTTGCCACAACTGATCACTCTCTTTTTCTTAATACTTTCTTTTCTCTAGATTTCCATGATTCTACTCTATCCTGGTTTTCCACCTATGAACTTTATGCTACTTTTCAGTCTCCTTTGGAAGAATTGTATCTAGGTTGTGCCCAGTAAACATGGGGTATCACTAAAGGCTCTCTCCTGGGTCCTCTTTTCTTCTCATATGTTATTTCACTCATTTATCTCATCAGTTACCATATATTCAATTATGTTAATGAGTCTCAAATCTAATTGTCGATTCCTATCCTCTCTCTTAAATTTCAGGCTGGCAACTGCCTTATCAAACATCTCAAACTGGATGTGTCATAGAAATCTTATACTCAACATGTCAAAAACTGTGTTTCTCATCTTTCCAACAAAACTTTACCACCCCCTATTACTGAGAAGGGTGCCACCATACTCCAAGTCACTCAGGCTCACAACCTAATTGTCATTCACGATTCCTTATTCTATACCTAATCCATTGTCAAGTCCTATTGATTTTGCCTTTAAAACAACTTTTACATGTATCCCCTTCTCTACTCTGACACTGCCACCATTCTGGTAGAGGCCCTCACAACCTGAGCTATTGCAAGAGTCTCCTTCTTGGTCACCTTGCTTCAAGTCTCTCCCCATTCCAATCTATCCTCCACTCAGCTGTCAGATGGATCTTCCTAAAGTTCATATCTGACCATGGCACCCAATAATCACTAAATATCAGTGGTTCCCTATTACCTTGAGGTTCAAATATAAAATCTATCACTCAAACCCTTTTTATAACCTGATTTCCTCCTGTTTTTCTAGTCTCCTTACATCTTACTCACCCCCACATACTCTGCAATCCAGTGACATGACCTCCTTGCTATTCCTCACACTAAGACACTCCATCTCCTAACTCTGGGCATTTTCCCCCATGCCTAGAATTCTCTATCCTCATCTCTACCTCCTGTCCTCTCTGACTTCCTTCAATTCACAGATAAAATCTCACTTTCAAACAGAAGCATTTCCTGATCTCACTTAATGTCAGTGTCTTCCCTCTGTTGATTATCTATGATTTATCTGGTGTATATCTTTTTTGAATGCAGTTGTTTCTATGAAGACTCCTCCATTAGAGTATGAGCTCCTTCAAAGCAGGAAATGGGTTTTTTTTTCTTTCTTTGTATTCCCAGTGCTTAGCACAATGCCTGGTACATAATAGGAGCTTAATAAATTATTGTTGACTTGACTTGATAAGGCCTCTCAATCCTCTCATTCTCAATTCATCACACAAATAGAATATGATACTGTATTATTAGTGGCCATAAAATATATTAGTACAATCAAATTCATAGTCCATCACCCATCAGATTAGAAAGGTTGATGAAAGAGAGAGAGAGAAAGGAAAAAAAGACATAAAGGGAGAAAGAAAGAAAGAGAGAAAGGGAGAAAGAGAGAGAGAAAGGAAAGAAAGAAAGAAAGAAAGAAAGAAAGAAAGAAAGAAAGAAAGAAAGAAAGAAAGAAAGAAAGAAAGAAAGAAAGAAAGAAAGAAAAAAAGAAGGAAGGAAGGAAGGAAGGAAGGAAGGAAGGAAGGAAGGAAGAAAGAAAGAAAGAAAGGAGGAAGGGAAAGAAAGAAGGAAAAAAGGAGGGAAGAATAAGGGAAGAAAATGAAAAAAGCTGGAGGGGTTATGAAAAAACAGGTACATTACTAAATTTTTGATGGAACTGTGAACTTCTCCATCCAATCTGGAAAGCACTTTGGAACTCTGCCCCAAAAAGCTATTAAATGGTGGGCATCTTTCCTTTGACCAAGCACTAGGTCACCTAATAAGTCTATATCCCAAAGAGATCAAAGAAAATGGAAAAGAATCAATATGCAATATATATTCACATTCATATATATTTAAATTTATATCAGCTATTTTCATGGTGTCAAAATATTGGAAACTGAGGGGATGTTCATCACTCAGACTATAGATGAACCAGTTATGGCATACGAAGGTGATAGAAAACTATTGTGCTGTAAGAAATGATGGAGGGGATGGCTTCAGAAAAACCTGAGAAGACCTGTGTCAACTGAAGCAAAATTAAATTAGGAGAACGAGGAGAAGAGTTTATACAATATCAACAATACTATAAAGACAAACATCTTTGAAAGACTTAAGAACTCTGATAAACACAATGAAAAATGTTATCTACTTCCAGATAGAGGGATAATGGACTCAGAATGCAAATTGAAGGATTTAGGTAGAGGGGGGAACATGACCAAATTAGGAATTTGTTTTGCTTGTCTATACATATTTGTAACAGGTTTTGTTTTTCTTGCTTTCTTAATGGGTAAGAGAAAGGAAGGCGGGAGGTGAGAGAGAGAATTTGAAACTAAACAAATAAAATTGAATTTTTTAGGAGTCCCTAAATCTATGATTATTAATAAATTATTCTCACATATATAGAGAAAAAAAGTCTTAGTGTTCCTTTTGTTGGTGGATTTGTCATTTTAAAGTCTCTCTTTTATGACATGGTTGCACTAACTTATATCTGATTCTCTGATCATCACACACTCTGTATCAGTATTGTCTGCACCCCACTTCAATCACTATGTGAACCACAATGAGATTTCTGTCCAGTCCTGCTTCCTACGCCAAAATTTTATAGGCCAAGTCTAACATTGGCCAGTCCAGTAATTCAGGTTCAATAGTAAAACAAAGTGAGATATGTCTAGACCATCTGACAGTTAGCAAAAGAAAGTCTATTTACCTATAATATGAGCACAATACTCAGCAAACATAAAGGACTGGTTCAGGGATATATTCCCTACCCTACACTATACCCCATCTCCATATAACATTGCATCTTGTCATTAGGGTTCAACGAATAGCAATGGGACATCTGCCAAGTTTATGGGACACTAACTTTTCATAGATCGGTCTCTTTTATGCCCACAGGCAAACAGAAAACTGAGTCAAAGCTTCAGTCTTTTAATCTCCTAGACCAATTAAGTGTTGGGGAAATATTTCTTGCCTTTTGCAGAAAAAAAAAATTAACCTCACCTGCATGGTGAATATTGTTGCTACCACGCTTTCTGAGTGTGCCATAAGAAGCAATGGAAAGGAAAAATAATGAAGACCTTGTGTCTCAATGACAGTCAGCTAGTCACAGCTTTCCCCAGTAATTCACCTTTTGTATCTCTCCACTGCATTTGTAAATGACATATAAACGTTAGCAATGAAATAGTTATCCATGTCTATCATAATAAGTGCTTAGAAAACAGTGACCCTGTGTGCTTCCTCGGTTTACTATCTCTCATGTTATTTCTGCTTTCCCTCTCTCTTAGGATGGGATTAGCTTATCAGTAAGAGTCTGATCCTCTTCCGTACAGGTTCAGAGCAGATAAAACTCAGCAATGACAAAATAATGCTATCTTCACACTACCCACCTCAGAGGGTTGTGCAAGAAAAGCACTTGTAAACCTTAAAGTCTTAGGCAGTTGTGAGTTATTATCAACATAGATATAAATGAGGCCAGTTGACTCCAGGGACAAGATCTGGAAGAAGTGGATTAGTCTGAAAATGGAGAAGGGGGTAGGGAATAGAACTATTTAATGTAAGCCTAGCTCCATCCAATTTACATAAAGACCAGAGAAAACTTTTAAGACTCATGTACCTTTGTATATTCTAAATCTCTGAATGTTTTCATTTAATAGTGAGTAGGAAAAAATCTAAATAAAAGCTTATTGATGGTTTCAGAGACAACCAGGCAGGTGGAGAGTTGGAAAACTAGATAACTTTCTTCAAGAATCTAGGTGAGGGGCAGCTAGGTGGAGTAGTGAGTAAAGCGCTGGCCCTGGAGTTGGGAGGACCCAGGAAAAGTTCTGGCCTCAGACACAACACCCACACAAAAAAAACTAGCCGTGTAACCTTGGGCAAGCTACTTAACCCCAATTGCTTTTTAAAAAAAAAGAATCTAGGTGAAAGGGGTGGCTAGGTGGCGCAGTCAATAGAGCACCTGTCCAGGAGTCATGAGGACCTGAGTTCAAATCCGGCCTCAGACACTTAATACTTATTAGCTGTGTGACCTTGGGCAAGTCACTTAACCCCAATTACCCAGCCTTCCCCCCTCCAAAAAGCAAAAAACAAAATTGGTGAAAGAGACTTAGCCAGGGGTGGCTAGGTGGCACAGTGAGTAAAGCGCTGGCCCCAGAGTCAGGAGGATCCGAGTTCAGTTCCAGCCTCAGACACTTAACACTCACACAAAAAAAAAACTAGTCATGTAACCTTGGACAAATTACTTTACCCCAAATGCCCTCCAAAAGACAAAAAGAAAAAAGAAAGAAAGAGACTTAGGCGAGAAAAACAAAAGATGAAGACCAAAAAAAGCGATTGGAACCAACAAACCAAGTTCCCACTGGTAAAAGAAAACAATGCATATGGAGTAGATGTAATGTAAAGCTTGAGAAAGTTCCAAGAACTATCCCAAGATAAGCTAAAGGGGCCCTGGTGCAGGGAAGCCCCCAAAAGAGCTTCAATTGAATATGGAAAGTTGTCAAGATTAAAACTGGCACAGAGTGCCACAACTTCTTCAGTGAGGGCAGCCTAGAACAGCATTGAACCCCTAGATCTCTAGGACAGGGAGATGTCCCTCAGGATGACAGTAATCAATGAAAATTTGAATCTTCAGTGATATTAGAGGCTCTCTCAGAGATAATTTGGTGGGCCCATGCTTGCCTAGAGTAAACCTACCATGTTGTATAACTATCGAATCAGATGGCCTGCCTTTGTCCCTTACTAGCCAAGTGACCATAGCTAAGTCACTTCTCCTCTTTGACACTCAGTTAACTCATAAGGTTGCAGTAGGACTAGGTTATTTCTAAGGTTTCTTTCAGTTATAAATTCTATGATCCCTATATGACTATGCACAAGTAAAATCACAACACACATATGTACACCCAAGTTTAAAACCATAAGCAAATCCTATTCATTTTGTAGATGTTATTAATCAATCTTCTATTCAGGACTTGTTTAGGTTACAGGTACATCTGTTTATCACAATGCTATCTGGGGTTAGCTGAAGAAAAAAATAACCCAATATGAAAGTCAGAAATCCCTTGGAATAGCCATCTAATCTAAAAGAAGATTCAAACAGTATCTGCTTCAAGAAGCTGGGGGGGAGGGGGGAGGGAAGAAGGCTAGGAGAGAAAAGTATTGGATACATGAACAAGACACAAGTCAATACAAAATTATTTGAGAAGGAAGAGAATACTAGATCTCTAACAACGGGAGGGATTCAGTTAATCAATTTGTTTAAGAGACAGTACCTAAGCCTATGCAAATGCCCAGAGATGTAAGATAGAACGTTGAGTTAGAGGACCAAGCAACCTAGTTCTTCATCCAAATGATCCATGACTGATTACAATGCAACAATGATTTTCTGCCAAGCCTCCAGGAAAATATGACCTAAGTCCAAAGATCTGCTAGTAAACATTTAACAAACTGCTTCAGTGGGGAGTGGAGAGAGAAAATGTCTTTCTTAAGTCTAAACAATCAACAAAACAACAAATCAGGCCCTGACTTGTAGTGTTGGCTGATTTTTTGTAATGCAAATGCTCACCCTGAAATTTTAACAATCAGCTCTTGAGCTGGTATAAGCTGGCTCCATCACACCCAAAGAATCAAAGATCAAATCAAAGACTATCTCCAAGGGCTATCTCATCTGCATGTAACCAACCCTTTGTCATTTGCCATTTTCTTTGGTTTCATTTGTGGGAGCTCTAGAAGGTCCCAGACTAGCTCAGTATTAACATTTTTCTAGAATTATAGAGATGGTTCCTGAAAGATTTGAATCAATAATTCATAAACCACATAGAAAGCTGAAACCTGTTTAGGAAATGATGATTTAGTGTCCTGTTTTTATCTCCACAAAACAAAATTATAAGAAGGCAGTCGAAAGGATACTAGATTTACAGTCACAGGACCTGGGTACAAATTCTGACTCTGCTGTCTATTTACTACCTATGAAACCTTGGTCAAGTCACAACCTCTCTGGTCCTCAGCTTCTCATCTGGAGGAGTTAATTCTAGATGAACTCTAAGTCTCCTTCCAACTCTAAAATCTATATTTGTGAGTTCCCTGAAGAGCTAGACAAGACACTGAAATCTGACCCCCTTGTTGATTTTCTACTTTCATTTTAAATGTTTTTAAAAATCAATTTCTTGATAACCATTCTTATTGGAAACAATCTTTCCTTTGGAGCAAGTTCCCCATTCATTGCTTTTTTCATAGGTATTTATAGCATTGTCCTCTCTCTCACTTTTAAAGCTTTCACAACCCAGACCCAACCTCACTTTCCAGCTTTATTACACAGTATTTCCCTTCATATCCTCATCAGTCTAACCCAATAGGCTTTGTTTTTCCTCATTTGCCATCTCTGAATCTTCTCACTGGCTGTCCCTGGTACTTATAATTTGGAATCCCTGGTGTCCTTTATGACTAAGCTCAAGTTTAATAACAAGAAGCCTTTCCTAATCTCTCCAGCTAATGGCACCTTCCCCTCAAAAAATCATCTTGTATCTCTTTTTGAAATTTATTTTATTTTTAATTCATGGGATGAAACATGCATTTTTGTTTTCTAGACCTTGCTTTGTACAGTTCTTCCCATACTTTTGTTCTCAGATTCCCATAATATTCTTCTACCTAATCTCTGGACCTATTGCCTCTATGGACTCTGTGAACATCTCACCCCAAAAGAGTCTATTCACCTGAACAACATCTTTTTCCTCAGGTTTGTTTATTCACTCCAGACCTAGCATCTGCTTATTTCTTTCGTTTCTTCCATTAAGTGTCTTGGACCCAGATGTCTCTGGAAGATAGAGTGAAGTTGGTGACTTTGCACAGCCCTGACTCACTTAAATTCAATTCATTTGCAAGACATCACCTTCCTGGGGCGGCCAGGTAGCACAGCGAGTAAGAGCACCGGCCCCAGTGTCGGGATGACCTGGGAATCAAATCCAGGTTCAGACATTTAGCACCCACCCAAAAACACCTGGCCGTGTAACCCTGAGCAAGTTACTTAACCCCAATTGCTTAAATTAAAAAAAAAAGACATCACCTTCCTGATATCATTAATCCTCTTTGAGAATGAAGGACAAACAGCAATTTGTGAGTAGCTGCCTCACTAGGGACCCAAATGGCCAGTTCCAGTTGGGAAAGGCTCCTTCCTTCCTTCTTTCTTTCCTTCCTTCCTATCTCCCTCCCTCTCTTTCTCCCCATCTTGAAGTTTGAGGTTTAGAAGTGCTCAGGACCCCAAAATACTGACATGTCAGGTCCTGCCTGAATGAATTTGACCCATCTTCTCTCAGCCAAAGAAAAGCAAAGTTTATTAAAGATTCACCATATTGGGTAGACTTTTAAGGAGCTTAAGCATTTGTGATGCTTGTATTGACAAGTGGGCCAAACTGAATCTGAGCTAGATTCAATCTGAGCCACTTAATGGAGACAAGATGGATCTTATATACAGAGAGACTGTGGGAAGGATCTAGAGGAGGGGTTTGGAGAGGGTCTTGAGGAGGAGTCTAAGGAGTGTGTGCACCCCAAAAACTGTGCAACAGAAATCCTTACCCAAATAATACTCAGAGGTTTCTCAAGGTAGGAAGCAGAAAAGAAGGGTTTAATATGATCTCAAGAAAGGGTCACCCTCCTGACAAATGGTCAGGGAGAAGAAGCAATTTACAAAAGGAAATGGTAAAGTTATAAAGCCCTAACACAGAATTCTCCCCCCCTCCACGCCCACCCCAACCCTTTTCTTCCATTGGCTGGAAGTTAGGTGTACAATCTAAGCAAGGCAATCTACCTCAAGTACTAAGAACAAGGAAATAGTAGATCACCCAAAGTACATTTGAGAAAGCACTTCTGTCCTTATTTGGCATACCTTGTGCTGAGGTGGCACCGGGGAGGGTCTCCATTGCTCTAAGTCCCAGATTCCTGCAAGGTCAGGTGACTTCTAAACTTAGGTCTAGTGGATGCTGAAGCCACTCTAGATTTGATTTTTCAGAAAGAGGAAACTTCACTACAAATCATCCCTCACAGGAGGATGTTGTTGGGACTCGAGGTCAGACTCCAGGAACCAAGACAATGGGATTTTGATGGGTTCAAGGATGGGAAACAGTCTAAGTCAATCAGGAGGTAACAGACCATGGAAAACTAGGCTAAGTTTAAGGGTAACAGATTTGGTCATAGATACTTTGATAGGATCAAGGGTGGTAGGTAGTTGAAGTCTACCTGGAGATAACAGACAGCGGAGAGCTAGGTTAGGTTAAGGGTAACAAAGATTCAGTCATGGTGATAATGGAAGACATGGCCTCAGGAGAACTCTAGATCCAGTGGGAAGATTGAAGGAGTTCAAGTGGTTCCCAGAACCTATACCCCATCACCCATGGGGAATCATATACTTACATGTGGGTACTCTGCCCAAAGAAATACAGATTTCTTGAAATAGATCCAATTTATTGAAATAAAACCAGGTTTTGATAGTGCCCATTGGAATTCAAATGGAATGACTTGACTATGCCTTAAACCCAAATCACTCTGGCTCTCACTGATTGGCCAGTAAGTCCTAGCCCAAGCCTCTATTGGTCTTTGGATTTTGATGGCTCAGAGTGAGTGTAAATAGCAATTGTTTCTGTTCTGGCCAAGATCCCTGAGGGTCTTCCCCTCCCAGATTGATTTTTTTCCTTTTTTGAATGGGCAAACAAGTCCATCTTTTGCTTCATTTCTTACCCAACCTTAAATCACAAGAACAAACTGAGACCTGGGAAAGACCTTAGCTTAAAAAAGGCCAGGGTCTCCCACTGCTGCATCTGGGGCCTTTCCCAGTCATCCTGATTTATATCTTGCCACTGGACCCAGATGGTTATAGGGGAGAGAGTGAGTCTGGTGACATTCCACAGCCCAGTCTCATTTAAATTCAATTCACTTACAAGTCGACATTACCTTTCTGATGTCATTGCTCCTCTTCAAGAAGGAAGGACAAATACCTACAACATCAGAGAGTCTTTCGAAGTTTCTAGAGCATGTATTCCAATAGAAAGTAAAGTCCTTGAGGGCAAAGAATGTTTTGTTTTGTCATCTTTTACCCAATCTGGAAAGTTTGGTACAATTCCTTGCATACAACAGGCATTGAATAAAAGCTACTTGTCTGGACTGGTAGCATGATTTCCTCATGTAACAGATAGAATGTTACCCTTGTAGTCTGAAAGATCTGAATTTATATTCTACTTAGACATTTATCATCTGTGGAACCGTAGGCAAATGACTTAACCTCTCTATGCCTCAGTTTCCTCACCAGGAAAGTGAGAGTTGAACTTTATAGCCTTGAAATTCCTTTCTAGCTCCACATCTGTGGTCCTATTATCTTTCTGCAGTATGACTAGTGCTTATCAGAAAGAGATCACATTCCAAACATTCACATGGACTACTTGTGCCTGACCTGTGGTAGAGACTTCTGAACTCACATAGGTCTGATCAGTCAGGATCAGACAGACTGTACCTCGACCCCAACATATTGATGTCATTTTGGTCTTCTTCAAAAACAAAGGACAACAACCAACCAATATACATACACACACACACACACACATATATGTATGTATATATACACATATGTGAATATCTTATATAAGTGGAAATAAAGAGGTTAAAGAATGTCTTTGATGTCACAATGTTAAACAATACTCAATTAGATTTTCTGAGTACCAAGAGACTAATCCTTTTGTTTAGACAGTATTGGCACTTCCCCAAATTCTCTCTTCCAATCAGGAAGGTTTAGCACATGAAAATACATGCCAAGATGTGATGTGAGATAACAGAAAGTCATCCTATAGGTTACAGAGAAATTAGCCTTTTGAGTTTTCATTTAGTTAAATCATTCTGTCTCCCTAAAGGTGACCTGCCCCACTCTTTCCTTCCTCATGGGAGTTTCCTGCAATTTTTTTAGAAGTCTTCAGTAATTTGCATGGTCTTGCCCAAGTTCCAACAGAGAAACATGGGTAATAGAAAGGCAGAGGGAAAGTGAGTAGAAACAACTTTCTAGTTCACCCAGCAAGAAGTACAAAGCTCAGGAATCAATCAGTCAGCCAAAAAGCAGTTGTTAAGCTTCTACCACATGCCAGGCATTGTACTATGCACTTGGACTACAAAAAGAGGCAAAAGACAGTTCCTGCTCTCAAGGAACTCACAATCCAGTGGGGAGACAACATGCAAACATATATACATATATACATATATATATATATATATAAACAAGCTATCTCAAGATAAAAAGAACACAATCAGTAGAGGGAAGGTACTAGAATTAAGAGGGGTTAGGGAAGGCTTCCTGTACAAAATGGGATTTTAGTTGGGAGTTGAAGGAAGCCAGCAAGCAGAGAGAAAGAGGGAGAACATTCCAGACAGGGAGAATAGCCAGAGAAAATGCCCAGAGCTGTGAGATGGAGTGTCTTCTTCATTTAACAAAAGCAACAGGCCAGTGTCACTGGATGGAAAAGTATAAGTAAGGTATAAGAAGACTAGAAAGGTGAAGGGATGAGGTGTGGCATAGGATATGTAGGTATTTGAACACTAAACAGAAGACTTTGCATTTAATCCTAGAGGCAATAGGAAGCTACTGGAGTTTATTGAGTATGGGAGTGATGTGGTTGCACCTTCCTTTAAGAAAATGACTGTATGGAGTGGCTAGGTGGCACAGTGAATAGAGCACTGGCCCTGGAGTCAGGAGGACCTGGGTTCGGATACAGCCTCAGACACTTAACACAAAAACTAGCCGTGTGACCTTGGGCAAGTCACTTAACCCCAATTGCCCTCCAAAAATCAAAAAAAAGAAAAAATTACTGTAGTTAGTGGAGGATGGACTGGAGTGGGGAGAAACTACTGAGCAGGCTATTGCAATAATCCAAGCATGAGATAACGTGTCAGTGTCAGAGGAAAGAAGGGAGCATATTGTAGAGATGTTGCAAAGGTGAAATCCAATGGCAATAGATTAGATAGGGGGGTGGGAATGGAGATAGAGTGAGAATTCAAGGATGACACCTTGTAAAGCCAAGCACAAATCTGACAAAGTAACATCAAAACAGACAGACCAAGTACCGGCACCACAGTCATGCTTCCTCAGTCTTTAGCAGCTCTAGCTGGCCCTTGAAAGTCCTCGGGAGCTCTGGCTGGCCCTCAGAAATCCTCAGCACCATAAGCTCCATTCTCAAAATCTAAATCACTTTATGCAGCCTCCATGTGGCTTGCTCCAAGAAATTCTGTCTCAGTTCTCAATTCTCATTCCTCTTCTCAGTTCTTCTCAATTCTCAGTTCAGTCTTCAGTCCAGCAGCAGCTGCCCTACATCCACGATGCTCACCCCAGGAAATTCTGACTGTCCAGCTTGTGCTCTTCCTTAAATATGGTATAGCTCCTCCCTGTTCAGCCCTTTCCTGTTACATCAGCAACAGGGGATCATACCTTCTGGTTCTTTAACAGAGGCTTAATTTGAAACTAGGTGCTAAGTACCTCTTAGCTTGGCAATACAAAGGGATCTTCAAATTTCATTACCATTACACTAGAGATGCTGAGAGAAAGAACTGCCAGCTGAAGCCACCGTGACTCCTGAGGGCCAGTTGGAGCTGCCCAGGACTTTTGAGAATTGCCACCTGGAGCTGCTGAGAACTGAGGAGGCATGACTGTGATGCGAGTATTTTGTCTGTCTGTTTTGATGTTACTTTGTCAGAGTTATTTTTGATAGAGGCCTCAGACCTTGTTGGGCCTAGGTTGATTTCACAGGCAGAAGGTGAATTGAAGAAGATGCCAGCAATGCGCATAAATGTTGTGGCATCTTTGTTAAGCTTTGTCTTCCCAGGAACAGAAACTGTACTCCAGGGGTGGAGTACTTTGACTTTTGTACTTTGTGATGAACTGAAAACTTACTAAATGATTGAGTTACCCTGTATTTTGATTTTCTCTTTTCTGTGAATGTTTTGCCTTAATTTGTTACTGAGTATATGGAGAGTTATGATGCTCGTAATCAGAACCTGGAAGTTGCTTTTGCTTGGTATTACACACCTAGGTTGTGAACCATTATAGGAAAGTCTGGACGAGGATTGAGTAGTTTTAAGGTGAAAAAATTAGTTTGGTTTTGGACATAATTTGGTTTAGGATGTCTACTAGACATATTGTTTACAAGAAACATGTTTAAAATATAGATTCAAAATTAAAATGAGAGGCTGGAACAAAATGTATTTTGCTACAGGCAACTTTTAAAAAGCAGGGATAGCAATCAGGCAATAACAAAATAACAATTAATAATAATAGCTAGGATGAAAAATCTAAGAAATATCTAAGGTTTATAAAGTGTTTTAAAATACCAATTCATTTTATTAACCCCATTTTATGCACAAGAGAACAGAGGAAGACAGGGGTTAAGTGATTTGCCCAGGATCACATATCTAGTAATTAGAATTGACACTGATAAAAAGAAATAAGTAAGGAAATTACATTATGATTCTAGGCTCCATAAATAATAAATAATATCAATAGTTTATATTGATATAGCCACCAGGGGAAAAAAAAAACAAAAATAATAGGAACAAGAAGGCCATTGTTTAATATGGTAATTATACAAAACCAAGAATTAGTATTATCTGTAATAGAAGACAACAGAGCCTAGAGACTTTAAATCTAAGATGTGTTTAAATTATTTTATATTTTAAATACAAGCTACAATAAAGACTCATTGTTTCATATGTGATTCTATTTTTCTTTTTATGTGAAAATTTTCATATCTTGTGGTATTTGTTGAGTTTAAAATTTTTAAATTAAGATAAACAGACAAAAGTGACTTTGAAAATAAACATTAAAAAAATAAGCTATTACATAAATGTTACAAAAGGAAGAAAAAGGAAAAAGATTTATTAAAAGCAAAATATTGTTAGTACTTTTTCCTAGGGAACACAGGGAGTTCAAATACTTCAAGAAACATGACTTTACAATAGAGATAATTGTCATTCTTTCCATTTACTTACTGATCCTTTTTCTTTCATTTTTTATCTCAATAAAAATGTCAGAAACTGTCAAATATCTCAAGTGAAAAGATAATTCTTGCAAGTTATAAAGAAATGCTCTACAAACTCAATTTCTACCCTTGAATTTGGTCTTAAATAACATAGCATAGAATATTTAAATATAATCTTGCCAATTTTGTATTTTCTTTGCTAGCATAAGTTGCCATCAAAATGTTTTAAGTACATATAGCAGAAGGTTGGCAAGGGAACCCCTAATCAATTCAATCCCCCAATGCATTTGATGAAATTACTGGTCATGGACATTTGTCAGAAAGGGGTATTTCTTATGGTACTGGACATGCATCCTGGATTGGTGCTTTAGAGGGACACAGATACTAATTGAGTTTGCATGAAAATGACTGGTATCTGAGACAGAAAGAACTATCCCAGTCCCCCTGGGTCTATTAAAAAAAAAAAGTAGAGATGACTCCACCTTTTCTCTTTCTTTCACCTTTTTGTATTTGAGAACATGTCCAATATTTTCTCTTCCTTAGATTTCTCTCCCCTTCCCCATCCTGTGGCAATGGTGGATACAAGCACATATCAGTAATAAGAAAATATGATTCCTGAGAGGATCCTGAATCACACTTTGTGACTGTGTTCCTCATTAAGCACAAGTCAACGAGCAGTGATTCTGATAAAATAACCCTAACAAATAGAAGAATTCAGAATCCTGAAGAAAGCATCCATTCTTTTTTTTTTTTTTAAAGCAATTGGGGTTAAGTAACTTGCTCAAGGTTACATGGCCAGGTGTTTCTGGGGTGGGTGCTAAGTGTCTGAGCCAGGATTTGATCCCCAGGTCATCCCAACACTGGGGCCGGTGCTCTTACTCTCTGAGCCACCTGGCCACCCCTAAGCAATTGGGGTTAAGTAACTTGCTCAAGGTTACACAGCCAGGTATTTCTGGGGGTAGATTCGATCCCAGGTTATCCCAACACTGGGGCCGGTGCTCTTACTCGCTGTGCTACCTGGCCTCCCCGAAAGCATCCCTTCTTAAAGGAGAAAAGTACCCACACTAGGAGGATTCTACAGTGGAAGGACTAAAGAAATCCCAAGCATACAAAATGGAAAGAACGCTGAACTTGAAGTCAGGTAGACCTGCATTCAAATCCCTCTGAAGATACTTACTGCCTATGTGACCCTGGGCAAATCAAATGCTAGTTGACTGACCAGGTCTCTCAGCAGCAGTCCTCATCTCTAAAATGGGGGGGGGGAGATTGGACTTCATGACTTCTAAGACATTTTGTAACTCTAAATCAATGCTCCTACAATCCTCTGAACAACAAATAGAACCTCCGTGAAAGCGATGGCTTGGACACAATAAGTACAAAAGTGGCTAGAAGAAATGACAGGCAGGCTTTTTAAAAAATTATAAAGATGTCATTGGTCTTCTTTGAGAATGAAGGATCAATAAAAACAACAAATGAAATTATAGTTCAGGAGGAAAATTTGGGGGGAAAGTATAAAGAAGAAAGCGGAAAACCTTATCCAAGTAACAAATTGCCTAAAAATTAATTCAAATACCCCAGGGGAAAAGTATGGATTTTTGACAGAATTGGGGACTTTCAAACATTCTTGCTGTAGATCAAAACTGAGTAAATGGCAAACACAGGAGGCAAGAGAAATGTAGAAAAGTAATGTATTTGGGCAAGTGGAAGGGGCTAAACCATGAAGTATATATATTCTAATAAAGGGAGAAGAGCAAGGGTCCCTTCAAGATTCTAATGTCTTTAAAAGTCACAAAGAGACTTAAATAAGACAAACGTAGGGAACAGGTGTGACTTTGCTGTTTTTAAGTTTTGTTTGTTGTTTGTTTTGCTGTTTATTGGTTTTAAGAAAGGAAAGAAAAGCAAGGGGGAAAATAGTATCAAGAAAAAATGAGGAAGAAACAAGAGGACTTTACTTTTCTCATAATTGAGATTCACGAAAAGAAGATAATACAAATGGGAGGACAAGTTGATCACCTTACTGTTATTTGAACTGGATAAATTAGGGGAACAGAGAGAGAGACAGAGAGAATTTTATGTAGAAATACATTAAATTCAACAGAAAAACAAGAAAATATGAGAGGACAGTGGAAAGGAACGATATTATAAGTAGAGTGGCCAAGGAATGAACAGTTTCAACAAAATCAAACTTTAATTTCAGAGGGTTGATTATAAAGGGGAACTAAAAAGAGATAAAGAAAGAACTAGAGATTGAGATCTGGATGAAGGAAGAAAGGAAGGACAAAAGAGGACATATAGAATACTAGTGTTTGGAGATTTCTTCTCTTTCTCTACTTTCTTCTTTGCAAAGAGGGGGGTGAGAGGGAAAAAAAGCAAAAAGTATAAGAAGTATGATGGAAGGAAATACACAATTAATCTCAACCATAAATTGAGTTGGGATAAACTCATCCATAAAAAGAAAAAGTGTAGCTGATTGAATTATAAAACAGCATCCAACAATATGTAGTTTACAAGAAAAATGCTTGAAAAGTAAAGATTCTCAGAGTTAAATTGAGGGAAGTAGTTTGTCATGCTTTAAGAATTCTTTATCTATACTTGTTTTTTCTTGGGCAGATAATAACGTTGCACTCTTTGGAATGATTGTAGAACTCACTTCGGAGGCTTTAGGAAATCAGCAGATCATTATCTGAAAATGAGAACAACTGTAGGACTTCACCATTATAGGGAATCCCTCTCATATTTGGATTCTGCATATGTTCTATGATAATGGTTCCAGTATCCCTGATGTATGTTTTGATTTAGATTGACAATCAGAGGGTCATTTAAAAAGTTACATGCCCTATGACATTTTGAAAATTTTTCTAAATTAAATTTTTTAAAAGTTAAGGCAAGGCAAGGCAATGAACATTTATTAAATGCTTATTATGGACCAGACACTCTGCTAAGCACTGAAGATAAAAATGCAAGCAAAAAGATGATCCTTGCACTAAAGGAGCAAACATTGTAATGAGAAAAGGCAACACACAAGAGGGAGCTAAAAAGGGAAAGAAAGCAAATGAATTGATTTGGGATCAGAGTGTTAAAGTCTAGAAAATCAGAAGCTCAAAGTCTAACTGGACTAGGTCCCTTCTCAAAATAGAGGTACTGACAAGAACTCACCATTTCAATTTGCATCAATCTATACAAATCTTTCCAGGTTTCACTGAAATCATTCCACTCATCATTTCTTATCACATAAATAATATTCCATTAAATTCACATTCCATAATTTGACCAGCCATTCTCTAATTCAAAGGTCAGCAAATTGCAATCTTCAGGTGAAACCTGGACTGCCACCTATTTTGTTTTGTTTTGGGGGGGGGGTGTTTTTGGAGGCAATTGGGGTTATTTGCCCAAGGTTACACAGCTAGTCCTGACACGTGCTTTTGTACAGCCTATAAACTAAGAATGGTTTTTACTTTTCTTAAAGTTTAATTGTATTTTAAAAAATGTACTTTAAATGTATTTTAAAATTTCTCAGGCCCTACAAAATAGGCAGTGAACTAGATTTTACCCTCAAATCATGATCCACTAACCCCTGTCCTAACTGATAGGTACCTCCTTAGTGTGTTATTCTTTGCCAGCACGAAAAGAGATACCATAAGATCTAAGGCAATTCCAAAAGACTTATGATGGAAAATGCTATCCATATCCAGAGAAAGAACTATGGAGGCTGAAATGCAAATCGAAACACACTATTTTTTTCTCTTTCTTTTGTTGATTTTTTTTTCTTTCTCATGGTTTTCCCTTTTGTTCTGATTCTTCTTTCACAACATGACTAATGAGGAAATGTGTTTAATGTGATCATACATGTATAGTCTATGTCAGATTGCATGTAATCTTCTGGATGGTGGGGTGGAGGGAAGGCAGAAATTTTTAGAACTGAAAATCTAATAAAAGAGAATGTTGAAAACTAAAAATAAATAAATGAAATATTTACTAAAAGGAACTGTTATAAATGTCTTTTATCTATAGGCCCTTTTTTCCCTACCGTACATGCTTTACATCTTTCCAAGAGTTATTTGTGATTTTGTCATATACTCAAAGAACCAGTTTGCAGGAGAGCCTTTAAGATGGCATCTTGATCTACCTAAATCAGTTCTTTTTTATAGCCAACAAATAATAATCACAGTGGGATCTTGCATTCTCTACCTGCCTTTGTCAATTGCATGCTTTTAAAGCTGTAGTCTTCTATAAAATATTATTTTCCTATCCCTATGCTAAGTGCCTACAATGTCTTTGCCAGCACAGTGACCTGGCCCTCCTCCATTCAGTGGTTTCAGCATTGTTTCTACTCACCACATGTAATTCACTATTAATCATTTCCTAGCCAACAAGATCCTGGCTTTAGGGGAAATTTTTAGGGTTTGAGTAGGGTCAAGGCAAGGCTCAAAATTGTCACACTTTTATTATATATCTTATTATTATGTATTTTATTAAAAGAGAGACAAGGAACCCAAACAGGAACTCTCTGTGGCCAAGACAAATCTCAAACCAAAAAACACAACGGAAGTCTAATAGGTGGGAAGATGGGAGGGCCTCCTGGGGATCTGCCATTCAGAGGAACTGTAGCTTCTCAACCTAACCAACCACAGTACCTGTCCAACGCCATACAGTCACTTCCACTTTACCGTGGAAAGCATCAAACACAATTTCCAAGCCCACATACACACCCCTCAAAGAACAGGGCACAATCCCACACTCAGTTGCAACTGGGCCAGAGCAGCCTTGGATTATATGCAGTGCCAAGCACTGGTTGCCAGGGAGGTAGCCCATCTCTCGCTGGCTTCCCAAACTCCCGGGGGCAGGGAGGCAGATGTGGTGAACTGGAGGCAAATGGAGGAAGGGACCCGTGGAGGGATTTTTATGAATAACTGGGGAGACCGTTGCAACGGTATCTCAACGACGCCCGCCTACCCAAACTAGCCCCCCATCCCAACTCTGCGCTGTCAGGAGACTTACTGTCAGTAGCCATGGCTTGCCCGGCAAAGGGCTTTCTTTGCGCAGCGCTGCGTTTCCACGGCGGCCGCAAAGCCGCCCAGGTCTGTGCAAGCACTAGCTCTCCTTCCCTGTCCTCGGTCGCTGCCAAGCACCAGGCAGGGTTCTCTCCTGGCCCTGCTCTGCGCTCCCCTTCTTGGCTTCTAAGCCTGGCTGCTGCAGCCGCAATTCCCCTGGGTCGCAGCTGCCGGAGCAAGCAGCAGTGGTCAGAACGGAGCTGACCCAAGGAAAGTGCCACCAGACACCTCACTCGGCTAGCCCAGTGAGGAACCTGTCTCTCCAGTTTCGCACGCTCTCCCCTCCTTTCATCTTCTTCGTCCCCTCCTCCCGTCCCCAAACAATGCAACTGGGAAATCCTTGAGGGTTTTTCTGGCCCCAGAATTTCTGAGGATGCCTTCCCAGCGTTGTGCTTTCCAAACCCCTCACAATGCTGCTGAGAAAAAAAGTGGCATCCCTTTTGCTTGTGCCTACCCAGTAGAAAAGGGCATGTGGAATTCTAACTGGTCATTATGTTACATTAATCAGTTTTCAAATCTTCAGTTTTCAAAGTTGTTTCTCTTTACAATATTGTGGTTGTGTAATTGTTCACAGGGTTCTGCTCATTTTAGTCTTTTTCATCATTTCTTAAAACACAATATTATTTTTTACATTTATATGCCATAACTTGTTCGGCCTTTCCTTGATTGATGTCCATCCCCTAAGTTTCCAGGTCTTTGCTGCTACAAGAGCACTGCTATACATATTTTTGTACAGATGAAAATTTTTTCCTCTTTGTTTGATCTTTTTGAGGTATATGCCTAATAGTAGTATCGCTGGGTCAAAGGGTATGTACAGTTTGTTGTTCCATCATGTCTGATTTTTGTGAGCCCATCTGGGATTTTCATGGCAAAGATTGGAGTCGTTTGCCACTTCCTTCTCCAGTTCATTTTACAGATGAGGAACTGAGGTATGCAGGGTTAAGTGACATTCCCAGGGACATTCAAAATTTGCCAAAAAAGCAATAATAAAAATATACACACTTCGGAAGGCAGGGCCTGCAGATGCAGAGGCAGGCCTGGAAGGCATGGCCGGGAGACACAGAGGCAGGCCCAAAAGAGGCCTGATCAACTCGGACGGCAAGTCATCCCACCAACCAAAAGGGACACTACCAGACCTATCACCAAAGGGCTGGAACTGGAAACAGCAAGGTAAGAACCAAATACAGGGGCCCCTGTCCCAGACAGTAAATATTCCTGGGGCTACCACTTCATAGTCCAGAAATTAAAAAAAAAAAAAAAAGCCCTTATCAGGACCTCCAAAGACCAGGATGACAGAATGAACCTCACCTGATCCACTCCTCTATTCCTCAGCTAGTACCAAGTAGTTTTGATGACTGCTGCTTTATAATACAGATTAAAATCTGGTATAGCTAGTCCACCTTCCTTAGCATTTCTTTTCATTAATTCCCTTGATATTCTGGACCATTTATTCTTCCAAATGAATTTTGTTACCATTTTTTCTAGCTCTATAAAGTAGAACAATTGATTCCAATACTCTACAAACTATTTGGGAAAATTAGTGAAGAAGGAGTCCTACCAAATTCTTTTTATGACATAAATATGGTACTGATACCTAAATCAGGAAGAGATAAAACAGAGAAAGAAAATTATAGACCAATCTCCCTCATGAATATAGATGCAAAAATTCTAAATAAAATATTAGCAAAAAGACTACAGCAACTTATCAAAAGAATAATACACTTTGATCAGGTAGGATTTATTCCAGGAATGCAAGGATGTTTTAATATTAGGAAAACCATCAGTATAATTGATCATATCAACAATAAATTTAGCAGAAACCACATGATCATCTCAATAGATGCAGAAAAGGCTTCTGACAAAATACAACATCCATTCTTATTAAAAACATTAGAAAGTATAGTAATAAATGGAGCCTTCCTTAAAATAATAGGTAGCATCTATTCAAAGCCATCAGCAAGTAGTACATGTAATGGGGAGAAGCTAAAAGCATTTCCCATAAGATCAGGGGTGAAACAAGGGTGTCCACTATCACCCCTCTTATTCAATCTGGTACTAGAAATGTTAGCAGTAGCAATTAGAGAAGAAAAAGAAATCAAAGGAATCAAATTAGGCAAAGAAGAGACCAAGCTATCACTCTTTGCAGATGATATGATGATATACTTAGAAAATCCTGGAGAATCAAGTAAAAAACTACTTGAGACAATAAATAAATTTGGCAAAGTTGCAGATAAATCCTTGGCATTCCTATGTATTTCCAATGAAATTCAACGGCAAGAGATAGAAAGAGAAATCCCATTTAAAGTTACTGTACACATTATAAAATGTTTGGGAATCTATCTGCCAAAACAAACCCAGGACCTATATGACCACAACTACAAAACACTTTTCACACAAATAAAGTCAGATCTAACTAATTGGAAAAATATCAATTGCTCGTGGCTGGGTTGAGCTAATATAATAAAAATGAAAATTATACCTAAATTAAATTATATATTTAGTGCCATACCAATTAATTTACCAAAAAAACTACTTTATAGAGCTAGAAAAAATAGTAACAAAATTCATTTGGAAGAATAAACGGTCCAGAGTATCAAGGGAATTAATGAAAAGAAATGCTAGGGAAGGTAGACTAGCTATACCAGATTTCAATCTGTATTATAAAGCAGCAGTCATCAAAACTACTTGGTACTGGCTGAGGAATAGAGGAGTGGATCAATGGAATAGATTAGACACACAAGATTCAGAAGTCAACGACTATAGTAATCTATTGTTTGATAAACCCCAAGACCCTAGTTTTTGGGTTAAGAACTCACTATTTGACAAAAACTGCTGGGAAAACTGGAATATAGTATGGCAGAAACTGGGCATAGACCATTATCTAACACCATATACCAAACTCAAGTCTAAATGGGTGCATGGTCTGGGTATAAAATTGATACTGTAAGCAGTCTCGTAAAACAAGTAATAGTTTACCTGTCAGATTTGTGGAGAAGGAAAGACTTTATGACTATACAAGAATTAGAGAACATTATAAAATGTAAAATGGATAATTTTGACTACATGAAATTGAAAAGCTTCTGTACAAACAAAGCCAATGTAACCAAGATTAAGAGGGAGGTGGGAAATTGGGAAAGAATCTTTACAACCTATGTCTCTGACAAAGGACTCATTTCTAAAATATACAGAGAATTGAGTCAATTTATAAGAATACAAGTCATTGCCCAATTGATAAATGGTCAAAGGATATGAACAGGCAGTTTTCAGAGAAAGAAATTAAAGATATCTATAAGCACATGAAGAAATGCTTTAAATCACTATTGATTGGAGAAATTCACCAGTCAGATTGGCTAAGACGACAAAACAGGAAAATGGCAAATGCTGGAGAGGATGTGGGCAAACTGGAACACTAATGCATTGCTGTTGGAGTTGTAAACTGATCCCGCTTTTCTGGAGAGCAATCTGGAATTATGCCCAAAGGGCTATAAATCATTTCATATCCTTTGACCCAGCAACACCACTCCTAGGGTTATATCCCAAAGAGATCATAGAAGTGAGAGGAAGACCCATATATACAAAAATGTTTATAGAAGCTTTTTTGTGGTGGCAAAGAATGGGAAATTAAAGGGGTGCCCATCAATTGGGGAACGGTGAACAAGATGTGGGATATGCATGCTATGGAATACTATTGTGCTATAAGAAACGAGGAGCAGATGGACTTCATATTTACCTGGAGAGGCTTATACAAACTGATGCTGAGTGAGAAGAGTAGAACCAGGAGACATTTGTACACAATTACGGACACAACATATGTGTGATGACCAACTTTGTTAGACTGGACTCTTCTCAGCAATGCAGTGATATGTCAATCCCAAAAGACTCATGATGGAGAGATATATGTGCATCCAGAGAAAGAACTAGAAAGAACTGAGTTTATATCCAGGTGGAAGCAAAATACCTGATCTTTTTCCTTCTCTTGTTTGGTTTTATGTCCTCTTTACCATTTTTCATTCCATCTGATACAATCCGTCTTTATAAGTATGAAAGTATTTACAGATCCTATACTTGATTATATGCTGCCATGGAGGGGAGGGGAGGGAGGGGGACAAAATGTGAAACTCAATTGTGGAATTGAATCCTGTAAACTAAAAGTAAACAAACAAATTAATTTTAAAAAATAAAGAACCTGTTGCAGTTAGTAATAAAAAAAAGAAAATAAAAAACACTTAAATGCCAGTTTTTTATTATATTGAACATTTATTAAAGAGCCAATAGAATCCTTTCTTCCTTTTTTTTAAATCAAATTATACTCATAGAATTGAGAGATCCATGGATAAATCATAAATAACCTGCACCTTTAAGTCACCGATGTTAAAAAAAAAATTCAGTGTATTTCTAGTGAAGCCACATTTCAAGGTTTCATTTTCTAAAACATTCCACTCTTCCAATTCAAGTATATAAAATCCCAAGCAGGAGAGAGGTTATTTAGTACACACGTAAAAAGATACTGAGGAGCACTCTGGTTCCTTAGGTTAGGCAATAGGTATAAACCTTGAATTTTTTTAAATATGACTGTGGATTCACATCATCACTCTCCTTGGTTTTCTTAACACATAGATGATATAAAGCTTGTAGATGACAAAATAACTATGAAATCAGCATTTCTGTTTTTGTATTTTCAAAAGGCTTAGAGTCATAGAGACTCAGTTTGCTATCCAACGCCAAACTAGCTTAAGCACATAGAGGTCATTCACAAGCAGATTGGCCATTACGTGATGAATTCCTCGGCCATAGCAACACATGAAACAAAGAAAAATGAAAAATGGCCCCTGAGTACAATATGGCCTACTTCTAGTTCCACAAGGATAATAGCTAAACAGTGGAAAAGGCAATTTTCAGAACTTCCATAAACGTCATCTTATTATGGATACTCTAAATATGAGATTATTGTCCAATAACGAACAAATGGACCTATGAACATACACACTCAATTGGGTATCTTACCCTATGAACTGAATCGTGTCAATATTGATATTTTGTTATTTTGATGGATCTGTTATCTCATAAATGTGGGTACCTTTTTCAACCATTCTCTCATCCTACACATCTCTTGTTCATGACCTTCCAGTAATCCTTAACATGCACTACACAAAACACAATGGAAGCCTTCTAAATCATTTGACAATGAATGGATATCAGGGGAGATTGTGGACTATCCCTCATTCTTGTCACATAACCAGCCCACATCTTTTTACAATTCTTTATCTCTTAACAATGTTTACGATGCTTTTTTTGTTCAATTCTTCACTAGTAACAATGTGCAGCTTTCTCCCACCCACCATGCATCTCTCTTATTCTTTGGGTAACATTCAATTTTAAGTCTTTGGAAATTGTTGAGTTTCATGCCACACAGATATGCAGCACCACTAAGAGAGTATTAGAGTAAAAAAAAAAAATGAACCTTCCATGCAGCGATGTGTTTTGCTTATCTATACATGGTTGTAACAGGGTTTTTTTTATTCTCATTTTTTAGGCAGGGAGGATGGTTGCGGGGGGGGGGGTAAGAAAAGAAAGCAGATTTTTATTGATTGAAAAAATAGCTATATAATTTTTAACAGATGGGTCTTTATTTCAGGGGAAAAGCTTGAGGTCATAAAAAAATCGCTGGGCAATTCCCCGAAGGAAAGCTAGCCTATTCTTCTACTCTAACTGGACCCAATTCACTATATGTGTATAAAATATGTATACTGTTAGACTAAATTTAGGGGCTGTCTATCCAGATCCGTATTGTAATCTAGACACTGGAAATCCTTCATTCACTTGGTTTTTTGTATAGATAATTAAACCAAACTTTTTGAATAGCTGTGGAGACTCTTCCATATTCTGCATATGCTACAATCACCATATCATCTATACACCATGGCATCCATAATGCCTTACCACCTGTTAGACACTATGCTAGATAGCCTCCACGACACTGAAAAACAGCTTTGGCAAAAATACATCTCTCTGGGCACAAGATCAGTTGAATAGGAAGGGATGATATCTAAAAAATTAAAATTAAGAGGTGAGAGAGGAATATAATGGGAGAAGAAGAAAGGGAGAGATAGAATAGTGTAAATTATCTCATATAAAAGAGTCAAGAGAAAACTGTTACAGTGAAAGGAAAGAACAGGAAGGTGAAAGGGAATGGGTCAACCTTACTCTCATTGTATTTGGATTAAGGAGGGAATAACATACACACTCAATTGGGTATCTTACCCTATAGGAAAGTAGGGGGGAAGGGGATAAGAGGGAGGATGAAAGAAGGGAGGGCAGATTGGGGGAGAGGATAGTTAGAAGCAAACACTTTTGAAAAGGAACAGGGTCAAAGGAGAAAATAGAATAAGTGGGAGGGCAGGATAGGATAGAGGGAAATACTGTTAGTCTTTCACAATATAACAAATATGGAAACAGTTTGTGTAACTACACATGTACAACCTATATTGAATTGCTTGTCTTCCTAGTGGGGGTGGGTAAAAAGGGAAGAAGGGAAAGAATTTGGAAATCAATGTATTAAAAACAAATGTTAAAAAAAAATTTTTTTTACATGCAACTGGGAAATAAGATATACAGACACTGGGGTACAGAAATCCATCTTGCCCTACTAGAAAATAAAGGGGGGATGGGGGAAGATATAAAAAAGAGCAGATTGGGGGAAGGGGTATTCAATAGTCTGGCTATCTTGGGGTGGGGTGGGAGAAAGACAGGGAGAAAAATTTGTAATTCAAAATCTTGTGGAAATGAATGTTGAAAGTTAAAAATAAATAAATAAAATATTAATAATTTTTTTAAAAAATACATCTCTCTGATTTATATTTTGCTTCACATTAATAATAAAGTGATCACTAAAAGTGTTTTTACCATATAGCAAAGGTTGACTCCCATATGTTATTATGGTGGTGTCATTGTGTGGCTCAAAAAAGATGGTGGAGTAGTAGCAATGATTTACCTGAGTTCTCCCAAATTCCTCTCCAAATAACTTTAAAATAACACCTAAAATAAAAGTCTGCAGTGGCTAGAACAATTTTCTGGCTCAAGAAAACTTAAGAGATCAGCAGAAAAGGTCTATCTCACCCAGGCAGTGTTCAATGTGCGAGGGTGCCAGGGTGCTAGCAGCAGGCCTTGGAGGTAGTTGCATCAATGGTAGCAGAAGTTTCAGGAACTCTCAGCCCACAGATAATAAGGGGGTGAGACAACTGGTCAGAAGAGATTACTTTTGCTGGCACTAGGTGCAGGACCCTGTTGCATTCTCCATACATAGTTGTGACAGTTTCAAGGCAGAGAAGAATACTTGCAATTGCTCACAAGGGACAGGGACCCTGGTCTCAGGTCCAAGGCAGAAAGGAGCACTAGCACTTGCAGCCACAAGAGAGCAAGGACCCAGATGTGACTTTCAAATACATTTTCAGGGCCATATGGAGCAAAAATACTTGTAATCTCAGGAGAGCAAGGATCCTGATTACAGCTCTGGGAGAAAGAAGAATGATTGTGGTTGTTTGCAGACGAGAGAATAGGCCAGGAGAACAATGATCTCCTTAGATCATACCTCCTTAGAAAAACCAAAAACCTACAGACCCCCAGAACTAGCTCTGAAAACAGCAACACAAAAAACCTAAAGCCTAGGAGGAGTATAACCTTCCCCCCTCCACCCCAAACCAAGGAGTAGAGCCCAACTTTAACAAGTCAAGAAAAAGGCTGGAAAAATGAGCAAAAACAAAAAAAGAACTTGACTTTAAAAAGTTACTATGGTGAAAAGGAAGATCAAGGCACAAACTCAGAAGAAAACAAATTCAAAACAGCTTATGCAAAACCTCACAGAAAACTGTGAATTGGACACAAGCCCAAAAAGAATTCCTGGAAGAGCGAGAAAAGAATTTTAAAGTCATTTAAGAGAGGTAGAGGAAAAAAATGGGAATAGAAATGAGAGTGATGCAAGAAAAGTATGAAAAGAGAATCAACAGCCTGGTAAAGGAGACACACACACACAAAAAATACTAAAGACAATAACATCTTAAAAAATCCAATTGACCAAATGGTAAAAGAGGCACAAATTCACTGATGAGGAGAATTCCTTTAAAAAAATACAATTGGCCAAATGGAAAAAAAAGAGGTACAAAAGCTCACTGAAGAAAATAATTCCTTAAAAATTAGAATTTGTCAAAAGAGAGCTAATGGCACCATGAGACAGCACGAAACAATAAAACAAAATTAAATGAATGAAAAAATAGAAGAAAATGTGAAATATCTCATTGGAAAAACAACTGATATGGAAAATAGATTGAGGAGAGATAACAAGAATTATTGGACTAACTGAAAGTCATGGTTTTTTTTTTAAAAGAGCCTAGACATGATATTTCAAGAAATTAAGAAAATAAAACTACCCTGATATTCTAGCACCAGAAAATAAAATAGAAATTGAAAGAATCTACTGATCACATCCTGAGAGATTCCAAAGTGAAAATTTACAGGAGTATGATAGCCAAATTCCAGAGCTTCCAAGTCAAGAAAAAAAATATTCAAGCAGTCAGAGAGAAACAATTCAAATATCATGGAGCCACAGTCAGGATCACACAAGATTTAGCAGCTTCTACATTAAAGGATGAGAGAGTTTGGAATATAATATTCCAGAAGGCAAAGGAGTTAGGATCACAGCCAAGAAAATCCTGCCCAGCAAAACTGAGCATAATCCTTCAGGGGGAAAAATGTATATTTAGTGTAATAGAGGACTTTCAAGCATTCCTGATGAAAAAGCCAGAGCTGACATGTGACTTTCATACACAAGACTCAAGAAAAAAATAAAAAGGTAAAAATGAAAAGGAAATTGCAAAGAATTCAAAAAGGTTAAACTGTTTGCATTCCTATATGGAAAGATGATACTTGTAATTCCTAAGAACTTTATCATTATTAGGGCATGGGTGTGAGTTGACTATAGTGGGATGATTTCAAAAAAACATAAAATTAAGGGGTGAGAGAGGTATGCACTGGGAGGAGAGAGATGTAGAATGAAGAAAATTATCTCATACAAAAAAAGGTGTGAAAAGAAGAGTGGAGGGAAAGATGTGAGGTGGCAGGTAACACATGAACCTTACTTTCATGGAATTGGCTCAAATGAGAAATAACATGCTGTAGCAGCAAGCACCCCAGCGTCCCCAGGGTGGCTGCCAAGACAGGTTCTTAGATCTGCTTTGATAAAGGAAAGCAACTCAAAATGGGTTAACAAGCTTACTTTAATCAGCCAAATATGTATCATTTACCTAGTTCAGGGGAAAGAGGTCAGCACCCCGAACTTCAGAATACATAGACAGAATTATCAAGACAGAAACAGATCAAGTAGACAGATTTCCAAACTGTCCAACCATTACATCCATACCAAATCAACATCTGGGTTTTTCAAAGCCGGGGGGCTCTCATCAAAGGCTTCCCAGAGTTTCATCTGATCAAATCACAGAACACTTCTCAAAGTGAGCCCCAAAACAAAGCTACACATCAGGGCTTATATAGCCTTCTCCTGGCTCAGAGAATGTAACAACCTTATTGACTCACTGGCCAATCAAGAAGTATCTACTGAAAAACAAGCCTCCCACCCCAGGCTCCAGGTGCACTTTAGCCTAGGGGCAGGGAAGATCTTAAAATTTTACATTCCCATTACACATGCACACTCAATTGGGTATAGAAATCTATCTACAGATAAAAAAGGGAAAGGGAATAAGAAAGGGGGCTGATAGAATGAAGGATAGATAAGGGAGGCAGTGATCAAAATCAAGATGGGCTTTTGAGGAGGAACAGAGTAAAAAGAGAGAAACAAGGGGGTAAATAGGATAGAGGGAAATACACAGTTAATAATCATAACTGTGAATGTGAATAGGATGAGCTCATCCAGAAAATGGAAACATATAGCAAAATAGATTAAAAATCAGAGTCCTCCAATATGTTGTTTACAAGAAACACACTAGAAACAGGGAGACACATACAGACTAAAGGTAAAGAACTAAAGCAGAATCTGTTATGCTTCAGCTGATGTTTAAAAAAAAGCGGGGTAGCAATTGTGATCTCAGACAAAGCAAAAGCAAAAATAGACCCTAATTTAAAGAGATAAGCAGGGAAAATACATTTTGCTAAAAAGGTACCATAGACAGTGAAGTATCAATACTAAACATATATGTACCAAATAGCAAGACATCCAAATTCTTTTTATTTTTTGGTCTTTTTGGAGGGGGGAAAGGCAGGGCAGTTAGGGTTAACTGACTTGCCCAAGGTCACACAGCTAGTAAGTGTTAAGTATCTGAGGTCACATTTGAACTCAGGTCCTCCTGACTCTAGGACCGTATTCTATTCACTGAGCCACCTAGCTGCCCCATCATCCAAATTCTTAAAAGAAAACTTAAATAAGTTACAGGAGGAAATGGACAATAAAACTATACTAGTAGAAGACCTCAACTTTGCCCTCTCAGAACTACATCAATCTAACCAATAAATGAACAAGAAAGAAGTTAAGGAGATGAATAGAGATAGCTGAACAGCTTGCTGTAGGTTTTCTAGGGCAGTTGCTGATTCTAGGCTCCAGTCAAAAGAGGCAGGTTTGTGGGTAAATGGGAGCCATAAGCATAGTCAAAAGCGGACTGTGAGTTCTCCAGAACCCCAAAAAACCAAAGTCTCCAGGATTCCTTTTTGGAATGTCAGTGTCAGTAGCTGATTGCTGATTTGGAATGAAAGTGTGTAAGGTTAATGGAATAGGAAAATTTTCCCCACCCAGTAATAGGCCTATGTGACCCACTTTGAACTCTGGCCCTGCTCACAGTTGTGATACAACCTGAGTCACATGGAGCCCAGCATGGGAGTAGTTTGCCCAGTCAAGTAAAGAATGAGTCTAAAACAGAGCAGGAGAAGCAGAGCAGAGAGCAGAGGGAGGAACTTGCCAAGGGGAACTTGTTTATGTGGAGGCCTAACAGAAAGAGTGCTTAAGATGTCAGCGCTCCCTGGATTAGTGTTACCTCGTTAGATTACCTTGTTAAATCTTAACTTCCTGATGTTCCAAATGAATATTTTTATTTTGCCTTTGAGGAAGACAGTTTATGATATTTTTCAAATCTACCCTGGAAATATGTATTTATATTTATACATATACATATTTCCCATATGTTGTTCCTTATATGTCACCATGTGATCCAAGAAATCAACTACTGTGGCCTTATCTGATCCAGTCAATTTTATGTCACCAATTTAGTGGTGTACTCCAATGCCCACTGGAAGAGAGGTTTCTTTCAGTTCTCTGTCCCCCAAACTGTGACAATATAAAAGTAGCCCTGGGGAAGGATGGTGAAGGCACAATGGATTCCTTCTGAGATTAAAACAAACTGCTCCTAACTAGTTTCAGCCACGGGATTGGAGTGAGGGGAAGATACAGGGCTGATAACACCATATCTATCACTCACCCTTGGTCTAGGCTACCTGGTATACCACATTGACAAGGTCAAGAACAGATGGAGTGATGGGTATGACATTTTTGTTTAGTTTCCTGTAGCCTACACTAAGAGGCCAGGTGCTCTCTGACTTCATAACTAGCCACAACAAGTTGTTGTTAAGGGAGTTGCTATAATGAAATATTGTGGCTCCTTATTTCCATCACTAAAGAGGAAATATCTTTCACTTCTTTAGGGACCCAGTGATTTCTGTTATTAATTACACAGGATGGTTCAGGTAACTCCAAGAGTTTCCATTTCATCCTACCCACAGTGACTAATATAGTTTGCTGAAAGGATCCACATAGATACTGATGTCTAAGACTTTATAATATCCATTCCTACAATACACCCCCTCTGATTAGCCACAACAATCATGACATACAGGTGATTTCCCACCTTCTTCCATCTGAGAAGGGAATATCCCTCCCTCAGTGGTCTGCAGACAAGTCACCTGTGGAAATTGGAGTGTCTCTATGTATTAATTTGGAGTCCCCTGGTATGATAGTAATCTGTTGTCCAGCAGCCTTTGGATATTTAGCATCTCCTCATCCAGGTCACCACAACTCAGGCATGTGGTCTTCTTACCTGAGGTCCTGAGTCTCAAGGAAACACTGGTCTTGGCCTTAAGCAGACTCATATTCAAAGTCCTCCTTGCTAAAGTTTTGAGTTTCAAACGGTTTGTTTTTTTTTTATTAATTTATTTTTAGTTTTCAACATTTCACTTCCATAAGATTTTGAATTCTAAATTTTCTCCCCCTCCCTCCACTTCACCCTCCCCAAGATTGCATGTAATCCTGATATAGGTTCTATATATACATTCATAATAGCATATTTTTATATTACTCATGAAAGAAGAAGTAAAACCCATGGGAGGGAACCATGAGAAAAAAGAAACAAAAAAAAAAAGAGAGAGAGCAAATAGTATACTTTGATCTGCATTCAGATTCCATAGTTCTTTTTCTGGATATGGATAGTATTTCCCATCATGTGTCTTTTGTAATTGTCTTAGATCCTTGCATTGCTGAGAAGAGCTAAGTCTATCAAAGTCAGTCATCGCACACTGTGGCTATTACTGTGTACAATGTTCTCCTGGTTCTTCTCACTTTGCTCAGCATCAGTTCATGCAAGTCTTTCCAGGTTTCTCTGAAGTCTGCCTGCTCATCATTTCTCATGGAACAATAGTATTCCATTACATTCATATGCCACAACTTGTTTAGCCATTACCCAGTTGATGGGCATCCCCTTAATTTACTATTCTTGGCCATCACAAAAAGAGCTACTATAAATATTCTTTTACATGTGCGTCCTTTTCCCATTTTTATGATCTCTTTGAGATACAGACCTAGAAATGGTATTGCTGGGTCAAAGGGTATACAGTTGTATAGTCCTTTGGGCATAATTGAACTGTCTTTAGGACTTTGAGTTCAAGAGCCTGATTCTCTCTTATATTAATAGTAAATTATTGAATTAGGACTAAGGTTTTTTTTTCTCCTTCCTCTTTGAAATCAGCCCCTGAAGGTGATAAGTTTTGAAGGGCAGGGCTGAATGATGAAAAATGAAATACTGGGTGAGCCACACCCAAGTGAGTAAACTTAGATCTGATCCCCAGTCTAGGGGAAGTGGTGAATTCTGGTCCATTCTATTTCAGTCAGATAGATCTGAATAGATCTAGATTAGTGTAGATTACCCTAGACAGGTGGTGGTCTGGGAAAAGATAAGTCTGTCTGACTAAGGCTGAGTGACCAGAGTTAGGAACCCCAGTCCCTCATTAGAATAAGCCCACCTCTCATTATAATATTCATTCTCTCATTATTAACCAATCAGAGTGAATTGCCACCTACCTGGGACACCCTCTTTTCCAAGGTGTATCAGTATTGAGAAGTCTCTGTGAGGGGTCTTTTGGTTTAGAAGAGATAGCCAAATAACTCTTTTATTAATTATCTGCTAGCCATAATTAATAAAATGATTGTTAATTACCCAGAAATTGTCTAACTTTTTACTTATCACAAATCCTAGGCTATGCTTCCACCTGAAAAGGGAATAATCCATCCCTTCAGTGATCCAGTCACCTGTGGAAATTCAGGTGTCTTTATGTATTCCTTTGGAGTCCCCTGGTATGATAGTAATCTGGTGTCCAGCAGCCTTGGAAGGAGCTCAAGGTCCCTTAGTGCACTTGTCCCAGGTTTTACAATAGTTTCACTATCACCCTCATAAATTACTGATCAATTGCTAATCAATCTTATGTCTCAGAAGCAACATATAATGTTCCTTATGGGAGAGAGTCATCACCCTGGCAGGTTTAGTGGATGCAGGGTCTCCTTCCACCACTCTCAGAATATATCTCACACAAACAGCTATATTTGCCCTGATGGACTCTGCTGTACCAATTATCCAGCTCAGATTTCATCAGTTGATTTGCCTATATCTGTTTGTTTGCTAAAGAAGACCCATAGCTAAAGCTTGCCACCACTCTAATGGGGCTCCACTAAGAAGGCAGAATCTTAGACTGACTGATCATCAAGTGTGGCAGGGTGAGCAGAGGCTGCACGAAACCATCCTATCAAGCCCATCCCCTTCAGGAACTTCATCACCCCTCCCTTGAAGATTTCCATTGGGAAGCCAGATTCAATAGAAATATATTTTTATGGAGCCAAGTATGAGTAATTCCCCATTTCAGCACCTAAAAAGGGACAAAAATTGACCCCTATCTGGAACCACTCACTAATTGATTTATCTGACTTTGTAGCCGTAAGTCCTCAGAGACCATAACACTATGAAAGTCCCCCAGCAGAAAGGGACTCTGCATTTGATCAGTTAAATCATTCCCTCAGAAACTATTGCTCCAGTGACTCAAGTTGCTTGCTTGAACTTTCCTTGTAACTTAGCTTTTTTTTTTTTTTAGTAAAATTGGGCATACTCCTTACTTCCCTAGTGAAGGAAATCACATTGTAGGGTGCAATATGAGGGTAAGCCTAGAGCTGTCTTATCATCAGTGGGAATATCCAAATGTCTTCCTAACTACTACATGCTTCTCTCATAACTCTGATTGCAGAGGGATACAGTGCGACTTCGGTTCGAAAGTTCTGAGCTGCAGACCACTAGTTTCCAATCCTCTCAGGAGGGCTTCCTTCACCTATGTGGTCCCCAGATCTTCAGAACAGTTTGTGTACTGTACACATGGCGCACATAGCTGAGAGCTGTTTTTAGTTACTTTATACAGTGGGCCAGTTTACTTTCAGTCTTCTTATGCTAGCAGTTCAACTTCTGCCGTATGGTGAACTTCTGCCGGATGATCAGTAATAATCAGTCATAACTAGGGAATGCTGGACCTAATGCTATCCATACCCTTCCTATTCCATGGTCCGTTTCCTCCAGCACTCATTGAGTTATTGTTCAGCATCAGAAGCCTACTCTCTATTCTATTGAAAGGACCCTCCACATATGACCAAAAGAATCCTAGCAATCATGACCCACTGGGAAGTGTTTTGAAAGTGTTTTCCCATCCTTTGGATGTGCAGTGTCTTTCCCTCAACTTAGCCATGATGTGAGCCACTGGGCAATCTTGTCCCAAGCAGCAACTCCACAAAATTAGTAATGAGCATAATGCTAGTACCCTGTTTGTTGGTCATTTCAGTCCTGTCTGACTCGCCATTTCCTTCTCTGGCTCAATTTACAAATGAGGAAACTGAGGCAAACAGGGTTATGTGACTTGCACAGGGTCACACAGTATCTGAGGCCAAATCTGAACTCAAGTCTTCCTGACTCCAAGCCCAGCACTTATCCACTGTGCTACCAAGTGCTAGCACCCTGTTAGTTCAGGCTCAATTTGGGGATGAAATAAGTCATTGAACAGTTAAAGGAGGTTTACTTTGCCCCAACACAGCAAGAATATGAACAAGGATACAGTGACACTTAGCTTCAGCTTTGGTAGATGTGGCCTCCCTTGCCTCCTTATGGAAAAAAAAAAAAACTGATCGATAAGTCAGAATACTCAAGCGGTCAAGTGATACTCAAGTGGTACCCTCCAAGTCTGAGAGGCCCAGATTCCACATGAATAGGACTGTTTACATACTTCATTGATCAGAAAGTTGTATCAAGGGAAATAGGAGTCAATGCTCTGAGGAAATTTTGACTCCTTTTAGTTCCTGGGGAAGGTAGGAGATGGGGAAGAATGAGCCAAACCAATACTGTGAAGCTGGGGGAGGGGGAAAGGCAGAGACCTGACCCATGTTGTGGGGGAAAACACTGATAGATATTAGTCCTATTACATATACATAGTTTGGATTTCTTCCCTTGGGAATTGCTGGTGTCTTTCAATCATTTGTCAGTTAGAAATGGCTTATGCTCACACATTTTAATCAGTTCCTTATATATCTTGGAAATAAAACCTTTATCAAATAAACTTGCTGCAAAGATCTTCATCCCCGAAGTTATTTCCCTTCTATTTATGGCCACAAAAACCATGTTTGTACAAAAATGTTCTGATTTTGCATAATCAAAATTGTTCAGTTCATCTTTCGTGATTACCCCTTGTTTGGTCATAAATTCTTCCCACACCTACAGATTTGAAAAATTAATTTCTTTCAAGCTCCTGATTTATTTACAACATGATCTTTTATATCATGTATCCATTTGGCTGTATCTCAAAAATTTTGGTGTGTCATCATTTATCTTTAAAGTAATTATCTATTATTTATATGATTCTTGGCCCAATAAATCTTAAGAATATTTTATTTAGGGCAGCTAGGTGGCACAGTGAATAAAGCACTGGCCCTGGAGTCAGGAGGACCTGAGTTGAAAATCCAGCCTCAGACACTTAACACAAAACTAGCCATGTGATCTTGGCCTTAACTTAACCCCAACTGCCCTACCTTCTCCAAAAAAGCAACTATATACATATGCATACATATATATATTTTTATATATAGTTGCTTTTTAAATTTTATTTATTTTATTAATTTATTTTATTTAGCTTCTAGTCGATTTTTAATCCTTTAACAATCTTTATTGAATTTTTACTGCATTGTAGTCAGTATAAAAATCTAATATTACAACTTTATGCATTTGGTTATGGTTTTTATCCCCTATATGGTCAATTTTTGTGTCATGCACAGTTGAGAAATATATATCCTCTCTAATCTGAGGCAGCTAGGTAACACAGTATTATATGGCTGCTTGTATTTTTTTTCCTTTGACCAAGAAACTGGAATTCTGTTTAGTTTTCCTGAGAGTTTTCAATTTGGAGATTCTTTCAATAGGTGATTAGTTTTTTAAACTCCTGTTTTACTTCTAGGAATTTTAAATGATCTTTTGGCCAAGATTCTTTAGGGTTTTACTTCCAGGTGTTGTGGAGTCATTTTCCTATTCTAGATTTGTATTTTGGGTAACCTTACCATAATAACTAGCTTTCTTGTTTATCTATTCTTCTATATTTCCCACATCAGGCCTTCGGAAGGGCTAGTGGGCACTGAGCATTTCTGGTGGCACCATCATAGGCTTCTATGATCCTGGCTTGTCTTACCTATTGTTCCAATGACAGAGCTGTGGTCCTGACACTCACCCAGTGTCTAGGTCCCAGACTTCATCTCCTAGGTTAGAGTTAACAGACATGGCCCTTTTCTTCTGGAAAGGTCTGGATACAAGATCCCCTTCTCCTGGTTAAGATAACAGCATCAACAGCACCATAGCCCCAGTGTCTGGGAGTTGAATGTTACATTCTCACACTAACACTCCAACTCCCAAGTAGAAGTTTAGAGGCCATACCTGGAGGTCCCTTCTCCCTGGTTAGAAGAGATAGAACTCTGTGCCCAGAGATTGAGTCCTGAACCTCAAATCCACCCTCTGGGGATCAGGAATAACTGCAACAGTACCAAGGCCCTTTTCTTCATCCAGGAGCCGAGTCCAAGATACCCATTATCCTGGTTCTGTATCCAGGGTCTGGTTTCATGATCCTGACCTGCCCCTGTTCCACATTTCCTGCCCTTGATCCTTGATCCTTCAACCTTGAGGGTTGAATTTTTGATCCTGTGCTGATGAACCACTTAGTTTCTCCTTAGATTTCAGATTACTACTCAGTCTCAGTCAATCAACAAGTATTTATTAAAGGCTTATATTACTATGTGCCAGGCACCATGCAAAGCACTGCAAATGTGAATACAAGCAAAAAGCCCTCAAGGGGCTTACATTCTAACTGAGGAAGACAAAACATGAAAGCAAGTTGAAAGGGAGGGGAAGGGACTGGCATGGGAAGTCCAACCTGGTGGAAAATGAACAGCATGTGCCATCTGGCACTCTTCTGAGATCTTTGTTCATGTAACTGTGGGGAACCTGGGTTGCACTGCTTCCTTTTACCTCGCCCACTTGGCTGCTTTCTCTGCTAGGTGCTTTTTATTCATCAATGTAGCACTTGACTTAAATTTGTCAAATTTCCTTAGAAAATAGAAATAGTTTATCTTAGGAATCTATTTCCCATTTTTAAGCAGCAACAACTTAAAAGGATCAGCTTGTACCTGCCTCAATTTCATGCTATCGCTTTTCATGTTTAATAACTGCTTTTGGTTTGGCATTGACTTTGACCTTTGCTTCAACAGATCAGTGGTCTGATTCTTCAGAGACAGTTGATTCAAAAATAACTTCACTAGTGGCAAGCAGTAGTTTTCGGTCTATTTAAATAAATTTATTTTTAATTTCTGTGATATTATTTGGTACCTACCATGTTGAACATTTCTCAATTCTCTTCTTGAAAAAAATACTTATGTAAGCCTTCTGCTTAATCATAAATCATGCTTTCCATTATAATCTGTCACTCTCCTTATATATTTACCTTATTTTTCACTGGAATTGCCCAGTATATACTAATTTAGTTTTAGGGGTATCATGAATTTTTTTCATAGAATTTTTAAAATTTCTGATCCTGGGGCAGCTAGATGGCGCAGCAAATAGAACACCAGCCCTGGAGTCAGGAGGCCCTGAATTCAACTCTGGCCTCAGACACTTAACACTTACTAGCTGTGTGACCTTGGGCAGTCATTTAAACCCAACTAGCCTTCCCCCCTCCAAAAAAAGGCAAAAAAAAAAAATTTCTGATCCTACGGCAATATACGTAGTACATGTGGCAATGATTTTCAAAGTGGTCTTCTGATATGTTTATCTGAGCATTACAAGATGACCAAATATTCTATGTGGTAAATCTCTTGTTGGCTTAGGACACATGATAAAAAAAAAAATTGTAGCAACTCCTTTACTTGCTTCAAGAAAACTGGAGTCATCCTGTCATTTTACTTCAACTTCCTTTTGTCTTCTGATTTTATTTATAATGAAGATGTCAAGATTGTTATGATTCAATTCCACTAGTAGTATTATCCAATTAATGGTCAATGGATAACAATTCCATATTTAAGAAACCAACAGCTAAGTTAATTTTTATTATAGACTATTTAAAAATGCTGGGATTCTTAGCACTCTGGCACTTTGTCCAACACTGTCACCATCACAACAGATATGGAAAAGGACCCCAAAGTACTAAGGGTCATTTTAATTTTTTATTCATTTCATGGACTTCCATGGCCAAAGAATCCATCACACCAAGTGGCTGGTCTACTGCTGAGAAGCTTCTCCATATTTAGTTTAGCTTTTTTTTTGAAGTTTCTTTTTCTCTGAAAATAAACTGTTGTCAATAACATAAAAGAAGTCTTCCCAGCATGATCCATGTCACAACTGTTTTTGTTTAATAAACAGCAGTACTTAAGATATTAAATTTTAAAATTTTATTTGGAAGGTTTTAATAACTCCCTAGAAGTAATATATATTAAAATATGTTTGTACTCAAGATTAGTCAATATATTATTTAACTGGTCTAGATATTTAAAGTTCATTAAAACAAAAGAAGGCTTTAAAATAACTGACACAGTATACAAAGTTAGGTTGATTATAAAATAGCAATTGAGCTATATTCTTGACAGTAGGAACCAGCAACAGGAGTTTCATGTAAAAATAAAACAAAGTATTTTAATTCAACATTTATTAAGAACCTGCTACACTCATACTTTCAACATCTATTATGCACTTACAATATGCAAAGCATTGTGCTAAGCACTGACATCTTATTGAATTTATAGTCTAGTAGTAACAAAGAAAAATATATTTATTGCACTTACCCATATAAGATATATGATGGTTCCATTCAAGTCATAAATTAATCCATGACTAGGTACAATATAATGTACATCTCAATTAAACTAAAGGTTAATTTAAAATAAGAATACATAATAATTAACATAGCCACAACTGCATTAAGGCAATTCTGAGTGCATACAAATACCAGTGGAAACCAATTTCCACAACAGATTGCTGTGGGAGTCCATAACATACATGGAATAGTTGACTTTAATATCTGTTGTCTTCATCTTCATCACATAAAGATTTTAACTGTCTCTATAATCCAGGTTCTTTGTTCAGCATCTTCTTTTCCTCTTAGGTGCTAAAAACTCTATAAAGGCATAAGAAAATTTAGAAGTTCAGTAGGTTTAAACAGATGGCACCAGAAAACAAACAATGCTTCCTTATATTGTAGCAGTACTGTATTATCTATGGTTTCTTTTTTGTTTTTAGGACCCAAAAATATAAAGATAAGGATATTTATTCTGATAACTGACAGCTGGTTCCTTGGGTACTTTTACTTCTTTATACTACAAATAAACTACATAGTTTAAATACAGGTTTTTAATTGTAATACTGAAAATATTAAAGAACAGAAATATTAAGTACAGAAATGAATAAACAGTACAGAAATAAATTTTCTAACCTTAACCATATTGGTTTGAGAATCTAAGAAATCACAACTTTATCTGCAAATGAAATTTTCCTTCAGAATGACTCTAGAGATTCAACATTTATGTTGAAATTTAGTCATCCAAAAACATGTATTTAGGTGAAAGGCTACTCTAGAGTTATATCAGAAAAGGTTTTACATTAAAACAGAAAATTCTGAAACACAGGAGTAAAGAAATATGTAAATATTAGGGATCATCAGTGGTTTTATATATGTCCTGCCTAACCAAATAGACCAGGAGCTCTAAGGAAAAAAAAACAGAGTAGGGGGAATAAATATTTATTATGTATTATTATTTATTTACTATATGCCAGGTACTGGGTTAAAATACCTTATACACTTATTAGCTATGTAACAATGGGCAAATTACTTAACCTCTATTGGCTTCAGTTTCCTCTGTAAAATGAGGGAGGGTTGACCAAAGGTCTCTTCTAGTTCTAATCCATGATACTATGTTGGTTTAATATTATAAAAATTCTAAATATAACAGACCATATTGATAACAAAAACAGTAAGAAATACATCAAACAACTGATGCAAAAAAAAGCTTTTGGCAAAATACAATATCCATTTATGTTAAAAATATTAAAAAGAATAGGAATAAATGGAATATTCCTTAACATGCTAAACTACCTACTAAACTAAGTAGCTAGCATTATCTATAACAGAGAAACACCAGAGAACTTTCCAATAAATCAGTCCACCGTCATCACTATTATTTGGCATAGCTCTAGAAATACCAGCTTTTTAAGCAAAAAGACAAGAAAAAAAAATTAAGGGAATAAGCATAGCCAAAAAGTAAATAAAATTACTACTCTTTGCTGACATGATTTTTTTACTCAGAAGAACCTAAAATCCAATTAACAAATACTTGAAAATTCATAACTTTAGCAAAGCAGGGGGAGATAAAATAAACCCACAAAAACCAACAGCCTTTCTGTATTATCAACAAAACTCAACAGGAAGAGACAGAAAAAGAAATTCCTTTTAAAATTAGCACAAAATGGAGAATACTCCTACCAAGATACAGAAAGGATTGTATGAGTACAACTACAAAACATTTTAAGAAGAAAGATAAACCCAAATAATTGGAAAAATATTAACCACTCATGGTTACACCATGCCAATATAATAAAAATGTCAGTAATACCTGAACTAATTTACAGATTCAATCACATCCCAATCAAACTACCCAAGGGTTACATTATATAACTAGAAAAAATAACAACAAAATTCATCTGGAGACACAAATATAATCCAAAGGGGATGCGTAAAATATTTTTAATAGTATTTTTTATTGTAGCAAAGTTCTGGAAACCAAGTGGATACCCATAAACTGGAAAATGATGAACAAATCATGGTATGTGAATTTAAATAAAATTGCACCATAAAGAAAGAGGATGAAAGGGACAGATTTAGAGAAACCTAGGATATAAATTGATAGAGAGGGAAAGAAGCAGAATCAGGAGCACCATATTTATGTAATGACTATAATAGGGCAGCAAGGTGGCATAGCGGATAGAGTGCTGGGCCCAGGGTCTCTCCCTGAGTTCAAACTTGGTCTCAGACTCTTACTAGCTTTGTGACCCTGAACAAGTCACTTAGCCTTGTTTGCCTCAGTTTCCTCAACTGTAAAATGAGCTGGAGGAAGAAATGGTAAACCATTCCACCATTTTTCCCAAGAAAACCCCAAATGGGGTCAAGAAGAGTTGGAACGCAACTGAACAACAGCAACTACATATGGCAAGGGAAAACAACAATGAAAGACTCAGGAAAGTAAATCAATATAATGACCAGTTATAACTCCTGAAGACTGGTAATGAATCATGCTTGCCACTTTTTGACAGAGGTGATACCCTAGAGGTTAGACGGAACTCTGTATTTTCAGATCCAGTCAATGCGTGAATCTGTTTTGCTATATAAAGGATCTTTTTTTTTTTTTTTGGAAGGAGGGAGAGGGGAACAGTGATGCCAAGAAAAGAAAAGACAAAATTTTAAAAACAGAAAAGCAGAAGAGAGTTCAAAAGGGGATACAACCAAGTAGGGTAGTTTTGGTACTACCATGTTTAATTTTACACCATGACCTGTGTAGAGATTTAGTTTTATATACAATCATCTTTTCTATACTTCTTTGTATAAGAAATGTTCATGTTTATTGGAGTTTGTCAAGTTCATAAGGTTTCTTTTGAGCCCCTGCCTCTGGGCACCCCTATCATACTACTGCTACCCCCTGTAGAATCCCTACAAATTAGAAATCTACTCCCACCACCACCAGAGCTGCTGCTGCCTTTCTGAAATCCCCTGTCATCAAAGTCATCAATCCCAACTCAAGGAGCAAAGAGACGCTAAATTCCAAATCAAATAGATTCTAAACTGCTGCTATCAGTGGCCCTACAGGAGTCTCTACAGTCCCCACCACCAAAAGAACTTCTGCTGAAAAACTGACAAGAGTTCCCAGTCAAGGTGGGTTAAATTAGGAAGTTCTTATACCTGAGACCAGAGTTGCTATAATATCCCAACCCAAGAACCTTCAAATCCCTAGTCCCCTCTAACTGTATCATAAAAGTGGGAAACAAGAAAGTTAACTCTGCTAGGTTCAGGGAGAGTATAATGGAGTAAGAAAGTTCTTACACTCTCAGAGAAAAGAGAGATCTGTCCCTGGTTGTCAGTTGTAACCCCCCTAACACAGAAACAATGGTATAGACCATGATTGGGTTTAGGGTTGAGCTACATTATAAATTAAGTTTTCATAAGATATTGTAGAAACCTAACCAACCTTAATAACGCTCTTTCTAAAAAGAAATAATAATAGGCCACATAATGTATTTTTACATATATTAGCTCAGGTGATTTTATAACAATTCTATGAAACAAGTAGTACAAATATTATCATCCATATTGTACAGTGGGGGAAGCAGGATCAGAGAGGCTCAGTGACTTCAGATGTCAGGTCTAGCTTTCTGCTTTTCTTTTTCTTTTCTATCTACTGCCTCCCAAAAACAACATTCCAAATGACAAATAACAGGCTGGGAAACTAAGCTCTGAGACACACAAAACATCTGGAAACTGCTGGTACACACAACAAAAAGATTAGACTCATCATTAATTTAGAAGCCACCCTCCAAATAAGTCACTTGACTATCTTAGAATCAGAGGAGAATAGCTGAGCAAAGAAGAACAAAGATTCTAGGTTAAGAAAAACAAATCCTAAAACCAAAATTTCCTATTCTACAGGTTCATGGCCTTAAATACTATGGACAGCTGGAAGCAGTGGAAAGAAAATGCGGGTTCAAATGCTAATTCAATGGGTTACTCTGTATGTAACAATGAGTTAGTCACAGCCTCTGTTTCCTCATCTGTTAAATAAGGATAGACTAGGTGATCTCTTCCAACTCTAAATCTACAGACAATGAGCTATAAGATGGTTTCTGAGGTCCCAGCTGAGCTCTAAATCTATTGTCCTATAATTTCTTTTGTCAAAAAAAATATAACATGTAAGTACACTTTCTTCCCGCCAAGTTAGAGAAATTGTGCAATATATCTTGGGGGAAGAGTTAGGGAAAGGCAGGCGAGAGAAAAGAGAAATCAATAAAAAAATAATTAAAACGAAAAGTTTTAATATGTAAAGAGGTAACTTCAATTACCTGGAAACCTCACAAGTCTAAAACAACTTATTCCTCAAACATACTGGACAAAGGAAGTTTAATTATAAGTGAAAATAATAAGTGAAGAGAAAAAAGACTTGTAAAAATTGTGTAGATTTCTTTTTAATTTCAAGAGGCAAGTTTTTTGGCTATAATGGCACAAGCATACATGTGCTTTTCACCAAAAGCCTTTAATGGCTAGCTCATTAATATTTTGATACAATGTAACAGGTTTTTTAAAAAATCCTGTTTCACTTTGCTATCATTCAGCCATTCATTGAGTCACATCCAATTTTTGTGACCCCACGGACCACAGTACACCAAATTCTTCTATCCTCCACTATCTCTTGAAGTCTGTACAAGTTCATCCTCTGCCATGCCTTCAATCTTTCCCAAAATCAGGGTCTTTTCCAATGAGTCTCATCTTCTCATAAAGCCAATTTTTTTAAGCTTCAGTATTTTGACTTTCCAGTGAATAGCCTAAATTAATTTCTTTAAGTATTGACTGATTTGATCTTCTTGGCATCCAAGGGACTCTCAAACATCTCCTCCAGCACCCTAGTTCAAAGTGTCAAATCTGTAGCGCTCAGCTTTCCTTAGACTCCAATTTTCACAACCATACATTGCTACTAGAAAAACGAAAGTTTTGACTACATAGACCTTGGTTAGCAAGGTAATGGCTCTGCTTCTTAGTATGCTGTCCAGATTGTCCATAGCCTTCCTTCCAAGGAGTGTCTTTTAATTTCATGGCCATAACTGCTTTCTGCAGTGATTTTTTGAATCCAAGAATATAAAATTTGGCACTGCTTCTAATTTCCTTTTTGCCAGGAAGTGACAGGACCAGTTACCAAGACCTTAGTTTTTTTTTTTTATATTAAGCTTCCTGCTAGCTTTTACACTCTCCTCTTTCACCTTCATTCACTGTTAAGAGTGGTATCATCTGCATTTCTGAGATTGTTTATATTTCTCTCAGTAATCTTAATTCCCGTTTTTGATTCATTCAGCCTGACATTTTACATAATGTACTCTGCATAGAAGTTAAATAAATAAGATTACAGTATACAGCCTTGTATTCTCCTCTCCCAATCTTAAGCTTCAGCTCCTGGTCTGCAGTTTGTAGGGGGAGCAAGTGACCAGTCTGAGGGGCAACCACTCTTGCTTTAACCTGCTTGGATCTGGATTTCAGTCTAGGGTGGAGGTCTTGGGGTGTGTGACCAGCTTGCCAGAGCATGTGGAGGCTTCGTAGAGAGCACCCAACTAATACCTTCGGCAGCTGAGAATACCCCAGCATTTGGGAGGAATCCCCCCTGTCTGTTAGCATATTCCTACTGTGGCAAAAAGCCCAAAAGTCAAGTAATTGAGTGGCAACATTAGCAAATGAGGAAAGCAAAGTAAACAGAGCAACCCAACTCAACACTCCTATTTAGGGGACAAAAAGGATCAAAACATGGAACAGGAGGAAGACAGTGAAGTCAGAACTCCTGTACCAAAAGCTTCCAAGAAAAATATGAGCTGGTTACAAGCCAAAGAGGACCTTAAGAAGGATTTTGAAAATCAAATAAGAGAAATAGAGGAAAAATTGGGAAGAGAAATGAGAACAATGCAAGAAAATTATGAAATGAGAGTCAACAACCTGACTGAAGAAAATAACACCTTAAAAAATAGACTAACTCAAATGGCAAAAGAGGCTCAGAAAGGCAATGAGGAGAAGAATGCCTTAAAAAGCCAAATTTGCCCGATGGAAAAAGATCTCAAAAGCTCAATGAGGAGAATCATGGCTTCAGAATTAGATTGGAGCAAATGAAAGCTAGTGACTTTATGAGAAATCAAGACACTATTAAACAGAGCCAAACATATGGAAAAATAGAAGGCAAGGTGAAATATCTCACTGGGAAAACTACTGACCTGGAAAATAGATCCAGGAGAGATAATTTAAAATATATTGGACTACCTGAAAGCCATGATCAAAAAAAGAACCTAGAAATCATCCTTCAAGAAATTCTCGAGGAAAATTGCCCTGATGTTTTAGAACCAAAGGGCAAAATAGAGGTTGAAAGAATCCACTGATCACCTCCTGAAAAAGATCACAAAAAGAAAATTCCTAGGAATATTATAGCCAGGTTCCTGAATTCTCAGATCAAGGAGAAAATATTACAAGCAGCCAGGAAGAAACAATTTGAATATTGTGGAAACACAATCAGGATAACACAGGATCTGGCAGCTTCTCCACTGAGGGATCCAAGGGCTTGGAATATGATATTCCAGAAGGCAAAGGAGCTGGGATTAAAGCCAAGAATTACCTACCCAGAAAAACTGAATATCATGTTTCAGGGGAAAATATGGTCATTCAGTGGCATCAAGGACTTTCAAGCATTCTTGATGAAAAAATCAGAGTTTAATAGAAAATTTGACATTCAGATATAAGAAGCAAGAGAAACATGAGAAGGCAAACAGGAAAAAGAAATCGTAAGGAACTTATCAAAGTTGAACTATTAACATCCCTACATGGAAAAATGATAATTGCAATTTATGAAACTTTTTTCAGTATGAGAATAGTTGAAGGAATAGAAATGTGTGTGTGTATGTGTGTGTGTGTAACACACATGTCTATATAGGTGAGTATATGGGCATATGTGAATGTGTGTATATATGTTTACAGGTATACATAGATAGAGGGCACAGGACCAATTTAATAGGAAGGGATGATACTTAAAAGGTAATATTAAGAGGTGAGAGAAGAATATAATGAAAGGAGATGGGGAGAGACAGAATGGGGTAAACTATATCATACAGAAGAGGCAAGGGAAAATGGTTACAATGGAGATAGAATAGGAAGGCAAAAGGGAATGGGTCAAACTTATTCTCACTGAATTTGGCTTGGGGAGGGAATGAAATACACACTAAACAGGGTATCTCACCCTGCAGGAGAGTAGGGGGGAAGGGGATGAGAGGAGGGATGATGGAAGGGAGGGCAGGCTGGGGGGGAGGGAAGTTGGAAGCACCCACTTTTGAAAAGGGACAGGATCAAAGCAGAGAATAGAACATGTGGGAGGTGGGATAGGAGGGAGGGAAATACTGTCAGTCTTTTGCAATATATCCACTATGGAAATGTTTTACATTAGCAACACATGTACAACCTATAATTAATTGCTTATCTTCCCAGTAAGGGTGGGTGACAAGGGAGGAAGGGAA
>NW_027185809.1:21473595-21478535 GCF_028583685.1 Petaurus breviceps papuanus
GATAGGAGGGAGGGAAATACAGTCAGTCTTTTGCAATATATCCACTACGGAAATGTTTTGCATTAGCAACACATGTACAACCTATAATTAATTGCTTATCTTCCCAGTAAGGGTGGGTGACAAGGGAGGAAGGGAATGAATCTGGAATTCAAAGTTTTAAAATCAAATGTTTAAAAAATATATATGTATATATATATACACACACACACACACACACACACACACACACACACACACACACATATATATATATATACATATTATTAATATTACTTTACATGTAACTGAGAAATAAGACATGCAGGCACCGGGGCATAGAGATCCACCATGCCCTTCTGGAAAGTCAGAGGGGGATGGGAGAAGATATGAGAGAGAGCAGATTAGAGGAGGGGATATCTTGGGGTAGTGGGTAGGGAAAAAACGGGGAGAAAATTTGTAACTCAAAATCTTGCAGAAATGAATGATGTAAATTAGAAGTTAATAAAGCATTTGATTAAAAAAAATAATAATAAAGCATTATTAGATGCTTTTCTGGAACTCCCTTTTCTTCATAATCCAACAAAAGGTTAGCAATTTGATCTTTAGGTTCTCTGGCTCTTCAAAAACCAGTCCGCTTTTCTGCTAATTCTTGGTTCAAATATTGCTGAAGCCTAACTTACAGAATCTTGAGTATAACCTTCCTGGCATGTGAAATTAGTGCAATTGTTTGGCAATATGAACATTCCTTGGCAATTCCCCTCTTCAGGACTGGGATGTAAACTGATTTTTTCCAATCCAGTGGCCACTGTTGAATCTTCTAAATTTGCTGGCATATTGAGTACAGCACTTTAACAGTCTCATCTTTTTGGAGGGGGAAAGGCAGGGCAATTGGGGTTAAGTGACTTGCCCTTGAGGCTGGATTTGAACTCAGGTCCTCCTGACTCCAGGGCGCTATTCCCTGCACTACTTAGCCACCCCTACAGTCTCATCTTTCAGGATTTAAATAGCTCTGCTAGAATTCCATCACCTCCACTAGCCCTACTGTTAGCAAAACCCACTTGACTTTACTCTCCAGGATGTATGGATCTAGATCAGTAACCATGTTGGTGATGCTAAGATCTTTCTCACAGTCCTTTGATGTGTTCTTGCCACCTCTTCTTAATCTCTCTACTTCTGTCAAGTTCCTACCATTTTTGTCTTTTATCATGCCCATTTTTGCATAAAATACTCCTTTGATATTTGTAATTTTCTGGAGAAGATCTGTCTTTCCCATTCTATTTCTTTACACTGCTCATTCAAGAAAACTTTCTTTCCTGTCTTCACCATTCGCTGGCATTCTGTATGCAGTTGGGTATAGCTTTCCCTTTTGCTTTCTTTCTTTCCTCAGTTATTTGTAAAGTCTCATCCATTGGCTATTTTACTTTCTTGCTCTTCTTTTTCTTTGCAAAGTTTTTTGCTGTTACCGCCTACACAATACTGCAAATCTCTGTCCTTAGTTCTGCAGGCACTCCATCTACCAGATACAATCCCTTAAGTCGCCTCCACTTCAAATTCATAAGGGATGTTTTTTAGATCATACCCTTAAACAATGAGTATCCCCTTTAAAATACACTATTGGAATTCTTTGCCTCAATTATTTAAACAGTACAAATTAGAAGATGAAGAGACATTAGGAACTACTTTATAACTCACCAGGCTAGTACAAGTATCTTGAAGAAAACAAATATATGTGTATATCTATCTATCTATTTATTTATCCACCTTGAACACTATTGCCAACAAAACACCAAACAAGAAATGGTCTAGCTCTAAAATAACTAGCATTCTGCTATACATCCCTTCTATCCATGATATTTTAATGAAATGAAGTTTTTAAAATCAATTTAAACTCATCTAGTTTCCTTTTTTTTATCTAGTTGAATTTCACACCGATATTTAGTTTAAAAAAACAACACTTCATGTGGCCATTCCCTTTTCTATTTAAAGAACCTGAAAAACATTTACACCTAAAAATCCAATAATAAAATAATCCTTAATATCTGCAAAAAATGTTTTTGGAGATTCCCATGAATGGGGAAATCTATGAAGACTGCATTAGATCATATTAAAGACTTGCTTCAGTGATTTTGGTATATTCACTGTACTATAATCCCAGATTCTTTAAGTGGCAAGATACATGGAATGAATTAACAGTGTAATGTACCAAAAGTATTACAGAAGTGAGGAAAATTATCTGCATAACGCTCAGGGAAAGAGGTCTTATCAGTACCTGAAACCTCTAAAATGAAATTTCTGGAATTTTTTGACACTTCAATTCCTTTCTGGTAATAACTGGCATACTCAGACTCCTTCTTTATACTCTGTTTGCCATCTAGAAGGAAACATTTGGAAAATAGTATTTACATATCTGTGTGTATCTATGCACAGATGATCTGACCAGGGTAGAATACAGCAGGACTCTAATCTCCCTAGTTCTGTATATAATGTCTATCTAAGATTGTACTGGCTTTTTTTTTTGGCTGTCACATCCTAATGTTGATGAGCATTAAATTTGCAATTCACTAAAATCCTCATGTCATTTTCAGACCAACCGTCTCATCAAGTCTCCCCTGTCTTGCATTTATTTTGTTTTTAAGCCCCAGAGTAGTATTATGTTATTTATCACTATCAAATTTAATCCTATTCGATTCAGCTCAATGATCTAGCCTATAGACATATTTTTGGATATTGAGTCTGTCATCCAACAAAGTAGCTCTCTCTGCTAGATCTGTGTCACCTTCAACTTTGGTAAGCATATCACATGCCTTTTTTACAAATTCCTGAAAAAAATGTTAAAGAGCATATAAATAGCACGACAGTGATATTTACCTCTGCTTGGCACCAGAGACTTCCTGTAAAGATGACCCCAAACAATAACAACTCTGGCTGCTGCCATTCAATAAACACTATCATCTGAGGTCATAGATTTTTTTTTTGCTTTTTAGAGGGCAATTGGGGTTAAGTGACTTGCCCAAGGTCACACGGCTCGTTTTTGTGTTAAGTGTCTGAGGTCGGATTTGAACTCAGATCCTCCTGACTCCAGGGCTGGTGCTGTATTCACTGAGCCACCTAGCTGCCCTGAGGTCATAGATTTTGTCAAATGTTTTGCTTAGATAGATTATAGCTCCTTCCTTTCCTTTATCTACCTGTTTAATGACACTGTCAAAAACTGAAAATAAGGTAAAACCATGCTGGTTGGTTCTTTAATTATCATTTCCTCTTCTAAATTTTGCCAGGAATCAAGATTAGGTTCATTGGCCTAGTGTTTTACAAGAAACACTTTTCCCTTATACAAAAATACATTTGTTATTTTCCAAGTTCTTAAGTACCCCTCCCATTTTCCATAATTTTTCAAAGATCATGCTGAGCAATCACCTCCACTAGTTCTTTCATGACCCTGGGGCATACTTTATCTGAGGTCACTACCCAGAGAAGCTATTCCAAATATTCCCTTCTTTCAATTCTCCCATACCTCACCCTCACCTCTTTTTTTTAGCTGAGAACCCTGGCTCTTACTATACTGAGAAAATTGAGGCAAATAGATGTGGAATTCCTCTTCTCTATTTCTCTTCATCTCAAAACCTCTTGATATCATGCCCCACTCTTTCCTCCTTTCACCCAATTACTGACAAAAAGGTGGCCATTCTTGTCACCACAGCCAGCTAAACATATGTACTTCTATCTCCTTCGTATTCTCCAGTAGAATGTAATTCCTATCCTCATTTCCCTCTCTAAAATTTTCTACATCTCCCTATCTATTCATTCCTTCTCTGCTGCCTTCCAAAATGCCCAAGTCTTTTACATCCTTAAGAAACTTTTTACTGGAGCATACATCCCTCCAAGCTGGCATCCTATGTCTCTCCTCCTTTTCACAGCCAAAATCCTTGAAAAAATTTTCTCCCCTTGCCTTTCACTCTTCAACCATTTTTAATTCTAGATTTCAACATCATCACTCAACTGTATTGCCAATCTGATCATCTTTTCTCAGTTTTCATCCTTCTTTTACTTGCCTGCTACATCTGACACTATTAACCACCCTCTCCTCCTGCATACACTCTGCTGCTCTCTAGGTTTTCGTGATACTACCCTTTCCTATGTCTCCTATCTGTGTGACTATTCTTCTACTTGTATGACCATACCTCCAATTCCTCTCGTATTTCATCAACTATATTATAATTCTTTAACTGTGGATAATACTCCAAGATTCTATGTCCTCATCTTCTCTCTATAAACTCTCTGAATAACCTCATCAGCAACCTTGGATTTAACTACCCTCTCTATGCAGATGACACACATCTACATATGGGCTGTAGTCCATATAGGTGAAGCCCTTAGCTTCAGATCACATCACCAGTTAACTATGGTAAATTTCAAACTCAATGACCTGCTATATCTCAAGTTCACCATGTCCAAAATTAAATGTGTAACCTTTCCTTCTAAATTCTATTTTCCAGAAAAGGCACCACTAGGCTTCCAGGTTCCCAAGTCTGTAGCTTAAAGCTACAAGTCCTCCACTCCTCACTCCATACATTCAACCAGTTGTCAAATCTTGACCTTTCTTCCTGCACAACATCTCTTAACATCTGACTCCTTCTACTAACAAAGCTACCACCTTAGTTCAGGCCCTCATTACCTTTGCACTATGTTATTGTAACTGACTCTGACTTATTTCCTTGACTCAGGTTTCTTCCTACTGCAATCTATCTCCTACAGACTCTTGACAAAATGGTTTTCCTTATGCATACAACTAACTTGTGCCACTCTCCTACACAATCAACTCTGGTAGTAGCTCCTCTATTTAGTTTTTAAAGCCCTTCACAATCTGGCCGCAACCCATCTTTCTAGCTTCACAGAACACTGTTCTCCCTCTCACCTACACACACACACACACACACACACACACACACACACACACACACACA
>NW_027185809.1:21478545-21567612 GCF_028583685.1 Petaurus breviceps papuanus
CACACACACACACACACACACACACACACACACACACACACACACACTTATTCTTTCTCTCTGTAATCCAGCATAAACTGTCCTTTATGTAACATTCCATCTCCCATCTCCATGCCTTTGCATTGGTCTACCCCATGCCTGCAACGTACTCCCTTCTAACCTGTCCTTCACAGAATCCAATCCCTCTTTTACTTCAAGACACAATTCAAGCACCACCTTCTATATGAAATCTTACTTGTTCTTCCGAAATGTTCGTTTCCTCCCTCCCAATTTACAGTGCTTAGAACAGAGTTGTTTCATCAAATTTTATCAGTGACTCAGTGCCTAGAATGAAGGAGGTACTACATGTTGGTTAACTGGGCTTTTCTGTAATTCCCAGTACAAAGGTCATTCTTTGTAGAAAATTAGAAGCAAAATTTTTTCTACATTTACACATTCAAATCAACATTTATAAAGCATCTATACTCTGTATTAGGTACTATGCTAGGTGCTAAGGACACAAAGAAAAATATAGAAAAGTCTCTGTCCTCAAGGAAGGCAACGCAAAATAAAATGTCTAAACGGATAGGCAATTACAAGATACTCTGAGGCAGGAGAGAATTCTAACTACTAGGAAAATCAAGCAAGTGGAATTTGAATCAAGTCCTGAAGAAAACTAAGGATTCATTTTCTGTAAAAAGCAGTCACTAGAAAGAAACCCATACTCAGTATGAGGATAGCTTATGCTAACATACCAAGATGGAAAATGGAAGGCAAAGTGTAGACAGCAACACATATGCCAGTTTAACTGTGATGGGTGAAGAAAAGTAATGTAAAATACTGGTGAATGGCAATACCAGAGTTTATAACCTAGAGGCAATAGAGAAACACTGGAAAGTGTTTAGGAAAGAAATTCAATCTCCCTGAGAAATGTTCCTACCTCTTTTTGTTGGTCTATTCATTCCCAATGAATTCAAACAATCTTTTTAGACAATTCCCCCTTTGACTTTTCAATGTAATTATGTCTTTGTGTCTTCAGAATTTCATTAAGAGTGGCCCTTCCCAGGATGATACTTAAAAGGTGAAATTGAGAGGTGAGAGAGGAATATGATGAGAGGAGATGGGGAGAGACAGAATGAGGTAAATTATCCGACATAGAAGAGGCAAGGGGAAACTCTTACAATGGAGGGGAAGAATAGGAAGGCAAAAGGGAATGGGTCAACCTTACTCTGATTGAATTTGGCTTAGGGAGGGAATGACATATACACTAAACAGGATATCTTCCCCTACAGGAGAGTAGAGAGGAAAGAAATGAGATGGGGGATGATAGAGGAGAGGATAGGTTGGGGGGGAAAGGGAAATTGGAAGCACACACTTTTGAAAAGGGACAAGGTCAAAGCAGAGAATAGAACAAGTTGGGGGCAGGACAGGATGGAGGGTAATATAGCCAATATTTTCCAATATATCCACTATGGAAATGTTTTATGTAGCTACACATATACAACCCATACTGAATTGTTTATCTTCCCAGTAAGGGTGGGTGATGAGGGAGGAAGGGAAAGAATATGGAACCCAAAATTTTAAAATCAAATGTTTAAAAAACACGTATGTGTATATATATATAATATATTATGTGTATATATTATATATATGTATATATATGTAATTTTTTTTACATGCAACTGGGAAGTAAGATATACAGGCACTGGGGTATAGAGATCCATCTTGCCCTACTGTTAAGTCAGAGTTGGGAATAGAGGAGAATATAGGAGAGAGCGGATTGTGGGAGGGGGTATACAGTGGGATCGCTGTTTAGGGGTGGTGGGTAGGGAAAAGATGGGGATAAAATTTGTAACTCAAAATCTTATAGAAATGAATGATGTAAACTAAAAATAAACATAAAATTTAATTTAAAAAAAAAAAAGAGTGGCCTTTCCCTCTGGGGCTAACTTTCCCTACAGAATCTTAGGCCATGGGATCCGATTTATGTTTTCCCTGAACCTTCTAAAATATACTTTACCCAAATTTAACACTATACCTATCTCTTTCTTTTCCTTCACTGTCAAAAACGCTAAGATGGAATGCTCATTCATAGAATCACGTAAGATGGTTCCCCATCACTGGTCCTTTTCAAGAAAATATTAACTTCTGTTTCTGAGCTGAACTCAGTTGAATTCAGTTCAAATGAATGAAGTTTTCCATCAACACTGTATCATACCTCTATGGCAGGTTCTAATCTATGTCCTTGAAGTGAGCTAGGGAGATAGTTTGTAGCATACTCTCATACTTTTTTCCGTCTCCAATCATCCTGACCCAAATGTTCTTCACAACTCCCCGCTGATTCCTAGATTTCCTCCACACATCTTTAATATACAGTGTTACACTATTCCCATCCCGCCTTCCCCAGTTCCCATTCAACTATCCTTTTCCTTTTAAATAAGGTACCTTTCCAGAGTCATAGTTCAATCACAAATTCTGTGCTACCAAATCTCAAGTATATATGTTAGAGAAAGAATATTTTAGCTGGAGAGAAAAAATCTTTCCAAAAAGAATGTGTATAGTGGAATACAAGATCTGAGAACCTGAACTCACTTCCTACCTCTTATACTTACTGTCTGTGGCACTGAGAAAGTCAATCCACATCTCTAGGTCTCAGTTTGCTTAACTATAAAATGAAGGAGTTGTGCTCAATGATCTCTAAAAGCCCTGACAGCTTTAGCTCTATGAAAAGCGAAATATTTAGAATAAAAATACAATTATAGTAACAATAACTTCTCTGAACCAAATACATATATTTTCAAGGATACATGTAATATAAGGTATGTATGCACTTTGCACAATGTCTTAGGAGTCTTCTAGGCCCAATTCGACCTATTTTCTTTAATTCTCACATCAAGGGAAAAAACTGTTTTGATAAAGATAATTGGACTGAAGACACTACTAATGAAATAGAAAAAAAGTAAAATAAAAAAAAACTTGGCAACCATCAAGAAACCATCATTTAACGTTTCTCAAATTCTATGAAAGATGTTATTATATAAAGATATTTAAACCATGATGACCTCATATTCTTACATGTTAACACATAAAACCTTCTTAATCATCACTGTCAAAGTAATATAGCATAAATCTATTTTATTTAATTTTATTACCAAAATTTTATTACTAAAAATTTTATTACCAAATAATGCAGGCATGGTTCTAATCAATAATTACTCAAGATTTTGAACTAACTTGTCATAATGTAATACATCTGAAAGAAAAATGTTAACAGAAAAAAAAAGGAAATGAAGGAAGGAAAAAAAATTGATATTATGTCTTAAGTAACATGACTACTACCAATTTCTAACAAATTTAGGTTAAATTACATTGGCTAGCAAATGGACATTTCAGAATACTAAATTTTTTACAACTATGAAATAAGCATTTAAAAAGTACTTAAGAGGCGGCCAGGTAGCACAACGAGTAAGAGCACCAGCTCCAGTGTCAGGACAACCTGGAGATCGAATCCTGAGCTCAGACACTCAGTACCACACCCAGAAATAACTGGCCGTGTAACCTTGAGCAAGTTACTTAACCCCAATTGCTTTAATAAAAAAAAAAACTATTTAAGAGACAAAGTTTTATTTAATTATATTTAGATTAATAAAATTGTTAACATCAAATGCAATTATTTCAAAAAAAAGAAGAGGAACAAATTTTAAGAAGCTCTAAAATACACTAACACTTTAACTAAACCAAACACAACCACGTGTTAGAACATAAACAGAAAGTCCTCTGAGGAGCCAGAATAGAGGTCACAAAATCCAGGTGCTACAGCTAATTTTCTCTACTGACAGGAAAGCCACTCAGGCTCATCCTGGGAATATCTTACACATAATTCTCATGGGCTTGGTTATCAGGTTTTCAGAGTTATCATATAATTAAAAGCACTTGGCAATAAGGGAAATCACAGAATTTGAGAACTGGAAGGGACCACCTCAGAGTTCCTCTAAACCTAAGGAAGAATCATCTATATCACTCCTCTATTTAAAAAATAAATAAATAAATTTCCATTTAGCCTCCACCTGAAGAAGTAAAACTCACTACCTCAATAGTCAGACAAGTCCACTTTTAGAGATTGCTATCTATTTTTAAGGGAAGACTTTCTTTTTTGTTGAGCTATCAATGTGCCTCTCTGCAATTTTCTAGCTACTAGCTCTAATTTCTAAGGCAAAACAAGCTTACTCATACCTCTTCTACTGGACAGTCCTTCAAACATCCTTCAAATATTAGAAGATGCTATTATGTTATGCCCTAAGTCTTCTCTTCTGTACCTGATTCTGGAGTCGTGATTTCAAGCTCTCTTGCCATCCGAGTGGCACTACAGGCAGAAACACTAATATTATAATAATGTAGAAATACTAATATTATAATAATAAAGTAAGAAGTGACTGGGAAAAGACAAAAAAATCTGAAAAAAAAGCAGACACAAACTCAAAAAGCATAGTCATCTAAAGTCATTTAATGTAAACACAAACACACCCAAATAGGTCCCAGAAGAACACTGTATTTATGTTTTTATATATATGACAGTAATGATTATTATACTTGTGTATAGAAGAACACTGTATTTATATGTTTTTATTTATATAACAGTAATGATTATTATACTTGTGTATATGCTTATCACTCATACAAAAACAAATGAAACCCAAAGCATGTAGTTTGGACGTATGATTTTAATATTTTGACTTGATTTTCAGGGCCTGCTCCTTCAGAGTTTGCTTGTTTAAAACAATCCTTCTTCAGGAGCCAAGCACCCAAAGCAGTAAAAGCATCATGATGAATAGAAAAGCAGGTACGGAGAGTTCTAGCTCACACAGTGAGTACTGGCTGGTAGCAGCCAAGGGGACACAAAGGCTAAAACTACTGACTCTGCTGTCCCAGCTCTGTCAGGCAAAACTATTGTAGAACTTGCTTGGTCTTGTTTCTGTGTCTGCCAGATAGACTAGGTCGCCATCAAGATGTTATTCAATTCTAAAATTCCATTACTCTAAAAAGGAATCTCCTGATGTTAAGGCTTACAAGTTTCCTAAATAAACTGAAGGAGAATCTGGTCTACACCAAAGATATATATCACTGTCTCTTACTTCTATAAAGACCTTATTAAGTTACCTTTAATTTGAGATGATGTTTCCTCTTCTGATTCCGGTTTTCCTTTATTTCTTTTGTTAGAAGGTGTGTGGACTAGCTTTTTAACAAATTCTGACTCGAGTGGTTCAAGTTTAACTTGACGATGTCTTCTTGACTTGGATGCCTGGAGAATTAAAGTTACTAAGTTATAAGGAATCCTGATTTTAACAGGTCTACAGAACAGAAACATATTCAATAGGAAGATCAAGTAAAAAAATAAGTTCAAAGCACAAAGATGTTCTATCAGAAAAATTTTATAAGAAAAATACACATCTATCACATACCACAATATAACATTACCCATGCTTTTTTTACCCAACACAATCCACTCATACCCTCTATTCTAGTCAGACTAATTTCCTGCTCTCACACACAAAGGCTATACTCATTCCAGCCTTTATGCCTTTTACTCAAGCTATTACTGTCATTTAGAATATCTTCCCCCTCCGCCAAACCAAATCCTACCCAACTCCTCCACAAAACTTTCCCTGATTACTCTAACCCCCAGAAATCTTTCCTTTCTCGGAATTCCTAAAGCACTATAAGCTTGCACTAAACCATGTGGCATGACAGACAGACATCAATAATATCATAAATGTAAAACCAACAGAACACATAATAAGTGTAACCTCAGTTTCCTAATGATGACTAGTTCTTTTAGTTTCTCACACCCACAATTAATGCCTAACTGGCAGCAGAAATATTTAATAAACTCTATCTGGCCTCATTAGAAAATAAGGTGTTGCCATTAAGAAAACATGGCAGTTAATGTAAAGTCATAGGTGTAGAGTTAGACTTTGAAGATCATCTAGCCCAACGCCAACCCAACATGTGTATGAGGAAACAGAACCACGGAGGAGAATTCACTTGCCTCAAGTCATACAAGGAGTATGGGAATCTGAACCTAGTTCTTCCCCAACTCCACTTGTTTCCCCTCTAGCACATTAATACTGAGCTAATCTTCTAATGGATTACAAATGATTAAAAAAAAATTAGCATGCAATAAAACATACTATACTAAAATTATATCCAAACAAAATTTAATCATTCTTTGATGATCCCAAGGCACTTTATCTCAATGTAATGAATGAACATGACAAAAGAGATCATATTTCCTGTGTAGTTCTGGTTAATAAAATTTTTTAAAAATTAACCAGTTTTATTGATGGTGTACAAATACAGATTGAAGCATCCTGTTTTTTTCTTTATTTTTCTTGAGGGTTTTTTTGTCTGTTTTCTTTCAAAACACAACTATTATGGATATGTTTTACACGTCTACACATGTATAACCTATACTGAATTGCTTGCCTTTTCAGTGAGGGTGTGGAGAAGGAGGAAGGAAGAGAATCTGGAACTCAAAGTTTTAAAAACAAATGTTAAAAATTGTTGTTACATGTAACTGGGGAAAAATAAAATACTAAATGAAACATTAAAAAAATTAACCAGTTTTTGTGCTTAGGAGACAGGTAGAGAAGTAGTCTACTAACTGTGAGATCAGAGGACCTGTAATCATATTCCAGGTCTGCTTTCTCAGGCAAGTTCCTTAATATCTCTGGGTCTCAATTTCATCATCTCTAAAGTGAAATAGTTACTCCAGAAGATTCCAAAGTCCAGTCTAGGTCTAAATCTATCATCCTACGATTATGAAAATTATAACATTGGTGAGATTTTGGACACAGCTTTATGAAAATGAAAAATAACTGATTAGTAATAAATAGGTCTCTTTTTAAGCTCTAAAGTTCAAACTCCATTACAAGGGATTCCATGAGACTCTCAAAACTGGGCCAGGCAATGTTAATGTTAAAAGCATTAATATGATCAAAGAATTAGAACACCAGGTGAAGCTGAAAAATCTTTATCAAAGAAAATTTATTTCTGTGATACTTGAAAGAACTGCATATGACCCAGAGAGGATTCTAAGATAGTTTATAATTATGCATTTATAGGATTTTAAATGATCTACTAGCCAGAAAACCAACACCCAGCCTGTGGACCAACCAGAGGAAAAATATTTAGCTAAAGAGCCTGTAAAAAAAGCAGACTACTAGGGAGCCTAACCACCTGCCTGTCACTAGTACTATATAACTGACTACCATAGAGGTCTATCAAACTTAGATCAACTAGTAATTATTTTAAGTTGAATGTAAAAAATCATATAACTACATGGTCTACACACATAAATTTCTCACCATATGAATATACCAATTTATTGAATACAGTTCCTGAAATTAGAATAAAAACCCCTTGATTTCAAATATTATTAAATAAATAAAATGACTTAAAAGTTTAGCAATGTACCCTTTATGAAATCAAATCAAAAAAGACTAATAGTACTTAAATTTGTAGCTAAAATATTTAAAATCCCTTAATAAAAAACAAAAAGATGACCAAAATATCCTTTAAAATGTTTGCTACCTTGTAAAAAAACTAATTTACCTGAGTGACAATTGAATAGGCCTTGGATTTTATTTTGGCTAATGCTCCCGCTCTTTCAGAACCCTGTAAACAAACAAAAACAAGAATTAGGACAGAAATTAAAAATAAACAGTAACACCACCAGAAGAAATTATTATTATATGCAACGTGCCTAAATGGCATTTAGGCAAGATCAATTAATGAAGTTATTAAATTCCACCAAGACTTTAAGACCAATATCCTTAATTTGTACAAATTACTATCATTCTTCACAAGTGACTTCTACTTTAAAAGTTACCTTAAAAACATAAAAACACTTATAGATTATACTGACATAGTGAGCATATATGAATGACTCATACCACTGCCTTTTTCACTACCACAAACAGTGAAACTACCCTCTCTCATCGAAGTTCACCAGCATTTCCAAGCAAGACAGCAGGATACACTCCATCCATCAACCTTATCCATGTTTCACTAGAACCTTGTACTTCTGTCCTTAGGTAGGATGGGTTTTGATAGGTGAGTCTTCACTTTATCTTGCCTGGAAAGAGGCCTTCATGTCACTTCTCCATACCAGGACTCCTATGTGCTCCCTGATCCATATTTAGCCTTTGTGTTGTCTTAGAACATAAACTCCTATCTTTCCTTCTGCTTGTATCTGTATTTCCAAAGCTTAGCACAGTGCCTGTGAATACTTAATAAATACTTGTTCATTTGACTTAATTCACTGAGACTGGGCTCCTTCCTGATGATATAGCTTTCCCTCAACATCTTTTCCAGTCCTGGTTGCTGTGTGAGAATCTGCTATGTGCAAGCTCTCCCTCTATCATTACTCAGTAACCTCTACTGCTTTAAGGTTCATTAATTCGTATCTACAACCCAACCAAAATTCTGGTGGCTGTTTTCTACAGACCTGCAGAACATTCCCTTTCTTTCCTCAGTAAGGTCAGTACCTGGTTTACAATCTTCCTGTCCTCTCCCACTCCTATCCTAATGCTAAGGGACGTCACCACACAGAGTGATATTCTCTCAAACACCTAAACTTCCTAGGTTCCCAACCAGCTCATTTCCCATGACCTGCTCTCCCCTTCATGACCTACATTCTCTCTAATTGTCAGGTTTTTGCTAGCTTATTGCCCCTGCTCTGACTGTACTCTCTTCTCTTCCCTGCCTTTACCCTTTGGTATCTCAATTCTACTCTATAAAATCTACTCTTGGATCCTTTACCCTATCATTGACTGAGCCTTGAGTAATCCTAAACATGGATTACTTCTACCACTTGCCTCCTTAGCTCCTATTCATGTGCTGGTGAATGGATTAAAAGGAAATCAGGAAACCCTGCCTCGTGGATCCACAACAAATTTATGTTATCTGATCTCAAATGGGCCCTCACTGTAGCAAGGCAATCTTTCTTCCTAATCAATTCACCATCACACTCTCCAAATCAGTGGTTTCAAACTTTCTCTTATCTTCTTTAAACTTCTCTTGGTATGATCTTCCCCTCAGCTGAGGCCCTTGCCTCATACTTTGATCAAAAAAACTGAAGTCATAAACCACGAGCTCCCCCCTTCTCCATTCTTCCACATCTCACATCATTCAGACATCTTCCTCTACTATATCCTCCTTCACATCTGAAAAAATGGCCTTTCTCTTTACCAAGGCCAGCCCTTTACATTGCGCCCTTAATCCCATCACCTCTCATAAAGTCAAGCAGATTGTCCCCACCGTCATTCCCACTCTCACTATTATTTTTCAATCTCTCCCTACCCATTGGTTCCTTTCCTATTGCCTACAAACATGACTATGTCTCCCCCATCCTTAAAAACTCCTTGATCCAAGCATTCCCAATTAGCTATTTTCCTGTTAACTTTCCTGCCCCTCTAAAGGTTAAAGGTTATCATCCTTAAAAAAGCTGTCTACACTTGGTGCCTCCACTTACTTTCTCCTCACTTTCTTCTAAACCCTCTACCGTCTGGTTTCTGACCTCACCTATCCAAAGTCATTAATGATATTTTTGTCAAAATCTAATGACCTTTTCTCAATCCTCATTCCTCTCAACATCTCTGCATCATTCAATACTTTATCTTTCTGCATAATCTCCTCTTTCACAACACTGCTCTCTCCTTGTCTGACTTCTCAGTCTCCTTTGCTTCATTCATTTCATGCTCAGTAATGCTGGGTGTTTCCCAAGGGTTTATCTTTGGCCCTCTTCTCTTCTCCCTCTATACTATCTTAGTAACATTATCAGCTCCCAAGACTTCAATTATTATCACAATGCACATGATTCCCAAATCTCTTTCTAGCCCACATTACAGTTCTGGATCACCAACTTGCCTCATGAACATATCAAAACTGCTGTCTCATAGGCATCTCAAACTCAACTTGTCCAAAACTGAAATCATTATTTCTTCCCACAAACTCTCTTGTGTTCCCATCTTCCCTACAGTAATAATCAAGACATCACTATCCTCCCAATCCTCCAGGCTCACCATCTTGGTATCATCCCCGCACTCCTTCTCTTGCCCACCCTCCATAGCAAATTCTGTCATTTCTAGCTTTTCTATCTCAGTATTTCTTGACTGTGTCTCCTCTACAATACTAACACAACCACGATCCTAGTGTAGACCCTAAGTACCCATGGTCTCCCCGCCTTCATTTTCACCCCTCTCCACTCTATCTTCTACTTCGTTTTCCAAGGTGATTTTTCTAAAGTATAGGTGTGACCACATCACCCTCCTATTCAAACTCCAATAACTTCCTATTAAAGTCCCTGGCACTTAAAAGTCTTCATAACCTGACTCCACCCTACTTTTCTAATCTCCTCAGAATTTATTCTGCTCTGTATGACCAAGCTACACTAGTTTCTTTGAAGCTTCTCAAGCATGACACTCCAATTTCCCCTCTGTGCCTTTGCACTGGCTGTCCCATATTCCTAGAATGCCATCTCACCTCACCTCTATTTCTTAGTTTCCGTGGATTCCTTTAAGACTCAGTTAAAATCCTATTTTCTACAGGTCTGTCCCAAATTTCAGTACTTTCCCCTCCCTTATTACCTATCTACCTTATCTTATATGAACAGAGTTAATACTATGAACTCCTTGAGGATAGGATCTGCTTTTGTACCTTAGTATCCTGAGCGTGTGTAATGGGAATGTAAATTTTTAAGATCTTCCCTGCCCCTTGGCTTAAGTGCACCTGGAGCTTGTGGTAGGAGGCTTGTTTTTCAGGAGATACTTTGTGATTGGGCAGTGGGGTCAAGAGGGTTGTTACATTCTCTGAGCCAGGAGAAGGCTATATAAACCCTGTTGTGAGACTTTGTTTTGGGGCTTACTTTGAGAAGTGTTGTGTGATTTGATCAGATGAAACTCTGGGCAGCCATTGAGAGCCCCCTGGCTTTGAAAACCCAGATGTTGATGCTTCCCTCTCTGGTACCTGTGATTTGGTGTGGATGTAATGGTTGGACAGTTGGAGGCCTGTCTGCTTGAAATGTTTCTGTCTGTACACTCTGAAGTTCAGGGTGCTGACCTTTTCCCCCTGAACTAGGTAAATGATATGTTTGATTGATAAAAGCAAGATTGTTAACCCATTTTGAGTTGCTTTCCTTTAGAAAAGCAGATCTAAGAACCTGTGTTGGCAGCCACCCTGGGAATGCTGGGGTGCTTGCTACTACAGCATGGTACATAAAAAAATGTTTAATAAATGTTCTGAGTTGGCAACTGTTGACTCCAATACCAAGTCTCATGATTTGAATGCTTCCCATGTCCCAGATTTAAGAAAAAAAGCTGTGGGAAGAGGAGTAAAAGGGGTATACATAGGTACTGCCCTATCATTCCTCTCCCTTCCCCATTCCAATGAACTGTTAGTATTCCCATTCCCTATATTAAATTACAAGGCATCAGGAAAAGAGCAAAGAAACCAGACACCTCATCACAAAACAGTTAGGAATCCTGAATTAGGATTTCTAATGTAATTATTCCAACACTGACTAAAGGTCACTTCCTTTAACATATCATACTACAATGACTTCAAAGTTAATCTATTTGCTCCACAATAAAAAATTTTAAAGCATATTTTCCTTACTTCCAATTCTTGTGAACTTCCTTCCTTTTCTCTTTGGTCATCTTCATTCTTAACTTTCACAAACAGCTTCTGTGAAAACAAAGAATAACATTTCATAATTCAAAGTAATTCAGAACAAAGACAAATTAACTTTAGAATAAGACACAACCATTTATAATGATAAAATTTTTTTTTAAGTTATCACATTCTTTTACAAATCTCCACAATCTGAAATTAGTTCACAGTTAAGCTTCACTCAGCTATCACAGAGTGATTTCTAACTTACAGAAACATGAAGTATTATTTGAAAGAAACTAGAACTTTCTAGTAACTAATCCTATAAAATAAATTAAGAGTATAATACCCTTTTTTCTTCTGGTTTCCTCAAGTGCCAGAACATCTGTTCATTTTTCATAACTTTTAGCAAAAATATCTTGTTTGTATATGGATGAATATTAACTATATGTCTGATTGATCATCTAATCTGATTTAGCAGAACTGTATTAAAAACAAAACATTTGAAAGTGTGACTACTACAAACTGCTTCAGCCAGCAATGAACAGTGAAAAGAACACTGCTCTGGGGTAAGCTCCTGAGCTACAATCTGACTGATGCTCCTGGCCTACGTGACCCTGGGCAAGTCTTCTTCTGGGTCTATTCTCTCATCTATAAAATATGGATTTGGGGTTAGATGGTCTCTCTAGCTCTAAATCCTATGATCCTGAGTGGCACCCTCCTTTCTACCATTAGCCTTGTTCGCCATCTCTAATTAGCCACCAATCTATACCCTGAACCCCAAAATTAATTTGTCTTAGAAAGATAACACATTAAAAATATGCCAGTATTTCAGATAAAACAAGAGGAAGTCAGCCAGCAGGAAGTCTCTATGACTTAATCCCAAAGCCTGATGTTCTCCATCAAGGTTAGAAAGGAGAACCGGACTAAGTGAAAATGGAAGACCACCTAAACATAGAAAAGCCATTTAGTTTTCAACACAAATATCAAATACTTAATATTTGGTTACTGCATATAAAGTTAAGCTCTACTTTTGATTTTTTTGAAAATTCAACTTTTCAAAACAAGCATTACCAGACAAGAGACAGCACTTAAAGGTACCTATCAAAATGTGATGAATGTGTAGTTGATATTGGATGTAGATGCTTCAATAATTCAATGTTTCAGCTTCAGTACTTCTTGAATTAAGCTGAACAGCAAGTAGGAAATGTAGACTAAGAATCTCAAAAATACAATTTCTAGAAATTTAGGAATGGCATAATGCCAATGAATGCAACTTCTAGTGTAAAGCCTTGTAAGTAATTTGCTCCTAGAAAATATAATTTATTATTATGAGTTTCAATTCAAAACATTCATTAAGCACCTACTGTATGCAATGCATTTTGCTAAGTGTTGGAGACACAAAGACAAAAACTAAGAAAAAGATAATAAATGGAAGGTGGGAGGAAGAATTCAGGGAAGACTTCATGGAAACAGAGAAAGTTAAATCTGAAATATGTTTTTAAGAAAAGCACTTCCTGAGGTAGATATGATAGCGTATATTCTAAGCACACAGGGCAGTAAGAACATATAGGGGCAAGAGATGAGAGTGTCAAGTTCATATATCAATAAATAATGCAATTTTTGAGGGGTACATTAAGAGGACTAGTGGATTACAGAACTGGGCTGGAAGGGTAGATATGGGGCCAGGTTGAGGAATTTTTCTCTTATCCTAAAGAAAATGGGTAACCACTAACGGTTTAGGAATGTGTGTCTATTGTGGGGTGGGCAGGACCTCATGACCTAAGAGTATTATTATTTCAGCACTAGGTGAGGATGGAATGAAGAACAAAGAGTCTAAATGCATGGAGACTAATTAGGAGGACATTATAGTAGTCTGCAACAAGAGTGGTATAGGAGAGAAAGTAGGGTTTCAGAGGAGAATATTGCAGAGATGTTACAAAGGAAGAATCAATAAGCCTTAGTACCTGCTTGGAAGGGAGAAGGAGTTAAGGAAAGGGAATCTGAGTTAATATGTGAAGTTGTGCTAATAACTAAGGTGAATTTAAAAACAGCTTCAAAAACTTTTATTTAGTGAACATCAACAAAAATGTTGCTAAGTTCATATTGCAGAAGCTATGAATGAGTACTACATATTCAGACACAGTAATAAGTAGATATAATATTATAGTTATTGGTAACCAATATTTATGAAAAATTAAGACTCATTTTGGTTACTACCTTCCTTCATACTTTTAGTTGAGCTATTAAAGTGGCAACCACATACCTTTTTGTCTTCATGCCATTGTTTATGTTCTAAAACCAGGTTCTTAATGCTAACTAAAAATTCATCTTTTATCAAGCTGAGGGCTTTGTCAGGTTGGGATTTGTCAGCTGAAATTATTTGCTTCATTTCCTGGTAATGATCATGGATATTCATAATTTCCTGGAAACAAAAAAATAAATGCCAATATATTTTTTAGAATATGGGAGTGATATTTCTATTTTCTACAAAATACAAAAAATTCAAGCAGTAAAACTCTATCTCTTAAATCTCTCTGGAAACATCAGGGACTCTGGATACACCAGGATAGAAAAAAACAAAATGTAAACATGGGGTTTTGAGAATGATAAAGCTGCAAAAAACAAAAAAAGATGAAATCAGAAAGAAAAGCTAGACCAAACCAAGTACATATCACATAAAGTCATGATGCAGGTACACAATCTTGTTTTACAAGATTGCTCAGGAAAGGGAAACATACTATAACAATGGTGGGAAAGGACCAATTCCCGGGTCTCCCGACTCCGGGGCCGGCGCTCTTACTGACTGCGCCACCTAGCCACCCCTTAGAGCAGTGCTTCTTAAACTGTGGGGTCTTAAAAAATTTGGCAACAATAAAAGGTTTCTGACTGCAATGACCAAAAATTAATTCAAAATCAAACCCATAATGTATCCAACTTCACTGCAGCATTGGTTAAACTCAAAAAGGGGTCCAGAGTGGGAAATGTTTAAGCATGAGGGCAAGTGCTCCACTGATGGTTATCTTTTGGAAGTGCTTCATCCCCCAGCATTGTGGAATGACTTTACTTCACAGGTGTCATTCATCAGATGTTTACTGTTCCATATACTTGACCAGAACTCTGCTACCTCCATATGCCACTAATCCATCCCCAGATCCACATATTTTAAGTAACAAGTCAGAGACTGATTCATAAACCCCTAGAAGGATACCATGCTAAGTCATCAAAAAAATCCTAGAGAACTGGGCCCTCCATCAACATTTCACATTGAGTAGAAAACTCCCACTTCCTATGGCACAGATTTGCCAGCTACTGAGATAATATTTTACTCCTATTTCTTCCCATATTCTTGGTCAACATTAGAATTAGAAATGGAATTAAGATTAGACACAAAAGGCATGGAATTAAGACACAGAGATTCCAATTCGTCATAGACCTAGGCCTCTATACATCATATCTTGACTCCTACTCTATTATTAACAATCTTCACTTTCCAACTTCTGGTTTTCACAAATGTGTGTGTGTGTGTGTGCGCGCACGCGTGCACGCCCATGTATTTATGTATGTATATGTATTTATAGGTATATAAATATAAAATATGTGTGTGCAGGTGTCTGTATGTCTGTGATCCTTAGCCAACCTCTCTAGTATGAACTGGCTCCATCTTTCATGGACCCTAATACAATAAGCATAGAGGAAGAGTCAACCTTCTTCTCGTTCGCTGCCTCCACTTTCAGACTCTCTCGCTGTATCCCCAACACCTAGTAAAATTCTCTGATAATCATTCAGAGAATAAAAATAAAATTACCTCTAGTGTGTCAGCAGTAATAAGCTTCATTACCCGGTCATTTGGTTCCTTAAATTCCTCTGTAACTTCAGTTCGGGGAAGATTTTTCTTCATTCTGTATGAAAGCTACATAAAATGGTAATAATTTAATGCAGTTGGCTGTTTAGAAAAACAGGTGCATATTTACAATACTGATATAAAGACAGCAATAAAAATACTATACTGGAAAATAAAAATAAACTTAAAATAGTCCTATATAAGGCAGATTTATTATTCAATAAATCCTAAGTCTTTCAGGCTTCACTTTATGCCATAAGATACCTTTTAGCAACACAGAATATTGTCAAATTTAGAAATACTAAAAATGCTTCATTAAAGCCTTACTAGAAACCCAATATACTATCAAAATATAATTACTTTGATCTTTTGAAGTAAAACAAAATGATTATATAGTGTAATCACTTTCGAATAGTCATATTTTGCTATTCTGCTCAATTAATATTGCCTTAAAAAGACCTTAATTTTATGTCATTCTTAACAACTTATTCTATGATTTCTACTACACAACTATGCTCAAAGATTCAGGGAAAAACACATGCATCATCAGGATTTATATGGTATATGGTATATCTGTTTTCACATGCAGTCCCTAAAAACACACTACAAATATATGCGTATCTTCATTTTTTAAAAACAAAATTATGTTTTAATCAGAAAGTTTTTCAAGTCATATTTTCAAGGTTATCCAATGATATTGGTAACAATACTTTATTTTTTTTTTTTAATATTCTAGGCATATAGTGATACTCAGTAGATAACAGAGATGTTTTCTTATTTTGAAAAAAATAAATTAACTTATTAATCCGTACAACAAAACTTCATGGAACATTCACATTAAGGACACTTATGCTCTTCAACAATCCCTTTACTCTACTCCTAGTAATTCCCTATGTTATTCTCTATGGCAACTGTCCCAAACTCGTTCTTTCCCCACTACTCTTATAAAAGATAAACTAGTCCTACGTTACTAAGAAAACCAAAGTTACCCAACGTGAACTTCCTCAGTTCCCTTCCTTCATTCTTCAAACCTTCCTAGCTTCCTTCAGGTCATGTAAGAGTTATCCCTACACCTCAGTTAAGTTACATCATTCTATATGTCCTTCCCTGGCAGCACTTCCTCCTACCCACTCTAAAACCTTGTGTTAGCAAGCAACTCCTCTAATGCATCTTCAATCATTCCTTCAAAACTGCCTCCTTCCCACCGGCTACAAGTTTAGAAAACTTACCTTGGGGGTGGCTAGGTGGCACAGTGAATACAGCACTGGCCCTGGAGTCAGGAGGACCTGAGTTCAATTCCAGCCTCAGACACTTAACACAAAAACTAGCCATGTGAACTTACCTTGGCCATTCTAACATATCTAACTACCTTTCCATCTATCTCCTCCTTTTCACTATTACTTTTCACTTCTTGAAAAAGCCATGAAAACTTCATTAGTGCCTTCTTGCCTCCTTAGTAGAAACCGGCATTCAAAGCCCTTCACAATCCAGTAACATTATTGCCTTTCTAGCTTTATTTTCTATTACTCCTCTCTTAGCTCTCTACACTCTCACCTAGTTTGACAACTCTAGCTCCCTAAACAAACGCTGTCTCTTATTCCTCTATGCCTTTGTGCAGGCTATTTCCTGTTCTTGTAAAGTCTTCCTCTCTCTTTTCACCCATTGTACTCCGATTCATCTTTCAAATGCCACATTCTCTAAGGAGCCTTCCCTGATATCTCCACTTCAGACCTGAGACTTCAAACAACACTTTGCTTTGTAACTCTAATACATTTTTGTGTTCAGTAAGATGGCTGAATAAACTCAAAACAAGATATTCACTAAAGCAAAAGAAAAACAAAAAGCGAGAAAGAAACCCTCATCAAGGAAAGACCCTACCAAAAAATAGCGAAGAAACTAAACAAATGAACAAACAACAATAATCATGATAGGGTGGCTAGGTGGTGCAGTGAGTAGAGCACCAGCCCTGGAGTCAGGAGAACCTGAGTTCAAATCCGGCCTCAGACACTTGACACAAAAACTAGCCGCGTGACCTTGGGCAAGTCACTTAACCCCAACTGCCCTCCGAAAAGCAAAAACAAAAAACAATAATCGTGATAAAATGAAGAAACACTCTAAGGTAAAAAAAAAAAAGATAGAAAAGGAATCTCCAGAAGAAAGGAACTCTTTCCAGTAGCTCTTAATGGTAAATGAGAAAGGAACAACTGCAAGAAACCTCAAGATGACTGACAAGCTAATAAAATAATTAAAAGGAGAAAAAAAGGAATAAAATCATCTCTCTTAAAGATTTCAAAAAAGAATCTATGTTTTATAAGTGATGGTGGGTAATTCTAATGCATTTATGTAATACTATGTACTACAGTTATCTCTATCTCGGTCTTAAGCCCCTGCTAGTCCAGGCGGCTAGGTGGCACATTGTGTGGAACACTGGACCTGGAATAAGGAAGACTCAAGTTCAAATTCAGCTTTAGGCACTTGTTAGATGAGTAACCTAATCACTAACCTGTCTGACTCAGTTTCCCCAACTTTACCATGGAAATAATAACAGTAGGGTTGTTGTGAGCATAAAATGAGATATTTGCAAAGTACTTAGCACAGTGTCTGGAACATAGTAGGCACTATATAAATGCTTATTCTCTCCTCCCTTCCCCTTCTCTACTAGATTTTAAGATCTACAAGAACAAGGACTATGTATTTATCTGAATTTTTTTATCACACTTCCTGGTTAAGACATAGCAAAGGGTTAATAAATGTTTTTAAACTGGATTGTACTATGTTAACATACAGGTTTAGGCATTGCTGTAAAATGGAAGGCTTTGTCTAGTCTCAGCTTCCTAAGAATATAAGAAGCATCATAATGTTGTGCACTTGTCAGCTCTTGATGGAATTTCATAACTTCATCCCAATCCTTAAGGCATACTCTAATCTAAAAGCAAGGAAAGAAAAATGTTACTAAATATATATTTCAATATACATTACATGCATACAATTAAAACACTGGCTTTTCTAACCAAAACATTCTGCTTTAATATATTTTATGAACTGTATCTGTTTCAGATTACTCCATGAGAACATTATAAAATATTACCTTTTGCTTTGGTTGACAGAGTTGTGTATTATACAGTCCATACATAAGATACAAAGCACCAACTCTAATCTGAAAGGTGTATGGAGGTAAAAAATACTTCCAAGCCAGAGCTAGAGCTTCCTTTGTAAACTTGTTCTTTTCCATATGTCTTGTTCTGCCACTAGAAAATAAGAAAGCATATTATAACTGAAAAAAATTGGAGAGCTATCTTTTTATAATAGAGGAAGAAAAAGAATAGGTTTCTAGTGATTCACACAAGGACAAATGAAAGACCAAAAGAACATTAAGAAAACATAGCTAAGGATTATGAAGTCCTTAGTAAAAGACTAAAGACATTAAGGGGAAATGTGGTATTTTCTATGGGCGTATGAATACATATGTGAATGTGTGTATATACGTTTACAGGTAAACATAGATAGAGGGCACAGGACCAATTTAACAGGAAGGGATGATACTTAAAAGGTGAAATTAAGAGGTGAGAGGAATATAATGAGAGGAGATGGGAGAGAGACAGATTGGGGTAAACTATCTCATACAGAAGAGGCAAGGGAAAATGGTTACAATGGAGGGGAAGAATAGGAAGGCAAAAGGGAATGAGTCAACCTCATTCCCATTGAATTTGGCTTGAGGAGGGAGTGAAATACACACTAAAAAGGGTATCTCACCCTCCAGGAGAATAGGGGGGAAGGGGATGAGAGGGGGGATGATAGAAGGGAGGGTAGGCTGGGGGGGAGGGAAGTTGGAAGCACTCACTTTTGAAAATAGATGGGATCAAAGTGGAGAGGAGAACGGGCGGGAGGTGGGATGGGAGGGAGGGAAGTGTAGTCAGTCTTTTACTATGTATCTACTATGTTATTGTTTTGCATTAGACACACATGTACAACCTATACTGAACTGCGTATCTTCCCAGTAGGGGTGGGTGACGGGGAAGGAGGGGAATGAATCTGGAATTGAAAGTTTTGAAGTCAAATATTCAAATATGTATATGTATATATGTGTGTGTAAAAATGGGGTGGGACAGGGGAGAAAACTTTCAGGTCAAAGACCACAAAGTAGTTACAATCTAGGATGAAAAACTGTAGAGAAGTCTAATAATTCACAAGAAACAAAATCCAATTAGAGCTAGTGTCCCAAATTTCTTTATACACCAAAAACAAAAAAGGATTAGATCCTAATACAGGACAAATTTTACTTCATATTTATTGCTGAGATTTAATGGAATGAAACTTTTTAGACACTCAACTGAGCTCCCTCCCACGATGCAGATCAAAGCCCATCCATGCCTACTCTTTGTATATGACTCCAGTTTACTTTCTTCTTTAAGTTCACCACCCAATATGCTGGAGTATTTCCTTCATTTCTCAGGACACTGAAAAGGTACCAATTCTATTTTCAACCCATCATCTTCCACCCTTGCCATGTCACTAGAGCCCCTCTTCTCTTCCTACATGACATTTTTTTACTCCTGTTTTTCAAAGTTTCTCACTCGTTATATATTGCAGCCTGCTCACACCCATCACACTCTCCAATGCACTCTAGCATTTACTTTTAATTTCCCAGAAACTGTTGAATTCCATGTATTGCTACCATACAGAAATACCAATAGGATGTTAACATTAAAAAGATGAGCCTCTGTTTTCATGGGAAGCCTGGGATTCTTAAAGGCTTTTTTCTGTTTTCCAAAAGCAATCCAGTTTGTTATCCTTTGTGTCCAAATTTTTGGCAATCTTTCCGTACCAGATATTTATAGTGCCAGATACATGTACTTTATAGGTTGTCTAGGCAAAGGGCTTATAGTCAAGCAAAAAACCTGGTCCTTTCTTAAAGGAAAGAAAAACATAAAAAGTGCCGTTGTTAGTATTAGAGGAGATACAAAGCCAAATAAGACATGGTCCTTGCCCTGAAAGAACTTATCATGAATCCACTGCCCTTTTGTTGCTTCTCATTAATGCCTCGACCAGACCCCTTCATTCTTCTCTACTTTTCTTTTTCCTCTTATGTCTCCTTTTCCATTTCTCCATTTTGCTAGAATGACCCTTTATTTCAGGCTCACATTATTACTTTATTGCTCCTCAAATAAAACATTCCATCTGCTACCTCCATATCTCTGGAATCTGTCCCCTCACTTCTGCTTTCTAAAATCCTTTGTTTTCCTCAAAGCTTAACTGAAATGCTACTTCCTACATGAGGGTTTTTCTGATACCCCCAATTGCCAGTGTCTTCCCGAAAAAGTTACCTTATCTTATTCCTTATGTATCTATAAAGTATACATGCCATTTATCCTGATAAGAAAGAAAACTCCCTGAAGCCAGACATCATTCAATTTGATTGTGTATCCTCTGTGCCTGGCACATACTTGGCATTAAATCAAGGTTTTTAAAACTTGTCCATGTAAGGATTTCAGGGATTCCATTAACTTGGATGGGGAAAAAAATTACATCTTTATTTCACATTACATATTTTATTTAACTTTCTTCAATTAACAAAAATCTGTTCTCATTCTCTCCCATTCCCATTCATTAAGGGTGAAAAACCTTTGTAACGAATATGCATAGGCAAGCAAAATCAATTCTCAGTGACCTTATCAAAACAACTTGCTTCCCTCACATTTGTCACAAATTAGATAGCATTCTTCATCATCAATCCTCAAAGCCAGTCACTGAATTTATCAGAATTCTTACAACTTTCAAAGTTCTATTTCTTACAGTTTTACTGTATAAATTACTTTGCTTATTCTCACTTTACTGAGCATCAGTTCATGTGTCTTCCAAAGTTTCTCTGAAACTGTCCCCTTCAACATTTTTATGGCAAAATATTATTCTATTACATTCATATATTATTCCCCAAGTGATGAAGACCCCCTGCCTTTAGTTTCCAATTCTTTGCTACTACAAAAGAGCTACTATAATTTTTTTTTTAACAGATGCGTCCTTTTCCCTCTTTCTTTTTAACTCTTTGGGGTGATGAGGCTAGTAGTAATATCACTGATCACAAGGCATTTGGCTAAATAACTTTTGAGGGATAGTTCTGAATTGCTTTCCAGAATAGCTGGACCAAATCCCAACTCCACCAAAAGTGCATTAATGTGGCTATTTTTCCCACAGTCCTTTCAACATGTCATTCCCTTTTTTGTCAATGTTGCTAATCTGACTGCTATTATAAAGTACTACCTCAGATTTGCTTTAATTTACATCTGTAAGTAACTTGAAACATTTTTTCATGTGGATATTTATAACTTAGAGTCCCTCCTTAGAAAACTACCTTTTCATATCATTTGAGCATTTTATCAATTGAGCAATAGTTCTCATTCTAATTTTGACTGCACTGGTTTTATCTGTGCAAAAACTTTAGTTTTATGTAATCAAAATTTTATCTTCAGTGCATTTTATCTTCAGTGATCTTCTCTATTCCTTGTTTGGTCACGAACTGTTCCCCTATATCCTATATATATATAATCCTATATATTTTATGCCTTTAAAAACAAAGTATCTGGGAGCAGCTAGGTGTTGCAGTGAGTAGAGTGCTGGCCCTGGAGTCAGAAGGACCTGAGTTCAATTCCGGCCTCAGACACTTAACACACACACACACACAGACACACACACACACACAAACCTATCAGTGTCACCTTGGCCAAGTTACTTAACCCCAATTGCCCTCCAAAAAGCAAAAAAAAAAAAGTGTCTGTAGGTTCCATTATACTGTCAAAACAGTCCATAACACCAAAAGATTAAGGACCCTTCATTAACTAAACTTTTGTTGACAGACGGCCATCTTCAACCAATCAAAGCAGTGATTGGTGACCTATTTTGCAAATCTGGGCTTAATCACAAATGAAAGAAGATGCACATTAAGTAATAAAAAGGCATCTGAAATATTTTCAGAAGGAAAAAAATACCTCAAGAGATTATATGCTTCTCAAACACCCCAGAAAATAGAAATGAAACAGGCGAGGACCACAACAGCATATCATGACAGCAAAGAAACTAGTAAGAGCCTTCTTTCTAAATGTACACAAAGACATAGAGGTGATGGCATAAGTCTGGTGGAGGTAAAAGTGGAAAGGCAGGCCTGAAGATTATGAACTGAACCTGGAAACATCCTGACTACAGTTGAATCAGTGTTTTTTAATGGAACTACAAAATGGGAGGCTACATAAAAAGGGGGGAGGGAAGCAAGTAAATAAGAAAGGAGTGTGTGATGTGCCCAGGTGAAATCAAGAACTAGCATCGAGAGGATGGTTACTTCTAGGGTTTCTCAGGAAAAGAAGATGCAGGGTAGTGAGTGAGGAGAAGGGAGGAAGAATTGAAAAGGAGGAGGGAAAAGAGGAGGTCTTGTTTTTGTACTGGGAGGGGGTTCCACTTCATTTGGTTTGCATGGCCAAAGTGGGGTAGCAGCACAAGCCGGAGCAGGACCCCCCAAGGCAAGATCCTTTATTCAGTCCAATTCTGGCATTGAAAGGGGGCTTTAGGAGTCCTTAGAATTGAGCTCAAATTCTGACTCTTCCATCTACCAGAAACAATTCAAATACTATCTCTGACATTAACTCCCAGTACAATCTTGGGCAAGCCCCTTCGCCTCGCCAATTGCCCTGGAAGACCTCCAAGGTCTGCTTCCAAGCTCTGCCTCCTGGAATGTGTAGAAATGGAGGAGGAGGAGGAGGAGGGAATGCGGGGTGGGGGCGGGGCATGTGAGTAGGGGGACGAGAGGCGTAGAAATGGAGTGGGGAAGGAGGGACAAAGGAAAGTTGGGGGAGGGGGAAGCTGGGGGCAGGGAAAAGGAGCAGCGGGGGGGTGGGGGGAACATGAGCGATGAAGAGGGAAACTGAGGGACAGCAAGGGGGAGAACGGGAGGGGAAACGCCAGGGGATCGGGCGGGGAAAGCCGGAGAGGAGGGCGCTTCCATGAAGGGGACGGCTGGAGGGCGCGTAATGCTGGGCTCGGGGGCAGGAGTCGGAAGGAGAAACACTCACTAGAAGATGGTGTGAAACTTCACGTCCCTCCACACTGCGGTGAAATCCTCGAATCGGACGCTGTCCGTCTCCTGGAAGCGAGTGAGAAGCGTCTCGAAGTCCGAGTGCAGGCCCCCAGGAGTCCCCATGCGGCTGCCGCTTCTCGGTCGATACAGCCCCGCTCCTGAGGCTAACGGGTCGCAGTCTCCAAGGAAACGCAAATGCGGCCACTGCACGTCGCTCTAGAACACGCCATGACGCAAGCGCGCTCGTCGTACGTCGTACGTATCGCCCCGGCGTACTCCCACCTACAACCCGGAAGAAGTCCTAGTGGAGGTTAAGGTTACAGCGCATGTGTGGGCTTCCGCTTCCTTTTCCCTCCTCGTGACCCTTACTTTCTTAAAGGGCCCATTAAGCATGGAGGAGGAAGGGGAAGGGGGGGGAGCGGGGAGAGGGACGGGAAGGAAGGGGAGATGAGGGGACATGACATCTTTGGACCTGCTCAATGCGGGAATTTGTTTTGCTTGACTACACGTACTTGTTACAGGATTTTGTTTTATTTCTGTCTTTTTCACCACCTCCCCCCCCAGGAGGTGGGAGGGAGGCAAAATAAAAGTTTTTTAATTGAAAATGTTAAGATCATTTTAAATTTTAAATTAAAATGTTAAGATCATAATGGAAAACCATAAAATTCCCTAACCACTAAGAATCAAATGAGATTGCACTTGTAAAAGTGAAAAAAAGTCTTGTAAAAGACTTCAAAAACCTTAAAGCACTATTAAATGCTAAACATTAATTATCATTAACTCTTAATAATTTATATTTCCAATAGCACCCTACAGTGTTTACAAAGCACTTAACTCACAATAACACTGAGGTAATTAGTGCAAGGAACAATGATAATATCAATAATGACAGAAAGGGCTTTAAAAAGGTGGCACAGGTGAATAGAGCACCGGCCTTGGAGTCTGGAGGACCTCAATTCAAATCCGACATCAGACACTTAACACTGCCTAGCCATATGACCTTGGGCAAGTCACTTAACCCCAATTACCCTGCCCTCCTAAAAGCAAAAAAAATCAAAAACTTGCCAGGTGTTTTGCCTGCATTACCTCATGAGTTAAACAGGTATTACATATACCCATTTAACAGATGAGGAAATTGAGGCTTGGGAACATTAAGGGACTGGCCCAGTGTCACATAGCTAATGTCAGAGGTAGTATTTGAAATTACTATTTGCTGACTCAGCCCAGCTCTCTGTCCCCTATGTATTTCCATTTCACAAATGAGAAAAATGAGACTCAAAGAGATTCAGTAATTTGCCAAAGACTAAAACTTTCAGACTCAAAAAATGGATATAAATTCTGCTTTTCTGATTCCAATGCACTTTCCACTAAGAACCTTTTGGTCATTTTTCCTATATCTTCTTAAAGGCTCCTGCCTTTCCCCCAAATCTATACTTAGGTAACACTTAGATCATGAGGATGGTCCTTGAAAGCTGCAGACCTAAGTAATAGGAAAAGGGCCCAACCATAATGTGTTAAATTAACTGCGGAAGAGACAGCGCTGAGTGATCCTTTTGTGAGATGTGAATAAATCTCTGAAATGAATCAAAAAGGAAGCAATCAATTAATAAAAGTTTATTAAACACCTACTACTTAGCCCCACATCGTGCTAAGCAATGAGGATACAAAAATAAAAAGGCAGTCCCTGCCTTCAAGGCGCTCACAGTCTAAATGTGAAAGACAACATGTAAAAAAAATATACAAACAAGCTCTACAAGATATATAGGAAATAATAATTAACAGAGGGAAGGCACTGGAATTAAGTAGGGTTGGGGAAACTTTGTAAGAGGTGGGATTTTACTTAACACTTAAATGAAGCCAACAAGGCCAGTAAGTTGGGGGCGGTGGAAGCACCCCAAGAGAATGATGAATAAGGTGCCACGCTTTCAAAGTCAGTTTGCTGAGCAAGTGTGGCTCCAGCGAAAGCTGTACAAAGCTATGCTTGGGCAGGATTGGCCTGATGCCAGGCGGAGGAGCCTGTGCTGCCGAACCCCGGTGCGGAGCCTAGCGGAGGTGAGATAGAACTTCCGAAACGCAGATTTCCTTTTCGGGGTGATGCCTTCTGGGTGAAACTGTGCCTTCGGCCAGCCCATCGCCCTTAAGCACCTTAAGCGCGATTTACTCATTTCCGAACCATGGCAACAGAAAAGAAACCAGAGACTGAAGCCGGGAGAACAGAGCCTACACCTTCTTCATCAACCAATCAGAGCAAGCCTGCACCTTCAAAGCCAAACTACACATTACAATTTACATTAGTAGGGCATACTAAAGCTGTTTCTTCGGTAAAATTTAGCCCTAATGGAGAATGGCTAGCAAGTTCTTCTGCTGATAAGCTCATTAAAATTTGGGGATCATATGATGGAAAATGTGAGAAAACAATATCTGGGCACAAACTGGAAATCTCAGATGTTGCCTGGTCTTCAGATTCCAACTTTCTTGTGTCTGCCTCGGACGATAAAACTCTGAAAATCTGGGATGTGAGTTCCGAAAAATGTCTGAAAACCCTGAAGGGTCATAGTAGTTACGTCTTTTGCTGTAGCTTTAATCCCCTATCCAACCTCGTGGTTTCCGGGTCTTTTGATGAAAGCATAAAGATATGGGATGTGAAAACAGGGAAGTGTCTCAAGACTTTACCTGCTCACTCTGACCCAGTGACAGCTGTGCATTTCAATAGAGACGGATCTTTGATTGTGTCAAGTAGTTATGATGGTCTCTGCCGCATCTGGGATACTGCGTCAGGTCAATGTTTAAAAACTCTTATTAGTGATGATAATCCTCTTGTATCTTTTGTGAAATTCTCTCCGAATGGTAAATACATTCTTACTGCAACTCTGGACAACATCCTTAAGCTATGGGACTACAGCAAGGGAAAGTGCCTCAAGACATATACTGGCCACAAGAATGAGAAGTATTGTCTCTTTGCTAACTTTTTAGTCACTGGTGGAAAGTGGATTGTGTCTGGGTCAGAAGATAACCTTGTTTACATTTGGAACCTTCAGACAAAAGAGATTGTGCAGAAGTTACAAGGTCATACAGATGTTGTGATCTCCACTGCTTGTCACCCTACAGAAAACATCATTGCATCAGCTGCATTAGAAAATGATAAAACAATTAAACTCTGGAAGAGCAACTGTTAAAACCTTTTCCATATTACCTTAGAGACTGTATCGGGAAGTAAATCCTGTTGGGCAAAGAACTTAAATATTTGAGAGTGTGATTTCTTGGCCCAAAGGAAAATCTCTTTTATCATTCCTGGACCTGGATAGGTAAGAAATGTCAGTAACTGCTTGATTTGATAAATAGAGGAAACAAGCATTTATTAAGTACTTACTTATAAATATGCTAGGTGCTTTACAAATATCTCATGTGAGCCTCACAACAACCTTGGGAGGTGCTGTTATTATATCCATTCAAGAGTTGAAGAAACTCCCGCAGACAAGCTAAGTGACACAGCTAGTAAGTGTTTTAGGCAGGATTTTTAGCTCAGGTCTTCCTGACTCGAGGCCCAGTGCTCTATCCACTGTGACATGTAGCTAGGGTAAAATTTTGCTTATTTTACTAGACCTCAAAAAGCTCTGGTGATAGTTCTTGCCAACTATCATGATGCTGTCAAAGGAAAAATTTTCATCTATTTTGTGTATAAATCAAGTCAATAAAAACAAATTTTTAATACAGAAAGATTTCATCTTGGACTTCTTTAACTAAAGTTTCTGTGTCTTTTTTAAAGGTGAAATCTATACATTACATATACATTTCTAATTCTGTGACTAAAAAAAATTAAGTTTTTGTCTTTCTATCTCCAAGTTTCACTGACTTTGTATTGAAATATCTTTTTACTTTCTATATAGATTACTTCTTGTTTTATATGTATATATGTATAAAATAATAGAACATGTCACATTTCAAGTTGTCCACTTTTTCCCCTCTGACCACTAATTAATTCCTTCTTATAGTGATTTGAAACAAATTTTGATGTCTTTCAGAGGAAAAAAAACATTGTAAAGTTTTTCAATGTAAACACAATTTTGTATTGTGAAAGTTCATAGTATAAAACTTTTAAATCTATCACTATATATTCAGTCTCATTATTTTTACTCAAGGGTTTAAACTATAAAATTTACAACATTAAAAATTTCTGTTAAAAAAAAATCTATGTGTAGTTAGAGAAACCACCCAAACAGAAGCAGCTGTCACAAAGAAAGGAACCTGGATTCTGGGTGTGAGGGTCTGTGGGTCAATCTGTCATATGGTTAAAATCCTCAACCCCAAGGTGGTAATCTTCCATTCTTTCTCTCCTTGGAAGCTTTAAACCTCTGAACACAGGAAGTCCATTTACCTTTCTTTAGTTTTAAACAGTTACCTTGTATTTATTATAAATAGCCTGTGTAAATAGCTTGTAAATACATGTGGGAGAAGACAAGCCAGGAGGAAACAGACCCAAAGAAGAGGTAAAGATCAATCTAACACAAAGGTGTTTTTGTTAGAAGCAGTGTCTAGGGCCTCAAAGTTAATAAAAGAATAGTTACAGATCTTTTGATACTGTTTTACAGAGTAGTAAAGGAATATTTACTTTGGGAAACCCATCTGCACCAGAGTGTAGAGAATATGATAGCAGGGAGCAAAAAAATGGTTGAATGACCTTCACCATGCCACTATGGTTAAACAGCCACCTAAGGTAAAAAAAAAAAAAAAGCAATCATCATGTACAGGACAAGTTTTATTTCAGAAGACACAGAACCTTCAGAAGATACAAAGGACTCAAAGGAGCCTGTAAGCAAACCACAATCAAAAAAAATCAATAAACACTTATTAAGTCATGCACCAGGTGAAAGCAGACAGTTCTGGACTGGATTCAGGTTAGTCCCTCAGGCATTTACGTTTGATAAGTCATTCAAAGGTGCCGTGGGCTACTTAGTGTCCAGCATTAAGTATAATCGAGATGTGGATAAGAAATGACCAGGCCATGTGGGTAGTTCAAGGAAGAACCATGAACTCCATCTATTGATTCTCAGGACAAAGATTTTATAGAGCAATGTGACAAAGTAGGGGACTTAAGTTTTCTTATTGTTACCTTAGTCTGTTATATCCTGGAAGTAGCACAGAATAGATAATTTAATAAGGATTTGTTCTCCAGGTGCCAGAGAGTCTTAGGAAGAGTCAGTTAACTCTTTTCATATGCAGTCACATTACAAAGTATGCTCTAGAGAGCTGGCTTCAAGGCCTAAGCTAAAGCAGTGATCATTGAGGGCATTTGCATAGGAGCCAACCATCTCAAAATAACTAAAGTCTTGGGGAAGAGACTATTGGTCTCAGAACTCAAACAACATCCTTTCAAGTATAACCTAACAAAGAATTCAGAAGCTAACAACAAAAAAAATGTGAATCTCAAATAGCTCTTTGATATTAAAGTCTACTCTCATTGGGTAATTATCTGAGTCCTGGATCAGGCCTCTTTGGCTCCCAACACAAAGGTTAACAAAAGGAGATATATACTCAACCACAGTAAGCAACGGGTATTTAGCAAGGGTAAGGGAGGACATAAGGAGTTGATGCAGCTTCTTTCACTGAGTGTCACCAATCTTGGTTGGCTAGCCAAGCACAGACCATGCCTAGCGCTGCTCCTAACAGTTTTACACGCTGGCAACCAGGAAATAGCATCCAAAACCTGAGCATTTCATTCCCTAACTTTTACTGAGTCCAAGTTTTACAGAACAAATCCTTTTGTTAAGGTGTTTTGTTCTGTAAAGTTTGGATTCAGTCAAAGGGCTGCACTTGAGGACCTATAGGAACACATGTGTCCTTGTAATGCCAAGCAAAGGCAACTTCCCAAAGTTCAAAATACCAGCATAGGTGCTCTCCATTTTATTCAGTGAAAAATTAAGAACAGAGAAAATAAAAATATAAAATCATTCAAAATACAGCATTTACCAAGTGTAATTCAATAATCTCCAAGTACTACCCCACTCCTGGACATTACATTCATTTAACCAGTCACAAAGTCCCTGTTCTAAATATTACTCCACCCCTAGGCTGTACCTTCATTTAGTCCATCACAAAGCCCCTCTTCTCAAATGGAGATTAGTTTCCAATCATAAGTAAAGTACATTCATTTGTTCAATCACAGAACACAAAAAGGTCAAAAGTTCCCCACCCTTGGATCACAATTGAATCTACCCCAGAGTTACAACAAGCTTAAATACAGCATTTAATACCCAAAGAAAGGTCTTTTCTTCATCTTGACACTAGGCAAGGTCTCAGCAATCTTTGTTCCTGGGGAGACAAAGCTTAGCAAGGCCACAAGATACATTGCCAGTCTCTTCATTAATTCATTCTCTGTCTGCAGAACAGTCCTAGGACCCCTGAAAACATCAGCAAAATGCTCTTCCAGGATTTCTGTAAACATACAACAAGAAAATCCTTCTTCAGGGCTTCTGAACCAAGGTTCCAGGACCTCTACAACAACAGCACTGTCTTTCACCAGTGGACAGATCTGGCAAAACAACATCAAAACAGATAGACAAAGTACCAGCATAACAGCCATGTCTCCTCAGTCCTTGGCAGCTCTGGGTGGCAGCTCTCAAAAGTCCAGGACGATTCAAAGTGGCCTTCAGCAATACTCTCAGTCTCTCTCTGCCTCCAAAGGTGCTGCTTCCAAAAAGTTCTTCTGCCTCTCTCTTTTCTTGTGTCTCTCTAAATTTACATCACCAGCTCCTCCCAGTTCAGCCCTCTCTTTTCACGTCAACAAGTCCATCCCACACGTGGGATTCACAAGCTCTGGGTTTACCACAATCAAACCAAAAACCAAGCCAATATAGGGGGATCTTCCAATTCCATTACTATTACATATCCCTAGATCAACAATATTGGGAATGGGGGGGGGGGGCGGCCAGGTAGCACAGCGAGTAAGAGCACGGCTCCAGTGTTGGGATGACCTGGAGATCGAATCCCGGGCTCAGATACTCAGCACCCACCCAGAAACACCTGGCCGTGTAACCTTGAGCAAGTTACTTAACCCTGATTGCTTTAAAAAAACAAAAACAATATTGGGAATGGGACGGTAGACATAAATCTTACCTCTCTTGGAAGGAGGCCAAAGAAAGAGCAAGAACACAGCAACAATCCTTTTGCTGCTCTCCTTAGGGCAGAAAAAGGAAATTGCAGTATTCTTCGGAGAAGAGGAGCCAGATTCTGGAGATGTCTAACCTCATCAATATGTTTAGAGAGTCCTTGTTGGACGTATGTTTCTTGTCAGTGGCAATACACCTTAAGTTCTGAAATTTTAAAACTTAACTAATAACATATGTATGTGTATCCCATTAAGATATACATTCTTTATATCAACCAAATAAAACTGGTAGTGCAAATTTCTTTTTCATTCTTCATTTTTACAAATTAAAAAACTGAGGCCCAGAGAAGTAAATTTCCCAAAGTCATAGCTGGTCCCTGTAAGAGCCAGGTTTCCTACTCAGGACTCCTGACTCTCAATTCAGTACTTTCCCCCTACTCTACAGTCACCAAGTACACAAAATTCCAATAGTCTTTAAATAAGTTAATTATTTGTCAATTATATTTTTTAAAGGAAACAGACAAACAAAAGTCATTCTCTCCAGAAGATAGAGAGAGATGGGAAACCCGTGAGCTTTGATTTGGAATAGTGAGACATAAGGTTTCATATTTCCCCAAAGGGACAAAAAGCCTGGAACCTTTGAGTTTCAGCAGACTGAAACAAAGCTAGATACAAGAGAAAGGAAAAGAAAGTAAAAGAAGTAGTAGATCCCTCCCTCTTGACTAATCTAGACATTTTAAGAACTAATTTAGTACCTAAGGAAAAAAACTGCCACAGCTTGTAAAGTGAATGCAGTGGGGGGACAGGGGAGTAAGAGAGGGAAAGAAGGAAGAATTTAAGATGCAATGAAGAACAGGACAGATGGGAAGAAGGGAAAGGAAGAGGACTTAAGACAAAATTGAGTTTAGATGAGTTGGATCTGATGGCAAGAAAATGTTTGAGATAAACAATTTTAGGAACCATTAAAACTGGTCACTATCATTATCATTATAATTGGTGACTATATTAGCTATTTTTTATAAAGTGCATCATACTTAAAAGTTGTAATATTTACTTAATTACATTGTTCCTGCTTTAGTAATAAGAAAAAAGAAGATTCTCTCCAAGATTACCTTCTAGCTAAAAAATTCCATAATTTTATAGCTTCTGATCGTGTATAGTGCATTCCCATGGCTATCACAGTGATAGGATCTGTGCATTCTCCCTAAAAGGAGAATCTTAATCTCTCAAAGAACTGACATCAAATCAAACCCTAACCAGAAAAACAATATATTATTGTTAGTTATAACATGAACATTTACAACTTTGATGCATTTATAATGTCATCTAACGAATATTCCCTTCATATTAAAAAGGACAACCCCTGGGAGAAGCTAGGTGGTGCAGTGAATAGAGCACTGGTCCTAGAGTCAGGAGGACCTGAGTTCAAATATGGCCTCAGACACTTAACACTTACTGGCCATGTGACCACTTAACCCTAATTGCCCTGCCCTCCCCACTCCAAAAAGTTAAAAAAAAAAAAACCTTCAAACCATATCCCTCATGATTCTAGTTGTCTCTTTCCACAATTCTTAAATGTGCTTTACACATATTAAATGCTTAATAAATGCTTCACTCATTCACATAGCATCCATCCTATACACTGGAGACCTTATTTCTGTCTGCTACCAGTAATGCACTTTGCATTTTTACTTGTTTCTCAGTCTTGACAGAGAACCAACTCATTTTTTTTTAGTCATGCAGTATATATCAGAGATGTCAAACATGGTGTTTGAGTACTGCCTGAACCAGATTAAAATATAATTAGGAAATATTTAACAAAATTTTAACAATAAAATATAAAACATAAATACAATAAAACATTACATTTTAAAACTAAGTCAACATGCATCCCACAGGGATTCTTATGTATGGATTAATGCCCCCCCCCATTTCTATTTGAGTTTGATACCACTGCTGTACATGTCTTCCATAATGCTTTTAAGTCACTTCTTATCCATGTAAGTCAGGGCAGTTAGGTGCTACAGTAGATAGAGTACAGGACCTGAAGTCAGGAAGACCTGAGTTCATATCTGGCCTCAGACATTTACTGTGTGACTCTGGGCAAGTCACTTAATCTTATTTGCCTCAGTTTCATCATCTATAGAATATGCTGGAGAAGAAAATGGAAAACCATTCTGGTATCTTTGACAACAAGACTCCAAATGGGGTCACAAAGAATCAGACATGACTGGACAATAACAACAACCATGCAAGTCATCACTGATAACATGCTAAAGACTACCATATATCTTTCCATTGCCTTTTGGGATACTTATAATTTTGATTTTTTTTTTTCACGCTGTGATATGTGGAAAACATAGTTAGCACTTAATGCTTGTCAACAGACTAACCAACCTTGCCTCCCTCAGGAACTGTTTTATGTTGCTTTCACTGAACAGGATGGTTTTCACTTTAAACAGTAAATATTTAATTTATGCATTCATTCAATGTTTAAAATTAGGGCACATCTTCTAAATGTTTATGTCTTAGATTTTAAACTCCATGATAGCCACGACTTTGTCTGTCCCTGTGACTTTGCAGCATAACTAAGGAAAAAGTGTAATATGGCGGCAACTAGGTGGTACAGTGGATACAGCACCTGCCTGAGATCAAATCTCAGATATTTACTAGCAAGTTACAACCCCAATTGCCTCCCAAAAACACCAAAATGGGGCAGCTAGGTGGCACAGTGAATAGAGCACTGGTTCTGGAGTCAGGAGGACCTGAGTTCAAATCCGGCCTCAGACATTTGACATACTTACTAGCTATATGACCTTGGGCAAGTCACTTGACCCAATTGCCTTGCCTTCCTCTCCAAAAAAAAAAAAACCCAACCCCAAAAGTATAATACACACTTGTACTTTCCTCATAGGATCTGTTATGAAGAGCCTGCCTACTTAGTCATTGGCAATACTATCATTACAGCTCACACCAAATTGTCTTCTAGTTGTTTGCAATGTGGTGAAGCAGGGGCCAGAAGACTTTGCCCCTCTCCTGCTCAGTGATGTCCAGAACAAAAGTGGGCCCCAACAAAAGTCATGTTGAGAGAGAATTGAGGAGTCAGTTTTCTGGTGTTAAAGAGCAAGACATCCTTGATTTAAAAAATTATTATGTGCCTTGAAAATGAATGTTTCCAGTAGAAACAGGGCTTCAGCTGGGCTCCAGCTCCCACCACATCCAATTCATGTAAAAGGTGACTCTGAACAAACATTGGAGCTACAGAACCCACAAAATGACACAGAGAAGCTAACCTCCCACTGAGGACAGCCCAGCAGGCTGGCAGGGAGCAGCCAGCTCTGCACTTGGGGAGTTGACCCCAACCCTGCTCCAGCCCAAGGGTTTAGCCCCAGGGCGGGCCTGACCAGCCTTCTCCTGGAGGGACTTCAGATCACCAGCAGCTCTGGCAGTTTCCAGAATTATAAGCCCATAGATGCTAAGAAGGTCAGTGCATTGTGGACTTTGAGACCCAGTAGTTGAGAGTGCTGTCGACCTTTATCCCCTGGAGGAAGAAGCCACTGAGGTGCCACAGCCATGCAGCCACCGCCACATGGCAGCTTCAGCTTCTGGCCTGTAGACTGTAGGGGGACCAAGCGATCAATCTGAGGGGTAATCTTTCTTGCTTTAACCTGCTTGGATCTGGATTTTGGTCTAGGGTGGAGTTCCTGGGGTGTGTGACCAGCTTGCCAGAGTGTGTGGAGGCTTCAGAGAGGGCACCCAGCTAATACCTTTGGCAGCTGAGAATACCCCAGCATTTGGGAAAAAGCTCCCCTGTCTGGTAGCAGAGTCCTACTGTGGCAAAAAGCCCAAAAGTCAGGTAATTGAGTGGCAACATGAGTAAACAATGGAAGCAAAGCAAACAGAGGAATCTAACATTAGACTCCTATTTTGGGGACAAAAAGGATCAAAACATGGAACAGGAGGAAGAAAGAAGAGTCAGAACTCCTGTACCAAAAGGTTCCAAGAAAAATATGAACTGATTGAAGGCCACAGAGGAGCTTAAAAAGGATTTTAAAAATCAAATAAGAGAAGTGGAAGAAAAATTGGGAAGAGAAATGAGAACAATGCAAGAAAATTATGAAATGAGAGTCAACAACCTGACTGAAGAAAATAACACCTTAAAAAATAGACTAACTCAAATGGCAAAAGAGCCTCAAAAAGGAAATGAGGAGAAGAATGCCTTAAGAAGCCGAATTTGCCAGATGGAAAAAGAATCTCAAAAGCTCACTAAAGAGAATCATTCCTTCAGAATTAGATTGGAGCAAATGGAAGCTAGTTGCTTTATGAGAAATCAAAATACTATTAAACAGAGCCAAAGAAATGAAAAAATAGAAGGCAATGTGAAATATCTTATTGGGAAAACCACTGACCTGGAAAATAGATCCTGGAGAGATAATTTCAAAATTATTAGACTACCTGAAAGCCATGATCAAAAAAAGAACCTAGAAATCATCCTTCAAGAAATTCTCAAGGAAAATTGCCCTGATGCTTTAGAACCAGAGGGCAAAATAGAGGTTGAAAGAATCCACTGATCACCTCCTGAAAAAGATCCCAAAAAGAAAACTAGGAACATTATAGGCAGGTTATGGAATTCCCAGATCAAGGAGAGAATATTACAAGCAGCCAGGAAGAAACAATTTGAATATTGTGGAAACACAATCAGGATAACACAGGATCTGGCAGCTTCTACACTGAGGGATTGAAGGGCTTGGAATATGATATTCTGGAGGTCAAAGGAGCTGTGATTAAAATCAAGAATCACCTACCCAGCAAAACTGAGTATCATGTTTCAGGGGAAAATATGGTAATTCAGTGGAATAGAGGACTTTCAGGCATTCTTGATGAAAAAACCAGAATTGAATAAAAATTTGACATTGAGATACAAGAAGCAAGAGAAGCATGGGAAGGTAAACAGGGAAAAGAAATCATAAGGAACTTATCAAAGTTGAACTATTTACATTCCTACTTGGAAAAATGATAATTGTAACTTATGAAACTTTTCTCAATATGAGAATAATTGAAGGGAATAGAAATGTGTGTGCATATATATACCATATATATATATAGCATATATATATATACAATATACATAATTATGTATTGTGTATATATATACAATATATAATTAAATAATACATGTTATATATAATATGTATATATACAATATATATAATTCCGCATATGAATACATAATTGAATGTGTATATATATATATGTACAGGTATACATAGATAGAGGGCACAAGACCAGTTTAATGGGAAGGGATGATACTTAAAAGGTGAAATTAAGAGGTGAGAGAGGAATATAATGAGAAGAGATGGGGAGAGACAGATTGGGGTAAACTATCTCATATAGAAGAGGCAAGGGAAAATGTTTACAATGGAGGGGAAGAACAGGAAGTCAAAAGGGAATGGGTCAACCTTATTCTCATTGAATTTGGCTTAGAGAGGGAATGACATACACACTAAATACGGTATCTCACCCTACAGGAGAGTAGGGGGGAAAGGGATGAGAGGAGGGATGATGGAAGGGAGGGCAGGCTGGGGGGAGGGAAGTTGGAAGCACCCACTTTTGAAAAGGGACAGGATCAAAGTAGAGAATAGAACAAGTGGGAGGTGAGATAGGAGGGAGGGAAATATAGTCAGTCTTTTACAATATATCTTCTATGGAAATGTTTTGCATAAGCTACACATGTACAACCTATATTGAATTGCTTATCTTCCCAGTACGGGTGGGTGACAAGGGAGGAAGGGAGTGAATCTGGAATTCAAAGTTTTAAAATCAAATGTTTAAAATATATATACTATTGTCAATATTATTTTATATGTAAATGGGAAATAATATATACAGGCACTGGGGCATAGAGATCCACCGTGCACTACTGGAAAGTTGGAGAGGGTATAGGAGAAGATATGGGAGAGAACAGATTGGAGGAGGGGATATCCAGTGGGATCTCTATTGTTGGGGGTGGGCAGGGGAAAAACGGGGAGAAAATTTGTAATTCATAATCTTGCAGAAATGAATGATGTAAACTAGAAGCTAATAAAGCATTTGATAAAAAAAAAAAGAAAGAAAATGAATGTTTCTACTGACTTTCAGATCTTGAAGAGTTTGGAATTCAAACTCGGGGAAGAGCTGGGGAGAAGGCAAAGAATCTAGCTTGAAACTGGAATAGACAATAAGCAGGGCTTATAGATGCAGGTCTTCTGAGGATCCATCGCTGAGTACTCTGACTCCTCTCTTCTCCTAGCAACCAGAGCAGAAGCAATCAGGAGGCCTCTCCCATTCATCTCTAGTGCTACATGGGATACCCTGTTGGACTTAAAACAAGAATTTATATCCATTCTTATAAAAGGAACGATTATGTTATCCATAGTCAAAGTGACTTCCCAGAAAAGAGCTCTGGCTGTGGGTTCAAGTGGACCCTAATCACCTCATACCAGGCTATTGCAATAGCCTGCTGACTGATGTCCCTATTTCAGGTCTCTCCCTATTCCAATTCATTTTCCACTCAGTTGTCAAACTGTTCTTACTCAAGTGCAGGTCTGATCATAACATCCCACCTACCATTCAGTAAACTCCAGCACCTCCCTATTACTTTCAGGATCAAATATAAACCCTCTGTCTTTTAAATTATTTTATTTTATTTTAATTTATGCAATAAAACAAACATTTCCATAACATAGTATAATAAAAAAGATGATTGCACATGAAACTGCAAATCTATTATATACAACTTACTATTCCTTTTAAATATATAATAAAGTTACCATGTAAATTTCTTTTTTTTCTTCTACCTTTTCCCTTCACCCTAAAGGTGGTTGCTATTAGACACAAATATGTATATATGTAAAAATCATTCTATACATCTATTTATCAATTCTTTCTCTGAATGCAGATAGCATCTTCCTTCATATGTCGTTTGTAGTTAATTTAGAGTATCTATAATAGTTGAAATGGCTCAATCACTCAAAGTTGTTCTTAAAACAATATTGCTGTCACTGTATAAAATGTTCTCTTGGTTCTGTTCATTTCACGCTTCATTATTTCATGCAAATCTTTCCATGTTTTTCTATGATCATTGAGCTCATTTCTTATAACACAGTAGTGCTCCATCACCATCATATAACACAACTTGTTCAGCCATTCCCCAATTGAAAAGCATCCTTGAAATTTCCAGTTTTTTGCCACCCTGCCTTATTATCTTGGGGTTTGCTGACTAGATTCCTTTCTCAAAGACCAGACCTTAAATCCAATCCACTCTGGAGTCCACAGATTGGACAACAATAGGTCCCTGCCCTCCTAGCACAGAGTGAATGTAAATAGTAAATAGTAACTCTCTCTTTAGGCCAGCAATCCTGAGAGTCTTCTCTTTCCAGTTTGATTTTTTTTTTTTTTATTAAAGGGGCCCTCCCTTGACTCACTTCCTAAAGAGGCCTATTCACAGAATGGGCATTACTTCACTCAAAGTGAGAACCTAGAAAGACCTTAGTCTAAAAGGGCCAGGGTCTCCCGTTTCATCCTGGGCCATCTCGAGTTGTCCTGATGAATATCAGGCCACTGGACCCAGATGACTCTGGAGGAGAAAGTGAGGCTGGTGACCTTGCACAGGCCTCCCTCACTCAAATCCAAGTCAAATGCAAGTCACATCATCACACCATGATGTCAATGTCCTCTTTAGCCACTACAAAGAGAGCTGTTATAAGTATTTTAGAACATGTAGGTCCTTTTCCTTTTTGCTTAATTGTCTTTAGAAATAATTCTAGTAATGGTATTGCTTGGTAAAAGGTAATTTAATAACTTTTCAGGAGTAATTCCAGATTGCTCTCCAAAATGGTTGGGTCAGTTCATAATTCTACCAACAATGAATTAGTGTTCCGATTTTTCCACATCCCCTCTAACACTTGTCAATTTCCCCTTCAATCATTTTAGCCAATCCGAAAGGTATAAAATGATAGTTCCAGGGTGTTTTAACTTATATTTCGTCCGTCAATAGTGAGGTAGAACATTTTTTCATGTCTCTAAATTGTCTTGATTTCTTGGACAGGACAATGTGAGTTCCAAGCACTTCTTGTCCCAGGGGAAATCAGGAACTGCCTCAGGGCCTCTTGGTTCCAAGGCTGCTTTGTACTCCTTAGAGATAAGGGTGTGCTGAGGGCCACAGTCTAGTTGCCAGCTCACAAGGACTTCTCCCATGAGACTGCTCCCTTGATGAGCAGCAGCTGATGTGACTAATTCTGCCCCCCTCCATTGGTTCATACCTACCTGCACGAGGAGATCATGCTTTAATTGTGCTCACTTTAAAGGTATATAAGGAGTGGGCTTTTTCATCCCCCAAGCCCCACCATCTTAGAATAAACTACAAGTCATTTCTCTCCCTACTCTCTGGTCTCTTCAGTCCCTCCTGAGAACACAACCTAAGGCTGGCCCTTAGGTTAGAAAAGTAAGGGGCCCCTTACAATTTCTTAATCGGAAAACTGCCTGTTCATATCCATTGACCATTTATCAACTGGCGAATGACTCATATTCTTATAGATTTTACAAAGGTCTTTATATATTTGAGATATGAGACCTTTACTTGAGAAACTGTCTATACAATTTTTTCCCCACAATTTTGTGCTTTCTTTCTGACCTTGGCTACATTTGTTTTCATTTGTACAAAAACCTTTTGTTATCCATTATTCAAAATTATCCATTTTACACCTGATTTTGCTCTCTCTTATTTATTCATAAATTGTCACCTATCTACAACTATGATAAGTAATAGTTCAATGTTCTTAAATTTTTCGTATAACTCTGTCTTTATATCTAACTTGTGTATCCATTTTGATCTTATCTTAGTAAATGATATAAGATATTGGCCTATGCTCACTTTCTGCCATACTGTTTCCCAGTTTTCCCAACTATTTTTACCAAACAATAAATTATTATTCCAAAATCTTTATATTGGACAAATACAAGGTTACTATATTTATTTACTGCTGTAAATTGTACATCCACTTTGTTTGTCTTTCTATTTCTTAGTACCAGATAGTTTTGATAATTACTGCCTTTTAAAGCCCTTGATAACTTGGCCCCTTCCCATCTTTCTGACTTTCTTATATCTTATTTTGCCCTGCCGCCAGATCTGTGGAGAGGTAAAGTAGTGATTCCAACCCCACCCTTAACAGTATTGTAAGGCTAAAGGTCTATATAGACCTTTCCAAGATGAAAGAAAGATTCTCCAGAATGTTTGGTTGCTACATGTCTGGGACCCACCAGCTGTACAAACAAGATCTTCCTCCTCCTCCTCCTCTTCCCCCTCCTCTTTCTTTTCTCTCTCTCCCCCCCCTCCCCACGTGAGTTGGGCAAATTGCACAGGTTGGAGGTGAAAGTGGAGAGAAACAGAGACAGAAAGAGAATATCTTGTCTGTACATAATTGTTTGCATTGTCTTCCCATTAGACTGTGAGCTCCTAAGGAACAGGAACTGTTCTTTGCCTTTTCCCCTTAGCACAGCACAATTTCTGGTACATAGTAGATGCTTAATAAATGCTAGCTTACTGACTTTCTCTTGTGTGGGTCCTGTTCTTCCACAGGCTCCTAAAATCCTCAAGACTCAGCCCCTCACCGTGGATGGACGCTTTTTATAAGGAAATTGAACTTGGGGCTCCTAGGAAAGTAAAACCCAAATATTCTAGGAAGTCTCAAGTCCTTGTAGACATTTAGCCTTACAATACTATGTAATAGTAATGGAATTTAAAGATTCCCCTGTATTGGCTTGGTTTTTAGTTTGATTGTGTTAAAACCCAGAGCTTGTTAATCCCACTTGTGGCATGGATTTGTTGACATGAAAAGACAGGGCTGAACTGGGAGGAGCTGATGACTTGAATTTGGAGAGACACAAGACAAGAGAGAGGCAGAAGAACTTTTTGGAAGCAGCACCTTTGGAGGCAGAGAGAGACTGAGAGGATTGCTGAGGGCCACTTTGAATTGCCCAGGACTTTTGAGAGCTGCCACCCAGAGCTGCCAAGGACTGAGGAGACATGGCTGTTATGCTGGTACTTTGTCTGTCTGTTTTGATGTTGTTTTGCCAGATCTGTCCACTGGTGAAAGACAGTGCTGTTGTTGCAGAAGGCTTGGAACCTTGCTGTTGGTTCCGAAGCCCTGAAGAAGGATTTTCTTGTTGTATGTTTACAGAAATCCTGGAAGAGCGTTTTGCTGATGTTTTCAGGGGTCCTAGGACTGTTCTGCAGACAGAGAATGAATTAATGAAGAGACTGGCAATGTATCTTGTGGCCTTGCTAAGCTTTGTCTCCCCAGGAACAAAGATTGCTGAGACCTTGCCTAGTGTCAAGATGAAGAAAAGACCTCCATTTGGGTATTAAGTGCTGTGCTTAAACTTGTTGTAACTCTGGGGTAGATTCAATTGTGATTCAGGGGTGGGGAACTTTTGACCTTTTTGTGTTCTATGATTGAACAAATGAATGTACTTTACTTATGATTGGAAACTAATCTCCATTTGAGAAGAGGGGCTTTGTGATGGACTAAATGAAGGTATAGCCTAGGGGTGGAGTAGTATTTAGAACAGGGACTTTTTAATTGATTGAATGAATGTAAGGTCCTGGGGTGGGGTAGTACTTGGAGATTATTTAATCACACTTAGTAAGTGCTGTATTTTGAATGATGTCATGTTTTGATTCCCTCTGTTCTTAATTTGTCACTGAATAAAATGGAGAGCACCTATGCTGGTATTTTGAACCTTGGGAAGTTGCCTTTGCTTGGCATTACATTACATACTGTTAAAGGTAGTATTGGAACCATCACTTTTGGCTCTGGTGCCTTGACTTGCTGTGAATCAAAGAATCAGAACTGTCCATCTTTTTGAATCAGTCATGGCCACTGTGAAAGACAGCTGGACCACTGTCCTAAGCAATTTGTATAAAAGGAAGAAACTATCTCAGAAATGGGGAGAAGAAATTGAGTCTTTATATTCTAAGATACTGAAGCAAGCATGGAATTTCCAACAAACACACTTTTGAAGACCAAAGGGAAGACTAAGTTGTGGCAGAAAAGCGAGATAGCAAAGACAGTCGTTGGCTCTATAGGCATCTTCAGAGTCCCAGGGTGAGGGAGTCCTGAGGAAAGGTCAGTTCTTTCCCCGACTTCCCCTCTTGATGCCTGTTTATCCATAGACACTATAATATCTGCTGTTTTCATAAACTGACTTTTGCCTCAACCACAAAGAAGCCAGGAGGTAACTAGAGACAGAATCAAATAGTAGGCCAAAAGTCCACTCTCTGCCTAGGTGTTATTAATTTTCTTAATGAGGAGGGAGTAAAGTGAACAAGTCTTTATAGTACCTAATATGTGTAAGGAATTGTGCTAAGTGCTTTTACAAATAACATCTTGTGTGGGATACAGAGACCCTAACCCGAATTGACTACTCGGAGACCTCTCAAAGTGAAGGTAGAAAGATTTATTAGAATCTTGCGAGAAGCAGGCAGTCCAGTCTCTGGGACAGTACCAAGAGAGAGGAGGCTAAAGCTGGGTAAATAAAAAAGGGTTATGAATATTAACATAATTATTACTAATGAGGCTCTAATCTTGTTACATAATACATTAGGTTCATTATGGCAGTGTATTACAACCTCAGAATACTGGACCCCTCCTTTCAGTCTACCCTTCATACATTCTTATCTGGACTTGAGGGTCCCAAGGCTATTGTCTGCCCCTTAATTAGTCAAATCCACCTGCTGCTGCCAGCTCCTTCCATTCTTCATTATTTTTAGTATTATCTAGGAGTTTTTCTGGGAACCAGGGACTGAGTTTCTTTTCCAAGGTTACTGCCTGCTCCCTTATCAGTAGTCTTGTTCAGTAATTCTTGCAGTTCTATAGAAATTTAATTCTTTCATGGTAAGCTGGGTGAGAAGGCCTAACTGGAATAGAACAACTATACAGAAAGATTTCTAAAGTTTCAAAGTCACAAAATTTCTAATAAAAAATGAAAACTTAGGCCTAACACCTAAGGACTTAACTTACTTTAGCAGACAGTCTCTGAGAAAACACACTTTTACCTTTCCCATACAATCCCCTCTTTCTTTTAGCCTACTGTGGTTTCTCACTAAAACAATTTAACATTCTTTCACACTCTTTTTCTTCAAACATCTTGAGCATGGCCTCACATTGGCTTTCTAAGTCTCTGGTTGGTCCCACTTCATCTTGAGTAATTGAGGGTACAGGTTCTCATCTTTTATTCCATAACACCATCAACCTGACCCCTTCCAGAGGTTTTGTGTCTAATCTTATCATCTTAATGATATGGGGAAACAATACTGAACTTAGTTACAAAATACAAGGAAGTAATAAGAATGTATATCGTTGCATTGACAATATACAAGGGGGCAGTCCCCTTCATGAGTGCAGATACAGGGATTCAAAAGAAAACAAAAATAAACAGTTGTCCCTTCCAAAGTCCAAAAGTCTCTTTTCACACTGTTGTCTGGCAGGGGTTACACCATCTGATGGAAGTCCTCTGGTTGTTTTCCATCCATCCATCCTCAGCATCACATTCCAGGCTCTTTCTCTTCTGCCTTCTTTCATTCACTTCCCTACAAAAGGAACCTTAGAACCAATTTAAATTACCCGTCCTGAACCCTTATCATTCTTACAAAATTAAAATTGGAGTCCTGGTCAATTGTCATGATCACACATTAAACTAGTTTCTTATATATCTGTATTAATCCATTCTTAATTCCTCCACCCGGAGGATGGGATTTCACTAAGGGATTTACATTATGCTAACAATTACAACAATTAAAATATTTACTAAGTACAAAAACTATCCTTTTTTAAATTTTAGCTAATTATGAGAAAGCTGAGACAAGTATGATATTAACTAAATAACAGAATAATATTCCCACAAATCCTTGACCTACTTGTCCTCACATTATTAAAAAGAACTAAAGGACCCTGACTTATACAGGAATACCTATGCTAAATCCTAAGCCTAATAACTTTATTTTGTAGTAACTTAAGATGTTCCAGAATCAAGTATTTAATAGATTTGTTGTTATATTTTCAAAACTTTTGATTATTGAAACTTGCCACCAAGAATAGGGACAAAACTGTAATGAGGGAACCATTTTCCCCAACTTCAGAATGTCAGTTCTGGGCAAAATGTATACCAAGCTGCAATCTGCATCGAGCCAAGCTCAGAGTCTGCCAGGTGTCACTGGGAGGGTCGAGTCAGGAGAATCCTACCTCAGCTCATGCGGAACAGTCGTTCTCCTGACCTTCCATACCCATACTTCACAGGCCTTCCATATCTGTACCTCACAGGGTCTGGCATCATGGATCGGTGGCTCAGATAGTTTGGATAGCCTTTCTTAATATCCATACCTGGAGTTAGACTCAGAGGAATAGTCAGTTGACAATCCCATCAAATCTTAAATAACAAGCTCCAACAATCCGTTTTAAGATATGATTATAATCTCACATTGGTTAAGGAACATCTCTAAAGTGAGCCTCAAATAGCCTATATTCATTTCTGTATTTATTCTTGTTCACAAAAATCAAATCTCCCATCAGGTTTATAAATTATTGCTCTAATAGATTTGCATCTACTTCTCAAGATTCCCCATCTTCCTGTAACTATGCTTAATCTGATCTCACACTAAAATTTCTTTTCTCTCAACTAAAAATGTCTCCGATTTAATCCCAACAATTAATTCAGTCAATGGCATTAATATCCAATTACACTTTGAAATACATTGGGACTCCATTACATATACACAGATATAACTTTTCTACAGTAACTTTATAATCCCAATCTCAGTCCATGGGATAATGATTCAATATTGCATTTGTATTCTTATTTCCTTTTCTTCTCAAATATGATTGAGCTATTAATTATAAAATCAAGTTACAAATCTTTCTGCCTTCCATATTTCTAATCAAACCTTCAATTATCTTCTCAATCCTCTGACCTCTATTACTAACTGTTTTGTACTGGAATCCTAGAGTAAATAAACAAAGAAGTTAATGTCTACCTCACAAGCCAATTAATTATGTATCCAATTATTCTCAAAAATATTCTGTAAGAATGTCCTTAAGACAGCAAGACTTCATAATTTGCCTTATGCCTACTTACCACTGAATTGCTGCAAAGATGAAAAATAGGGACCTGATTGGACAAAGCATCCACATGCACTATAGTCCCAAAACCTTCTTACCTTAACCTCAACTTACTCTCATTAAGTTGCAATATACCACAAAGATTTATCAGGACTCACATACATAAGGGATTCCCTTTAACATCTTTCCCTTCACAATTTTTGAACTTGTCCTGGTAAGGCCAATTGTTAGAGATCCTTTTTACTCTTTTGTACATAAACTTTGTTGCTTCTCAGTAAGTCAAGCTTATTGTTTAGGAGCTTCATAACTAAAACAAGCTCGCTTTCCCAGGCAGTTTTACAACATCATACAGTAGCAGGAGGACTGTTCTGAGTGAGCAGAACTAGTCAAAATAAAGTTTTCATCCAGTCTCTTCCTTTCCACACACAGCAATCAATTAACATTTTTAGTTTTTAGCATTAAAACAAATTCCCACAGTTTTATCAAATAATTCTGATTATAAACAATTCACTACAGATAATATTCAATACACTAATGGGCAGACTTCTCTACCTGCTGTCCCTCTCTCCCTGCTTCCTTTCCCAGGACTAATAAGATTGCTTCCCCATCCTGGATTATAAAATTTTCCTTGCCTCTCCCATCTTGTTCTCAGTCCTTCCCATAAAACTTCTGAAACTACTTCACTATTCTGGAACCCATAAACACTGCTCTAAATCTCAGGGTCTGTTTTTCCCAGCCCTCCTGTCAGGAGACTCACACTGCTTTATTAATACCCTTTTGTTTACTTCCTTGCATATAAGAAACTTCACAGATTTGTTGATTGACCATTTCTCTCCCATCAAGCAACAACCAATAGCCTTGCTCAATTTCAGTCTTCACAAACTTAATTAAATTTTCCCTTTCAGCTTCTATGAACACAAGTATTGCTTTTGTCTTAGGGTCTTGGGGATTCAACACATCCCTCTTCATAAATTCTATGGACAGGGCGGCCTCCTTAACTTTCTTGTCTGCTAATCTGTTCCCCATCATCTCATACCAAAGATCTTACAAAACATTTCTTCACAAGGATATTTCCCTTTTTCAAAAATAGTTTATCCTGATATCATTAACTACTATACAATTCCTAAATTCTCTGGTCATAAAATCTTTCCCAAATAATTAATAAAATTTATACAAGGAGGTTTAACATGTCTTTTCTTCACATAATTACCTTTCACAAGCATACTTTTGTAAATACTTGATTTATGCAATAACTCCAAATAGCTCGGTTAACAATCTTATAAGTTTAAACAATCTTAACTGAAACTTTCTTTTAATACAACTGTTTACCTGTAACAATATCATAAATAAGTATCATGTACCTAAATTTAGACTTTGAAACCAAAATCAAGTAATTACCAACCTGGTGATCTTAATTTAGTCATTTCCAAATTGCTTTGCACAAAAAAAAAACATTCATGCCATTACCATTGGCATAAAATTCACACTTAAAGAAAATTCCACATAAGATTAACAAACATGAAAAAAATAATTTTTAGCTTACACAGTTTACACTCAAATAGCACTGTTGTTTTGTACAAGGCATTGTACCAAGCACCTTTACAATTATATCAGTCCCATAAAAATTCCTGGGATATGAATTCCACCACCATCCCCTTACTGAACAGTAAACTAAGGTAAATAAAACTTTCGGGTGGGTGGGGGGTGGGAAGGGGGGCATACAGTGAATCACTTTCTTAATGCCTAATAACAATATACACCTTTTTATCACATAACTATATATTTCTGAATTCTAAGACATTTGGTCCTCAGAAAGGAAATTTATATCCACAAATTTATTTCTTTCCTTACTATTCCAATTACTCATTCACATTCATATCTTCCAAAAAGTTTATTATTATTATCTGTTTGTATCCCAAATATAACAGCTTTAAATTATCAGATTCTATAACATAAAAATCCAATTCAAATGAAGTAAACATTATAAAATAGGGTTAACAGAATTGATAAAGTAACATAGCTGGTTTTACACAAGTTTTTTTTTCCATCTTTCAGTTTCAACAAAATTCACATTGAAAACTGCTTTATCTAATGCCATATCTGGCTCACAATGGTCATTCTATTTTTATAGTATAAGAGGATTTTACAATCTGGAGATACCATAACAACACAATGACATTAATTGCATTAATTGCATTTCCAAATCATCACATACAAAAATTATTGATAGAAAATCAGCCTTACCAAGTGCAGAGGCTTTTCTCCTCCCCCCACAGTTGCAGAATCTGGTTGTGGACCCATCGGTTTGAAAGGAGGGGGGGGGTTCATCTGCATTCTTAGAGGTGGGGGCTTCAGGGTATTGAGGAGCCCAGGGCTACTGCCAGTAGGGCCCCTCGATATAGCTTTCAAGTAGGGGAGGGTAACTCAAATTCCCTACTATTCTTCAGCACTCTCTTTCCTTAATCTGATCTGGTGGGAGAGGCTTTAACAAAATCTGCTCAAATGTTTTTAGCTGTTCTAATTTTTACTCCCATAAATTTCACTTATGTGTCCACTCTTTAGAACTTCTTTGAAAATGAGAGCTTTGAATCTACCAGTCAAGTGAGTAGGACCCTGGTGTCCCCTTCTGTGCCAGAGAGCTCAAAGCTTCACCCCTGAGGTGTTTCTTTTACAGATCTATGTATTTTCCTAATTTGCCCCAGTGCCAAATACTACATATCTTTAGCATTGAATCAGGAGTGACACTCTTCAAAAATGACCAAAATGTATTCAGTTGCCTTTCAGTTGCATTCTGATACACAAAGCTTTCCTCTTTTAGATGAGGCAGGAAATAGTGAAATGTTGGTCTGCCTGCCTCTTTGACCTGAGGGGAGAAGATGCCCTCCCTTTCTTATCACCTTCTCCTCACTCCACTTGGCCAGAGTGGAATGAAGAGGAAGAGATTTTTCAAACTTTTAAAAATCTTAAAACTTCTGTTCACACCTTCCAATAGCAAATAACTTATACCTATCTTAACTTCTTACCCATGCTCCTTCCTTTGCTACATGCTTAAACTTTCTTGCTTTAAGACAACCTAGGCACAGATCCCCAGGTGTAGGGGGAAACTGGCCCATCCTTTCTTACTGCCCTTGAACACACAGAGGCTGTTAATTACACAGACACTTTACACAGAAACACAAAGAAAGAATATACAAGCCAGTTTCACTTGATCATTTTTTTTTATCCTTTCCTTTATATTTTGGTAATTCATCCCAATTCTCTATTAGCCGGCACTTCTTGACCTTGCTCCGAATTTTTGGGGCTTGGAATGCGTTTTCCCCATAATTTAACGAGGACCACCCTTAGACTCCTCTATATTCCGAATTATCTCCACAGGGGTCACCCACCTGCCAGCAGTCACCAGAGTCCTTTCCCCTGGGGCCGTTTGCAGTCCTATTCACCACACACAATTTCACGTGAAAGGCTCTTCCTCTCGGGTCTTCCTCGACCCAGCCAATTGGCCCTCAGACTCTTTAATGCTTACCTTCCAGCTACACGCTAGTAGATTCTCCTGACTGAGAGCTCAGTCACAACCTCTGCATCCGGAGCTTCAGATCCATTACTTTCATCTTCTCCTTCACTGAGGTTCTCCACTTCGGGCACTTTGCTCGGTGAGGAGCAGAAACACCACGCTGCTCTGGAGACCACAGAACAAAATGTCCCATGGGTGCCTGCCTCCAAATAGGGGTGATGATCGGTCTCCACTGAGTCATGTGATCCAGCCCCCAACTGTGTGGGATACGGAGACCCTAACCCGAATTGACTACTCGGAGACCTCTCAAAGTGAAGGTAGAAAGATTAGAATCTCGAGAGAAGCGGCCGGTCCAGTCTCTGGGACAGCACCAAGAGAGAGGAGACCGGTGTACAGAAGCTAAAGCTGGATTAAATAAGCAAGGGTTATGAATGTTAACATAATTATTACTAATGAGGCTCTAATCTTGTTACATAATACATTAGGTCCATTACGGCAGTGTGTTACAACCTCAGAATACTGGACCCCTCCTTTCAGTCTACCCTTCATACATTCTTATCTGGACTTGAGGGTCCCAAGGCTACTGTCTGTTCCTTAATTGGTCAAATCCACCTGCTGCTGCCAGCTCCTTCCATTCTTCATTATTTTTAGTATTATCTAGGAGTTTTTCTGGGAACCAGGGACTGAGCTTCTTTTCCAAGGTTACTGCCTGTTCTCCCTTATCAATAGTCTTGTTCAGCAATTCTTACAGTTCTATAGAAATTTAACTCTTTCATGGTAAGCTGGGTGAGAAGGACTGACTAGAATAGAGCAACTATATAGAAAATTTCTAAAGTTTCAAAATCACATAATTTCTAATAAAAAATGAAAACTTAGGCCTAAGACCTAAGGACTTACTTACTCTAGCAGACAGTCTCTGAGAAACCACACTTTTACCTTTCCCATACAATCTCATTTGATCCTCACAACAATCCTGAGAGGTAAGAACTATTATCATCCCTATTTCACAATTGAGGAAACAGAGCAATTTAGAGAAACCAAGGCACATTGGCTTGCCAGGGTCATATAGCTACTCGTTATTCAGTCATTTCCAACTCTCTGTGGCTCTCTTTGGGGTTTTCTTGGCAAAGATACTGGAGTGGTTGGCCATTTCCTTCTCTGGCTCATTTTACAGATGAGAAAACTGAGGCAAACAGGATTAAGTGACTTGCCTGACACAGCTAGTAAGTGTCTGAGGCCACATATGAACTCAGGAAAATGAGTCTTCCTAACTCCAGCCTCAGCATACTATCCACTTTGCCACGTAATTACCCACATGGCTAGTGTCTGGTGTAGAGTTTGAGGTAAGGTTTTCCTGGCAACAGGCCCCATCACTCTATCTAGCCACCAGATGCCTCTAATTGGTATCTTGGAGTGACTGTGATTGAACTCAGATTTTTCATCTAAAATAAACTCCCTAAAGCTGGAAAGGGGGGTGGGGTCATTATATTGCCGATAGGCTTAAAGCAAGCCAATAGGTTTAAAGCAAGCTAGTAGAGGTATATTACTGTGAGGCCTGGAACTCACCAGAAGGGAATGTATTTTGGAGCAGCTACCCAGAAAATATCCTCTCTAGAGCATTCATGTTCCAGGGAATCCCTCTTTTATCTTACAAAGATGCATATAGATATTCAGCTTTATGGCACTATTAAACCCCGCTGGAAGGACCACACATTTATGAGTACTTTTCAAGCAAACACCCCTTCCTTCAGACACAAACTATTTTAAAAACTTACTATAAAGGCAGATTGCAAAGTATAGATCCCTTGCTCCTTTATATAGTGGCTTTCGTTCCTTGCCATGTATCCTCCCAGTACTGAGCCAAAAACATCATCCTCTTTTCTTTCTAATAAACACAATATTCAGGTAATTCTCCTTCTCTTGATAAAAGGCTTGATCCATGAATTCTTGAACTTAGTGTTACTAGCAAAAAAAGAAGAGGAAAAAAATACCTGAGACCATGCTACCCAGAATATTTCCCTTTATCTGTCCTGAATATCATATTCTGGTATCATGCTGCCTAGGAAATCCTCCTTCTCAGGCTAGAAGAATTAATTCTAGGATTACCCTCAAACTTAGGGATACTAAAGAAACAGCCCTTTAGCAACTTAAAATGTTCAAGCCATATGGTTGAATACATATTAACCTCTGCCATGTGCTTCTCCAAAAGCACCGAAACCTTACTCTTTCCCCCTTCCATCCCCCATTCACACAACTGTTGCACTCTCAGGATCTCTCTGGAAGAAAAATGTAAAAGACAAAAAAATCTGGTTCCTTGATGAAGATAACCTTGTATATGCCTTTAATGCTCTGTTTGGCATTCAAAGTCCTTCATAACCTTCATAACCCTCCTACTTTTCCAGTCTTCTTACACCTTTTTTCTGACATGTACTCCTGGATCCAATGGCCTCCTGGCTACTCCATGAACAAGACACTCCAACTCTCATTTCTTCCTGGCTCTTCCTCCCCTAGCTTCCTTTAAGTCCCAACTAAAATCCTATCTTGGCTAGGAAGTCTTTCCCAGCTCCTCTTAATCCTTGCGTATTCCTTCTGTTAAATCTTTCCCATTTATCCTGTCTGTAGCCCACTTTGCATATATTTGTATTTTGTCTCCTGTGCTAGACTGTAAGCTGCTTGGGACTGCTTTTTGCCTCTTTTTACATCCCCAGCTCTTAGTATGGTGTCTGGCACATAGTATGTACTTAACAGATGTTTATTAAGGGGCTACTATGTACAAAGTACTTCATAAATACATCATTTTTTAGTATAATATAGCACTAATTACAGGAATACGGAAGTTAAGACCATGTCAGAGTATGTGAATATTGCCCTTTCTGCAACTACAACATTTCTCTTTCTTTTTCATCATCAAGAATATCTTACAGTTGGACTTTCAAGTGATAATGTAGTAATTCTTGGACACTAAGTCACTTAATTATGAGGTCCTCAAGGGACAGTCTTACCTTTATATCCCCACAGCTTAGCACAGTGCTGGGCACATAGTAAGTTCTTAATAAATGTTTACTGACTGAAACTTAACCACACTTGTAAAATGAAGATAAAAATACTTGTGCTACCTACCTTTTATGGTTACTAAGATCAAGGTGGTATAGAAACATGAACTCTTGTTAATATTATACTTGAAGTCTGACACTGAAGGCTGGAAAAATTGAAAGTTCGAACCTTCAAGATCCAGCCCATGGGTCCTACAAGACGCCTTTTCTGATACTTATTAGTACTCTCTTTCTTTCTTTAAATTATCCTGTATATATCTATGTGAAGGCAAAGACTCTTTTTCCTTTTATCTTTATGTCCAGCACGTATCACAGTGCCTTAATGCTTGGTATATTGAAGGTACTCTATGATATGCCAAAAACATTGCCTCAGTAATTCCACTGAACTTAGCATCAAATGAAATGGCAAGACATTTCCCACCTGCTTTTGCCAGAGTAACCTAGCTTGGTAATCACGTTTGGGCAATAAATACTCCCTTAAATGACAGAATAAGCCCAACTTTCTGCTTCTTTACTACGGAACTGATTTTGAACACAATGCAAATAACCAATATTCAAATCCCTGTGAATCTGACTTTCTGACCACCGTCAGCTGTGCCCTCCAAACGTTGACGGGAAATAGAAGTAGCTCCACTGTGTGTCCCCATCTGTTGTATGAATGGACTTTGTGGGAGGGAGAGGCTGCATCAGGCTCTTAAGGTTAACGAAAGATAAAAGGCGGTCCTGACCCCCTAGTGAACAGCCCACTCCCCACATGCACAATCACACGTACACGGCGAGGGAGCTTGGAGCGGACACAGAAAAAGCTACCACCTCAGCAGCAGCTACACAACTTCCCCCGCCTGAGCGCAAGCGGCAGGGGAAGGGGCTGGGGTGCTGTGGGGAAGCACGTACGGGGGCGTGGCCCGAAGCTGGCCGGGGCGGAGCCACGAGTGAGTCTTTTGGCTGGGCTGGTGTTGAGCATCCTTCCATAAGATGCCCCCTCAACGCAAGGATTCCGGGGAGAGGCTCGCCCCCTTTCGCCTGCGTTCTGGATATGGTCCTGAGGAGGCCGGGATTGTCTTCCCAAGCCAGGCTTTTGTGTCACTGAAGTGAAGAGGACGTCAGAGTGGAAGAGTGGCAGTGGGAAGTATTGAAAAGAGGGAGGGGGATGCCGGTCAACAGCTATACCTCTTCGTCAGCTACAGGTAAGCCTAAAACTGCATATGCACCTTCTAACGGGAGTCGGGCTGGCCCAACAACCCCTGCCCCCCAAGTTAAATTTCCTTCTTTATGATAAGTGAATAGAGGCAAATGTGCTGCTGGGGAAGGAAAGAGACCTCTAGGTTTGGAGCCAGAGATGCTGAGGTCCAGTCTTGGCCATGACACTTAGTAACAGGGTGCCGGTGGGAAGCCACCTAACCTCTCTGGGCCGGCTTCCTCATTTGTAATTATCGTGAGGCTCGAATAAGAAAACAAGTGCTTCATGTAACCGTCAGCTATTTAGATTCATTTGGACTGAATATTCAGCTTTTGCAGAGGCGGAAAAGGCATGGATTATGGAACTGTTTGAAGAATGTGGGAAAAGTTGAGGCATTTATTTTCTGTATTAATTGCATTTTTGCCAAACCAAAATAGCAAACTGTTTGCAAAGGTATCATAACAGTGCGCTTTTGGGGACTTCTGTAAAGTTTTGTCCTTCAACTTTTGTTTCATGTCCACTTTTTTTTTCTGTAAAAAATTTTTTGTTTGGAAAGGTAGTGATATGGTAGTTTATGATAAATTTAAAGTAAAACCAAAATAAGTGTCATTTTAATATCAGACTATACAAGTAAAACAAGATTCCCAAATGAAACCTGGATTAGGAGGAAAAAAATTACCAAACTAGGACTCTAATACAATTTCTGCAGAACACTAGTATCTATTCTTACACTGTTTCACCAATAAAGAAATCTGGACACATCAGAGAAGAGGGTGGATTTGGTACTCAACAAGCATTCATTGAACAACTATTATGTACTTAATGAGCAAAAAGGCCTGTTTGAATTCTGGTTTTGCTAAATTAGTTGTGTCATTTTAGGCCAATTAACCACATGAGCTTGTTGTCTAATTTGTAAAATTAGACCTGTGCCACCATCTTCACAGAATTTATAGGAAAATCAGGTAACATGCAACAATAAAAACATGCAACAAATTCAAAATCTGTGATGCTGTAGTATAAACTAAATTATAATCAGTTTTTAAAAATCAGTCACCAAATTAACCAAATTTCATTTTATTTCAATTTTGTTCATTTGAAAAATGAATATATGTGTGGGCTACATGTGGGTTTTTGTAGGGATAGTTCTCCAAAGAAGCAAGTTAGGCTAAAGTAAAATGTAAAAGTTCATGCCAGGTAATGTAGTGCACCTTGGAACCAATCTATTTTTGACAGACCAAATTTTAATTAGCTCAAGGAACCTAGTGTATCCTATTTGAATGATAGTGGACTTGGTGTGCCTATGCCCCTTCCAACTATTTATTATTTTGTTTTAATCTTTCTGCTCCAACCTTAATTCCTTGTTCTCTCTTTCTTATGGTCTTTTCCAAACATGTTAAGGTAATATCTGAATACTAATTTGAAGGCAGTGTGAAAATTATGAAAAAGGCATTCATTAGGCAATTAACTATGGGCAAAGTACTGTACTAAGCACTAAGCACTGAGGGAAAATCGAGATGGTTCCTAGCTCACATTCTAGTAGGGCTCGGGAGCAGGTCACATGAAAAGGCTCAAAGGTCCTGAGGGTGCTTTTAGTAAGTGGCCTATATAAAATTTCATAAAACACCAATTCATACTTTCTTTATGAAAGACTAGTCTTGGCTAGCTTTTTAAAGGTAATAGTAAATTTAAGGAATAAACAAAACTTCAAAACTTGGATGCTCTTTCTACCATGATTTTATCTTAGCTCTGTATTTTACCATATTAACACTTGTGAGGTTTGGAAAACACTTTCATCTCATTAAGGTAATACTATCTTATTTTAATCCTCAGGACCCTGTGAGGTAGGTGCTATTTCCATTTACAAACAAGGAAACTAAGGCTAAAAGGTTATATGACTGGCCCATGGTCTGTTGCTCATGAGAAACTAACAATCTGAAATAAATTTTAGAAAAATTTATCAGGTCATTTGGCAGAGGAGAGTGAGCTAGAAAGGGAGTTGCCTTTCTACCTAGATTCTAAAAGATTTACATTAGGTAGAATTTTGACAAAGGTTTCCCACACAGGAACCCACAGAACCTTACATTTGAAGTTGAGCAATATTGCCCAGATGGTAGCCTGAAAACAGGGTAGGTTGAGATAGACATAACTGTAATCCAAAATAGGAGCTTGGGGTGGACCCCTCTGGAGTTGCTGGGTGTGATAACTGAAAACAATTATGCTTTGGGTGGATCTGGGGCCTGGGGGAAATCAGAAATATTTTGTAGCCATCTCTGGCATTCCTAGAGAGTTACAAGGGTCAAGTGACATTGGGGATGTGGACAACCTTTAATCAAATAAGGTAGATTTAAACAGTATAATAATTTTTCCCCAACAGTACAATAACCCTTTCCCCCATAGCTAGTGTCTTGAAGTTATATTTGAATTCAGGCCTTCCTGGCTCCAAGTTTAATACATCTATTAATGTTTCTAGTTATAATCTTCATCACCAGGCCTCATTTCTCAAATAATTTTTTCCCATGTGAACTGAAAATGCTAAATATAATCTTGCTTCCAATTATCCTTTTGACAGTCAATTTATTAGATCCAGTAAATCTTATTCCTAAATTGAGTAAATTTGTTGAGTCTTTCAGTTCCCAGATCTTGCTTATTCCTCCCTTAAGAGTCTCACTTTATTATTTCATTTAACAGAGGTGACTTAAGATGTTCTAAGGCATAAGCTCTACAGGTCCTACCAAGTTGGAAAGGCTTTAAAATGGGACTGGCAAGACCCATCTGAAGACCACCTAAAGTTCAGAAAGGCTAATTACCCAAAACTTAGCTTCAAGATGACTGAATTTTTTTTTTTTGTATTTTTGGTCATAGCAACATCTGCATGGAAGGGTTGGCAATTCATGTCAGTACCCACACCAAGATAGCTTGATGTATTTTGCTTATACAAATTATTAATTATTCAAAGGCACATTGAAATTTATAAAAATTGTATCTGATCAAAGTTAAAATATTCTTCAAAATAGGCTATATCAAGTGAGATTTTAGTCTGAAACATCTGATTTATATTTATCACTTTTTATTATCCTTTTAGAATACGGATCAAACAATTATTTTGACATCATTCTGATCAACTCAACTCATTCTCATTAGGTTTAATAACCTGAAATAAGGGACTTGATACCTTTGGCACTGAATACCTTATTTTTCCATAAGACACATTATCACCGGATTTTAGATTTCATGTACAGTTGTATAGTCAAGAAAGCACTAGATTGGAGTAAGAAACACTGGATTTTTGCCCATCACTAATGGTGTGATCTTGTGTCATGAATGGATCTCCCCCCTCCCTTGGCAGTCAAATGAAGCCATTCTCAAAATAAAGTTTTATGTGAAAACAACAACAAAAGAAACCAATTCTATTGAAAGTTATCAAAATATATATAAAAAAAAGGTTCAGAGGTTAAGAACCTGTGGATTAGATAATCACAAAATGTCCCTTTTACTTCTGAGTTTAATATATAGAATATCCATTATTTCTTATTGACTCACCCCAGCCAAAATACAGACATTGCATCATTTTAATATTTATAATTTTTAAAATATCTAAACAAATACTCCCTAAAACACATCCTTTATGGTAGGATAATAGGGCTTAATATTACTCAACATGACACTTCAGGATTTCACAGAATATTACTTAAGATGATAATACAATAAGGGATATGTAGCTTTAACAGTAGAAATAGTCAAGACAAAATTGATTTTTGCAAAATACTTGGAGGCAAGTGAACAATTTTAAAAGTTGTGGCTACATTAGGATTCAAATACTGTTCGTTGATGAAACAGTTCTTAGAGGGCCTGGTCCACATAAAATGTTTATTGATGTAACAAAACAATACAGTTAGTGTTAGATCCAACCACAAACAACAAAAAGAATAAGGATATGAAAAATTTGTACAATACCCATAGAAAAACAAGATGTTTAATGTGACAACTATATATTCCTAAAATAAGCTTTCTAAAAATATATCCAGTTATTGAAATCTATATAAAAACATGAAGATGTTAACAGCGACAAAGTGCATGAAACCAAAACGTCAGATATTGAGCAACTTTGCTAACAACGCGTGATTTATCATTTATTTATACAATCTGCTCAAAGCATCGCCTATACCACACAGGGTTAGCAGAACACTGAGATTTATATCTGTTACACAATACTAGCATAAACTTGCACAGCTACAGGTAGGGTTTTGTTGTCTTTTGAACTGGCAGTGACTACAGAAATGTTAAGTCTCTCTAAATTAAGAGAATTTATCCAAATAAATGCTGCTAGATTTTCCAGATAAAACCCCTGTTTTTTCTATACCATGTCAATAGCTTCACTCATTTTAATCATAAACCATACAGCATTTAGGAACCATTATTATAGGACTAACAATGATACTCCAGATTTAACAACTTCATAGGCAAACAAAATTTTCTTAAAAACTAGTCTTATAAATGCAGAATATATTGCATGAGGAACTGCTGGTATTTTTTTTTAAGAAAATATATTGTGCAATTGTGGCTACGACTTACTGCTGGTAAAAGCATTATTGTTTATGAAAAAATTGAGTAAAACTGTAAAAATTTTTCAACTGCCTATGATCATGATGAAAGCTACTGCCAGTTTAACTATACTGGCATTTCATTAATAAGAATTCAACAAGGGACAAATTCCCTAGCCAAAAATAAATAAATAAAAAGGTGCATATTTTAACATTGCTACGATAGTGTACTATATGGTTTAAATACAAAGAATTATAAAAACGCACTGTTTCTGATTGATTAAAGAACACACTAAAAAAGACCATTAAAGTAAATAAAATAGAAAGGGGACCAAAATTGAGCTAACTGAATTTGTGCAGTATTGTAGCCAGGCTTCTAAAGTCAGATATAGAAAATATAAATAGACTGCTTTAGGTGATTGATTCACCAGTGTCCAAAAGGAATGAGTATTGTGAAAAGCTCAGTTAAGTTGATCCAAAGCTCTCTGTAATTCTTCACCTTGCAGCAGGTTTCTATTTCCTTGTATAGGAACATTAACTTCACAATCATAACTGGTGAGCTGTGGTAGTCCACTTTCATCCATTGATGGGCCCAGGAGTCTACTTACTAAATCTAAAGAAAAATAAACATCTCTTAGAAAAAGCAGAAATATCACAAAGCTCCATAACAAGTTGACAGAACCTTCTTTGATAACTAGTTTTGTAGCCATTTATATACACATTCTCTTTACTCTAACATGTAGAGATGTAGGAATACCACCTGAAGACCATCAGGACAACCCTAGACACTGAATTAAAGTAGATAATTTGTCTATCTGAGGCAACAATTGACTGCCAATATGCTGAGAAGGGAAAAACATGGCAATATTTAAGCACCTACGTATTACTCCACTTACTTGGTCAGGGAGGAATCAAAGATGGAGGACAGCAACACAAAATATTGGAAAAACTACTAGTTCTAGAGTCAGTCAATATGGTTTTTATTCTAGGCTCTGCCAGGCTATGTAACTTTAGGATTGTCATTTACATATTTATGGGCTCAGTGTTGTCATTTGAAAGAATCACAAAATCTGAGAATTGGAAGGGACCTTAGGGACCATCTAATCTAACTCACAGACTAAAGAAGTTTCTACTTATACATATTCACCAGGTGGTTAGCTAGCCTCAGCCTGGAAACTTCCACAGAGGGGGAACCTTCCCCCCACAACCTATCACACTTTTGGGTAGCTCTAATTGTTAGAAAGATTTTTCCTTACATCAAGCTTAAATCTTCCTCCTTGAAACTCCTACCTATTTATTCCTAATTCAGCCAATTATGTGCCAGAGGGCCCAAGGAGAACAGAGCATCTAATCTCTCTCCATATGATAGGCCTTCCAATACTTAAAACTAATATGTGTTTTGAGTCTTCTCTTTTTGGTTAAACATGACTAGTTCCTTTAACCAGTCTTTATGTAACATTTTACAAATGAGTTATATAATCTTTAAGATTCCTTCCTGTTCAAATTCTACAAAATAAGGGGAAAATTAATAGCTCCCCAGTTTTTCTCTGTGTTGAGTCTTCACAATGACTATAATTTTGTTCAACCTTAACTCCAAGAGCTCAGACATGGTGAGGATAAATATAAATTTCCAAAGCTGTCTGGTCTCATTCACCTCCATTAGTGCAAATGATTAATCAAATACCTCATTTTTTTCTGAAACTTGTTTTAGTTACTTGTTTCATGTGATGCCAAGAAGAAAAGGAGAGAAAACTAACCAGAGGGTATTAAGATGACTGTCTTTTGCTCTACTCCATTCTGTTCACTAGATTTGCATCCTTTTACACGTTTCCAAGAAAGAGATATAGTAGCTCCAGGATCATCTGGCTGCTGATGTAATGATCCCTAAAAACAGGAAGACAACTGAAATTCCACTCAATGAAATCTCTACAAAGAAAGCTTTGAAATCACTTCTAAACCAACAATATATCAGGATACCATCTGCTAGACTAAATCCTTACCCATTCTTTTTAACAATATGCCATTGTGTTGAAAAGTTATTTCTATAACGAAAGAATTAACTGCTAATTATGCAAAAATCTGTGGAGATGATTTCAAACAAAATTTACTAGGATATATTTAAATGAAAGCTATATTCATTGACTTATTCAACTAGTATTTCTGTTCCTTATATCAACAAATGAAAGGACTTGGAAAACAGAAGACCAAATAAGTATCTTTTTTTGAGTTTGGATAAAACTTCATTATTTGGGAAAAAAAGTAATTATTACATAGTTCAGAAAATCTGTCAGGTAGAGAAATATATACACAAACCAGCACTTACAATTCCTACTGCTTGAAAAAGTGAACCTTCATGTTCCATTTTCCTTTTTCTCTGAGAATTCTGCAAAGCTAATATCTTTGGATTAAGCTCCTCATCTATAGCAGTAGTTCTGAAGAGAAAATAAAATCATTCTAATTTGAATAGGCTGTAAAAAACTTTAAATTAGCAAGCCTCATTTATCTGGCACGTCAAGTTTATATTACTGAAGTACTGAAACTTTTTTTTAGCAACTATTTTGGATGGAGAGTTTTCAAAGGGGTGCCTCAAGGGTTACTTTGGTGTGTAGCATTTATTTCTTGGGTCCAAGTTACATTCAAGAGAATTCAGATTTCAAGATAAAGAACCTGTAGCTGGCAAGGTAATACCATCTCACCATAACTTTAGTAAGCCAAAGTTTTAAAAATATTACATTTTTCTTGGTCTTACATAATTGTCTTTAAATAAAGTTATCGCTTAAAGCCTGTCAAGTTTAATTTTTTGAAAACATTTAAAAGACTACAAATTACATTTTTGTGCTTATAAATGCAAACACCTGTCAAGTATTAAAAATTACACAAATTCTTGACGAATGAACAAGCTCCTAAAACAACATTGTTTTTTTGCCCTGTGACCCTTTAACGATGCCCAATTCAGTATTTTGTACATGCAGCAAACATTCCATGTGAGAATGAACTTTTAGTGCATATCTAATATACAGGAAGGTGATCCTGGACTATCACGTAGCTACAGACAAAATTAAGTACTGAACATTACTTCTGAACTATTATCTAAATTAAAAGTTGAAGACATGATAGCTGACAAAATAAAGTACAACAATTTCAAGGCTTGACAACAACTTGGATCTCAGTGCCTCCTTTTTATATCCTAGGGATGGCTGAGGAGTAAGTATCATTTACGTTGGTCCTTGAAAGAAGGGAAACTTTCAAGCTGAATTGGGAAATTGAATTTTCAAATTCTTGTTCACCTCTATGGCTAGAACACAAAGGCATAGTAACAGGAGAAAGGATAAGAATGCAATGTGGGTGATCCAAGAAAATACTAAAATGAGCAAATCATAGCTAAATCATGGTGCACCATGAATACCTTGGAAGTGAGTGTGTACTTTAATTCATTTGGCAAAGGGCAGAGCTTGAATTTTTTTTTTAAACAAGGCAAAGGGGGGCAGCTAGGTGGTGGCACAGTGAATAAAGCACCAGCCCTGGAGTCAGGAGGACCTGAGTTCAAATCCAGCCTCAAGACACTTAACACAACACACACACACACAAAACTAGCTGTGTGACCTTGGGCAAGTCACTTAACCCCAACTGCCCTCCAAAAAGCAAAGAAAAAAAACCCCCAAAAAACAAGGCAAAGGAGTGATGTGATCAGAGCTATGGGAAGATAGTATGAAGAATATTATGAAGTCTGGAACAGAAATTCTGGGGACAGGGAGTCTGAGAGGCGATAAGAGCCTGAACTGGTGTAGTGGAAGAGGGTACGCAAAAAAAGAGGACAAATCTGAATGACACCACAAAGTTAAAAATCAACAGAACTTGTGAGTGGCTCAAGAGAAGAAAGAATTAAAGATAAAACCAAGTGTTCAAGCATCTTCCAGTGTTTAGTGAATTGTCACAGTCTGTATGAATGGAAGGATAGTGATGCCTTTGAAGGAATGTAATTTAAGAAGATAGGTTTTTGAGGAAAGGTAATAAATTCAGACAGAGGGATCCAAGGTACAGAATGAAACACATTTCTGGGCACAACCAACATGGGAATTTGTTTTGCTCAATTATATATATTTGTAACAAGGGCTTTTTTTCTCCCCCTTTTAAAAATTGGTGTCCGGTTATTTGGGGAAGGGAGCTAACGAGGAGAGTTTTCTCTCACTATTTCAAATTCATCTTCCACATTTCTGCCAAAGTGATTTTCCTTAAACACAGATCTAGCCATGTCAACTCCCCTACTACATCAGCCTTCAGTGGGGTTCCCTATTTCCTCTAGGATTCAATATACCCTTCTCTGTTTAGTTTTTAAAGCCCTTCAAAACTTTGCCAACTTATCTTCCCAAACTTACTGTTGCATTTGGCAATACAGCCAAACTGGCTGGCTCTCTGTTTCTTACACATGACACTCCACTCTATCTTTGAATGGACCCCCTTCCCCATACTTCAAATACACTCTCCTCACCTCTGCCTCATATAATCCTCTCTCCTTTCAAGATACACTTTATATATTAACTTATACAATTTTATATTTATTTTCTTTATATGGATATGTATAACATATGCTCCTTCCAAGTAGAGACAGCTCCATTCATGTACTTGTATCCCTAAAACCCAGAATAGTACCTGACACATAGGCACACTTAAATACTTGTTGAGTGGGGAGGGGTGAGGGTGGGGGGATAGGGGGGGGGGGGTGGAGAGAGATAAAACTGTAGTATCAAAGAAACCAAGAGAATTGAGAGGAGAAAAGAAGTAGTAAAACCATGTTAAATAGGTCAATAGTTCCCACCCCTACTGTCTCTCTCATAACTGGGTGAAAATATAATCACCCTGGATTTAACCTAGAGTCCTCAATTATATCTTTGATCTCATATAAATGAAAATTTCTAAAGAGGAAGTTTCTAACTTATAAATGTTATGCTCCATATGTTTAAGTCAGTTGAGAACATAGGAAAAATACTATGAATAGAATTTAGATACTTAGCTTATCTACAATAAATCTCTTTAAGGCACAGTGCTGCTAAAATACTAAACATTTGCAGTAAAAAGAAGTGCCTTTCTAAGTCATAAGTAAGTGAAACAAAAAAAGGAAATTGAAGTTTTAACAAGATGAAAACCACACAATAGATACATATACATTTTAGTTAATGGTCCGCTTATTTCAAGTTAAATGATATGTCATAAATTTTAAAGGGAGATATATGTACTATGATCTTATTTCTTGCTGCCAAACTCAAAGAAAAATAAACAAGAGGGTTAGAGTGATTAGGGAAATTAGTATTATGAGTTTCAATAAAGACTGGGCAGATCAGGAACCACAAAAAACAGTTGAATACATAATGAAGCTGAATAGAAGAGAAAGCCTACAAGAGAACTATGTCAGTATAGCAAGGGTAGGATGGGGGCTATGGTTTGAAGTACACTGGGAACAAGAGTAAAATATTTTTCTAGTGAGCAAAGGAAGAACCCTAGGGGCTAGGATATCCAGAAGTTAGTAATAGCTGGGGTGGTTACATAATAATTATAGGAAGTGTGAATTAAGAACAAATTCTTGGTGTAGCTATACACATGAGCTCTGAAAATAATGAGATCCTAAGGAACTAAAACAAGGGATTAGATAATAGAGGTGTCCTAACTGTCCAATATTTATTTCAAAGACAATGACAATCAACTTAAAAAGGGGAAATAAAGCAAAAACACAAAAAGGAAAGCAGTTTTACATGTACTTGCTTTAAATTTCAACAAAATTATTTTGAAATACAATTTAATGCTATTATAAAAGTCTCAATAACAAAATTAAAGCTTTTTTACATAAAGAGTATCAATACCTTTGACTCAAAGTGACAGACAACAGATTAGGACTTCTTGGATGAGATTTTTCCATTTGTTCTATTATTCCTTCTTTTCCAACTCTGTCAGGAGAGACTGTCCGACTTTGATTCCCATCATATGGTGATGCTGGGGCACTGGCAGTTTCATTAATTACGTAAACAGAATATGGAGAGGCAATCAATATTTTATTATCATCTGTACCTTCTATTTTCACTGTTTTAACTTCATCACTGGTAGTGTGTTCTTGTGTTTGAGACTGCTGAAAAATGTTAGGGGTGCTCACACTTTGAGAACTTGTAGAAGTATTCTCTAATGGTGAAAGTTGATCAAAGGAGCGCAATTGAAAGTCATCATCCATTGGGATATAAGGAGCTAACATTTCCAAGTCTAAATCAGTGTCCTTAAAAAAACATATACAAGATATTTTGCCATGAGAACACAGTTTCAATTGATAACACTAGTACAAATAATTGTCTATACTTCCAAACATTAACAAAAATATACCATATCTAGTCACTCAAACCATATGGAAAAGAAAGTCTTGAAATTTCCTAGTTCTGCCATGTATATGCAGCGGACAGAATAAGAATTGACTTTTAGTGCATACTGAACGAATATACAGAAAGGTGTTTTGGGAAATAGAAATAATTTAGCCGAAAACTAAAAAACAAACAAACATACCTGAGTAGAAAAAGGATTCTTTGCTTCTGTGTCTTCTGCGAAAAGTTTCTCCACTAATTCCAACTTGAATTCATTGGCCATATCATTATCCACATCAAAACAATATTCACTAGAACTGCTAGGCTGTAAATTAAATGAATTATAATTATCATTCCCCCAATATCACCACATTTTGTTATTTTTTTTAAATGTATGCCAAGTATTTCTTGAAGAACATACAATTTTATATCCATTTCTTTGATGAGGTCTTCACTGATAGAAAAGAGAAGTTATTAAGTTTTTATGGTGAGCTAGTTTATCATTCCAGTTCTGGAGATAGTAAAAGTACCCAATTGTCCTTCTGAACCTAATCCCCAGAAGACTTTTATCATGTGCTTAGAAAGTTGAATAAATGATAAACCTGTAACACTGGCCGATAAATTGTTGGCCAAAAAAGTGATGAGTTGGACAGATCTACATACCACAGCCTTTTCTGTATAAGGTCAAGATTTGTGTGATGAAGTATTGCCAAAACATATAGGTTGTCTTAATTTTAACTTCTGGCATCACACCCAATTCTGTTGCCTCTTCCTGACTAACTGTCCTTGAATATAAAATAATGGTGAGGTATAGGAAGTGATTTAAACCACTTGATTTCACCCTAATTTCTTAGAATAATAAGTTCCTTGGGTGTAGGAAATATACAATTTCATCTTTGTAGCTAAGTGCCTCAAATAGTGCACTATAAATGGCATTTAATAATAGTTGAGATTTCCTTTCTTCCTAAAAAAACCTTCACTAGATACTGATTACTATCCCTTCAAGCTACTAGTCCTCTCTTTTCTCCTTTTCATATCTAAATTCCTAGAAAAAAAATTACCTACACTTAACTCCACTTCCTTTTGCTCTCACCCCTTATCTGGTTTCTGACCCAACCACTCCACAGAATTTTGCCAACTCAAGCAACCAGTCCTCTTCCTTTTCCTTTCCAAATTCTTAGGAGAAAAAAAAATGACCTCCACTTCATAGCTTTTCAATCCTTTGTTATGTGACTTGGGACCCTACAACACTGCTCCAATGCTAAGCTGACCAGTGATGTCAATCACTAAATGCAGTTGTCTTTTGTCAGTCCCATCAGCATTTCAAACTCAACAATAAAACAGAACTCAAAAACATGCCTCTGCTCCAACCCAATCTATTTGAAGCTCTTGAAATTATTGACCACACTCCTCTTCCTGGATATAGTCTTTTTTTCTGTATTAACATTTTTATTTAAAGTTTTAAGTTCCAAATTCTATCCTTCTCTCCCCTCCCCCCTTCCTGAAATAGTAAGCAAACAGATATAGGTCATATATGTGCAATTATGCAAAACATTTCCATATTAGTCATTCTGTACAGAAGTCTCAATTAATTTTTTTTTTAAAAAAGATATACTCTTTTTCATAACACTACTGTGTTCTCTTACCTTCTCCTACGTTCCTTATAGGTCATTTTTTATGTCATTATCTACCCTCTTAAGTGTGGGTCTTGACCAAGGCTTTATCCTGTGGCCTTTTTTCCCTTCTGAACTAGTTTTGCATCACTATCTTTCTTTCTTTCTTTTTGCTTTTTTTTGGAGGAGGGAAGGCAGGGCAATTGGGATTAAGCCCAAGGTCACAAAGTGTTAAGTGTCTGTGGCCAGATTTGAACTCAGGTCCTCCTGACTCCAGAGCCAGTGCACTATTCTCTGTTCCACCTAGCTGCCCTATTCATTATCTTTAGGCTAAATGGTTCATCTTGGACCTATAAGTATCTTAAATTGAACAGATCAAAATAAAACTTGCCATCTTTCCTACTAAATTCTACCCTTTTCCAAATGTTCCTATTTCTGTAGAGGGCACCACTAGAAATATTTTTTCTATTCACCTAGATTCACAACCCAGGAGTCATCCTTGCTTTCACCCTTTCATTCATCTCCCACATCTATTTTGTCAAATCTTGTTCCGTTAGCCTCCATGTGTCTTGCCACCTACCCCTCTTCCTACCACTTACACTGCTAATACCCCAGTTCAAGCCCTCCATCACCTTTCTTCCAAATAGTTTTAATAACCTCCTAATTACTTCCCTGCTTCCAGTTTCCCCTGTCTACAATTCTCTCCACAAAGCTGCCAAATTAATATTGCTAAGACAGAGCTTTGCCCATGCTACTTCCCTACTCAAAAATCTTCAGTGCTTTTCTGTTTGTTGCCTTTTTGATAAAGTACAGCCTTCTCAACCTGGTCTTTAAAGCCAGAGTCTGGTTGCCACCTATTTTCCAAATTACTTTATAGTATCATGAACTGTACATTTTAACTAATGAATAGGGTGTTTCACTAATCTCATCTTCACTCTCCCCACCAATATTTAAAATACACTCTCCTTCTACCTCTCAGAATACTTAGCTCCCAGATTGCTTCAGTTGCTGCTCTCTTCCTCTTAAAATTATCTTGTTGATTATTTACGTTTGCATATTTATCTCCTTTGTAAGTATTCCATGTCTAAACACTCAAGTGCTTGAGTGGAAAATAAAATTTAAATCAAATTTCTAGGATTCAATTCTTACACAAAAAAAAACTTAAGTTTTGAAAGAAAATAAAAATATTCCATTCTAGTTTAAGATACCAACCTCAGGTGAACTTTGTCTAGTACTTGCATCAGAAGGACTAGCTGGACGATCCTGTATTTGAGGCATGGTAAAAGAAAGTTCCAGTGGCTCTGGATTTGGCTCTAATTTCAGTGCAACTTCTTGATTGAGTGCAGGGTCAGCATTGCTACGAAGCGCTTTTGTAGTTTCAGAAGTGGGTAGTGGAGACATAGCCAAATTTATATTCTGTAATTTCTCACTAGATGAGGGGAGCATGACATCATTGTATAATGGAACTTCAAGTTGTTGCTCATCTGTTTATAGAATGGTAGTGAGGAAAAATGAATCTGTAGGATATCTTTATAACCTCATTAAATTCAAAAGCATATGTCCCTATTTCCAGAATACCTTGTTAATTTTATCAAACAGGGGCGGCCAGGTAGCACAGCGAGTAAGAGCACTGGCTCCAGTGTCAGGATGACCTGGGGATCGAATCCAGGCTCAGACACTTAGCACCCACCCAGAAACACCTGGCCGTGTAACCCTGAGCAAGTTACTTAACCCCAATTGCTTAAAAAAAAAAATTTTTTTTATCAAACAACAAAAACTATACTATAAACTTTTTTAGAAAGAAAAATTTACAGAAGTTATGTAATACAGATATACTTAAGTATATTAATTCTTCATATTTTAATATGCTATTCAAAGTAATTCCTAATTAAATGTATCTCTGAAAAAAGTTTTTGTACATACTCTATACATATAAACTCTGGTTTGGGAATGTTTTTATTCTGAGCCTGAGGACATGTGCAACAGTGGTTTATTTGTTTTTTTTTTTTAGCCTTTCATGAAACAATACTTATTGTGATACAACTCTGTTAAACTGCCCAAGTAAATTAAATGAGAGCAGGATACCAAATTAAGCAAAGCACATCAAACATTATATGAGTAAGAGCCACAATGAAGCATAACTGCAATGTTAACAGAAATGGAAATGTTTGGAAATAAGAGTAGCTAACAGACAAGCAAATTTATGAAGGAGGTTAAGGCCCACAATATAAAACCAGTAAAATGAAAAGACTACGAGTGGTTACACTAGCATGAAATTCTGCTGGGCCAGCTCTTTGCTCTAATGGTCCTACCAGAAAAATGACACATTTCATACTCATGTCTATATATTTTCACAAGTATTTGTATATAAAATTAGCCAGCACCTGGTTCAATAAAGAATGATAAATACAACTAGATATAGCTTACTGTTAACTAAACATGGATTACCTTAGGTAGTAAGTACATCATTAAATATGTACCCACCATTATTGTCAAAGTCCAAAGATATGATAGTATCTCCAGCAGCTGGGGCTAATAAAGTTAAAGCATCTGGTTCCTTCTTAAGTTTATCAAAAAGGCTACTAGTATCTTCTGTTTCAACCTTGGTCAACAACTGAGTTATTTTCATATCAACTGCTTCCACTGGTTTTAGCATACATTCTGTTTGTCCAAGGGAGAAAATCAAGTTGTGCTGAACAATACCACTATGACAAAGGTAAAGAGATACATTAGTAAGCTCTAAATGAGCATTCGATACTATAAGTAAAACTTTCAGATGACATTCTTTCTTAAAATCTGCTAATAAAACATTTTATGAAAAAGGAAAGTTACTCAGTTTTACTTTCATGGCTTAACCTGTATACCAAATATCAAGAGGCTTAAAAACTCAAATGAAATACTTTATAAATTAGCATTTACTCTCAAATAGTTAAATGGACTGAGTGAAAAAAAAATCTTGAAACCTTATCAGATAATCACTAAGCATTTGTTAAATGTCTACTATGAGCCAAGAACTGTGTTAAATATTGAGGATACATAAACAGTCCCTGTCTTCAAGAAGCTCAGTCAAATGGCGAGACAACATGAAAACAATTATGTACAAAGATGAAATGCAGGTTAAGTTGGAGATGATCAATCAAGAAAGGGCACTAGTGTTAAAGGGGAATTAGGAAAGGTGTTTTGTAGGAGATGGAATCTTAGCTATGAACTGATAAAAGCCAGGGAAGCTAGGAGGTAGAAATGAGGAAGATATGGGAGACAGTCAGTAAAAGTGCCTGGAAGTTGGGTTTGAGGAACAGCAAAGAGAGTCAGTATCTCTGCATGTCAGAGTACATGGGAGGACTAGAAAGGTCAAAGAAGATCAGGCTGTAAAGGGTTTTAAGGATTTACTTTATCCTGGAGATGATAGGGAGCCACTGGAGTTGATTGATAATCTTTCCATTAGAACACTATCATTAAAATAATTTGCTGAATGCCAGTTTGTTGGGTTGGTCAAATATACTTTAAACAGATATGATTCTTTCCCTCTATGTAATGATAATTAATAGACAAGATTAAGGATGTACAGAAATGCAAGAATTAACTATATATTTACACCAGGAACAAAGATCTAAGTTGGTCTTGCAGTTTTAAGGAAATAAATGCCACTTTTTCAATTAACCAGTTAAAACTTAATGGCAGAGTTGGATTTTTGGAATCTTTTGATATGCTGTGTCACTGCCACATGAAGACAAGTACAAATGTCATTTAGCAGCACATTCTAGCGACCAATTTGCTTAGCTCATGTGTTCATCTTTTTCTATCACCCTCCTTTCCCCAAATGGTTTCAACCAAGAGAATGTATTTTCTTTCCTATGTACTACATATTATTTGCTCACTTTCACCTCTATGCCTTCATACATTACCCAGTACCCTCATTCTTCCTTGGTCAAATCAAGTAACAAATTTCTTTAAATAATTTAAAAATTATTTCCTCCAGAAAATCTTCACTATAAACCCTAGATTCCATTTCCTTATTTGCATTTATTCAACTTGTATGTTTATGGCTATCTTCCCCATTTAGAATATAGGGTTATTGGGAGCACAGGCCATCATTTTCTGTAGGCATAAAAAGGAAGGTGGAGTATGATGATGGTGGAGTGAAATCTGTGAAGCTTTTGGGAAATTAAGTATGCAGGGCTTTTGAGTCTTCTCTGCTGGGTTAGAAGAGTTACAGCTCCAACCAGCATTCCAATCTGAGGGGCAGAGGCTACTAAGAGTTCTGAGGAGGTGTGAGCACTAAAGCTTGAAACAATCTCCTTTGATGATAAAAATTTCTTTGGATGCTGAGTGGAGAGACTTGAGGCCTGCAGAACTACAGCAAACTACTACTACAGTAGTCCAGCCATGTGGTGATGAGGCCCTGCACTAGAGTGGCAGCAGTGTCTGGGGAGGGAAGGGGAAATATTTGAGAGATATTGCAAAGGTGAAATCAACAGGCCTTGGCAACAGAGTGGATTGGGGGCCTGGGGGAGGACAGTGCTTCAGAAGTTAATAATGACACCTAGTTTGTAAACCTGGGGGATTGGCTCATGGTGCCCTTGACAATAAAATAAATAGGAAGGAAGTTTGGAAAAGGGGAAAGGTTTTGGGGAAAGATAATGAGTTCAATTTTAGACAAGTTTAAGATGTCTAAGGACATTCAGTTCTAGATATCTAATGGGGAATTAGAGATAAGAGACTGGAGAGGTCAGCAGCAAGTTTAGCGTTGGATAAGAAGATCTGAGAATCAGAAGCAGAGATGATAATTGGAGCTGATGAGATCACCATATGAAATAGTAGAGAGGAAAATGGAAGAGATCCCAGGCCAAAAATAATAAAGGTTATAAAGAGGGATAAATAATCCATATTTGGCTTGAGTTAGACAAAACAGCTCAACAGTTAAAAATGTCTCCTAGATAAGAGTATTACATGAAATTTGACTAGGAAAATTTAAAGCACAAGGACTGTTTTAATTTTCTTTGCACCCTGAGCAGTTTCTTGTATGTGGTAAGGACTTAATACACATTTGTAATGAAGTAAAATGGGTAGAGTTATGTGTCATCTTCAAAGAAACCTGGAGGACATGGCACACTATAGATACTGTTATGTCAAGAGAAACGTAGGGAATTAGAATAGAGACCTGTGAAATAAATTCATATAATGCTTGTGACCCCAAGTTATTTTTGTTTGTTGCTATTCTACAAGAAAAAGCAAACAGTTTCATAACAGAAATGGCATTATAGAAAGTACTACATTTAGTTTCCCCAAACCAAATGAATTTATGTACCAAACTTACCTTACAACATAATTTACACACACTATACATTGTGGTTGGGAGTTTTTAGTATTGTAAATCACAGTTGCTTGAGTTTCAACCCAGACATATCCACCCCGTTTGGCAAGCATTCTATATTGTCCTGTAGTGACTTGTCCTTTAGTAAACACTAGGAATGAAAAAGTAAATTTATGCAAAGTTTATTTTCCAAAAGTGAAAATGTGGCTACTGAGGAAAAGGGCAGAAATTTTATTTTCCTCTTAGTTTCATTTTAACATCTTCCCTTAAGAGGTAATTTCACTTTAAAATTCAATTGTGGGGAGAAAAATAAAACTTGCTCTCTTAAAAATCATAGAACTCCTTTCCCCTCCCACAGTCAAATCAATCCCTGTATGCCATCACACCCCAACTTTCAACTCAAAGTTCTAAGAAGCAATAACTGTATTCCTTCAATGACTAATATAGAAGATGAGGGTGGGAGAGACTGAAGGGTCAGGATGTGTATATACATATATATTATAGAGGATGATGCTAAAGGCAACCGGCATTGCCACCATAAATACCAGGACATTTAAACTCCCAGACTTAAACTTTAACATTCAGATAACCCTGCATGATGACTTCATGTAATCATGCAAGGAACAGTAAGGGCTGTACTTCTAACACATCCCCTATGAGGAGACAACCCAATTGACTCTTTTATTCTCTGCCATAAAATACCAACTTGTTGTCTGGGTGTTAAGAACTATGTGACCCTGCAATGATAATTAGTGTGGAATTATGCATATATGAATGCTGGATCCCGTTTGTGAGAGATTTCATTACCAAAAGTACATTATATTCATCACCTACACTAGTCCTAGGTCCAAAGATTAATGATTTCATTAGGATCAATTGAGCACAATCATATTTTATTACAGTTTACCTGATATTTGTTTCCTAAATCTAACCCATAAATGTTTTACCACCTATTAAGTCTCCAATAAGAAAAATATTTAGAGGATTCTTTAGTTGTTCAGTCTTACTTACTATCGTGATGAGTTTTGGTCAGATGATCTGAATCTAAAGCATGGTAGTATTCATAAATTGAGCGACCTAAAAGTTCTTCTGGTTCATATCCCATTAGCTCTGTAATTCTTTTAGATAAAACATAAGGAAAAAACATAAAATACTTAAAATAAAATTTCCAAAAACATTTGTACAAAATTGCGAATTCAAGACCATCAAAATAGCAACCTTAATTATTCCTTCTTCTTTCCCCCCCGCCCAACCCACCAAAGTATGCTCAGAATTAGAAATACCCTGGAACAAATGATAAATTAAGTTTTTCCTGTTTGTTTCAATAAGTATTAACTGCCAATATTCTATCCAATTTGTGAGCAAGTTATGGTATAGGTCCAAATATAGTTCACACTTCTCCCTCTCCTCAATTTTGGCTGGTATAAAATCTGAGTGTCGTTTATAATTGCATTCTTAATACCACAAAAAAAGTTTAAGCTTCAAGTCTATCCAGAAACAGTACCAGAAGCTTCCCCAACTGCCTGTATGCACATGAGAGGTGCTTGTGCAAAGTAAGAGTCCCCTTAGAATTTCTTAGAGGGATCTCCACTGCACTGTAAAGTCTCTCACTATCTCCTTCCTCTACCTGCACCATCCCCCACCCATGAGTTACTGGGGCTAGAAAATATCACTAGGAGTCTTACAAGAATTTATACCTTTGTTCCCACTTGGATGTTATAAACTTCTAGATTATTATTCAAAAGCTGCAGAAAGGGTTTTTTATGGGGTCTAATATTACAGAGTAAAAAACAGGTGGGGAAAGGAGGCAAGAAAGATACATCCAACAGAGTAGGTGGGGTTTCAAAGCTTTAAGTGGGTATCCTAAAAGGTAGTAGATAAGACAGAAGTGTCAAACACACAGAACATTGGCCAAAAAACTCCCAAGTGCTGCCTGAACCAGATTAAAATATGATTGGGAAATACTTAACATAATAAATGAAAATGCAAAAAAAAAAGATAACCTCACATTTTAAAACTAAATAAACATGTGGCCATTATAGATGGTGGTCCCCATTTTGATTTCACTTTTACACCACTGGGGTAGGAGACACAAAGGCAAAAAGGAAGAAGGACAAGAGAATGACCCAACTGTATTAGCTTCCACCTTTGACCACACACACACACACACACACACACACACACACACACACAAGCCAACTACCCATATTTGTTTAGCATGTTAAATTTTTCCATTAGATTTCCCTTTAATTTACTATAATGCTTTATATTTTTACATGGCAAAAACATTTTTAAAACAAAGTCACTTTTTTAGAATAATGTCACAATTTTTTGTTGTACTAGGTTATTTTTTTTTTAATTTTCAAAGCTTATTTTAGGAGTACAATCTCTATTTGGATCAATGTGATAATTATCTATTTTTATTGTTTCAGTCATGTCTGACTGACTTTTTGTGATCCCACCTGGGGTTTTCTTGGCAAAAATATTGTAGCAGTTTGCCATTTCTTTCTCCATCTCATTTTACGTATGAGGAGCAGAGGCAAACAGGGTTAAGTGACTTGTCCAGGGTCACACAGCTAGGACATATTTGAACTCAGGAAGATGAATCTTCCTGACTCCAGGCCTGGCACTCTACCTACTTCCCCACCTAGCTGCCCCTAATTATCTATAGTAGCCTTTGATCATTCTATATAATTCTAACTACTACAGAAAGAAGATTTTGATCAGTGAAATCACAGACTACATAATTAATTTCTTTTGAATTTTTGGAATCCTTAGCAAGATACCAGGTAACTGCTTGGTTCTCAAATATGAGCTGAATTAACTTGCAATTTAACATAAATTCACATAAAAATGAAAAGGATAAGTCTCTTCCTGCAAATAGTTCATATCATGAAGTAACAGTAGTCATTCAACATGATTCTAAATGCAAATTAAAATCTCATGACCAATAACTAGGTTCTTTGCAGGACAGAATTTCTGTAAGCCAAGGCCATTTAGAGTAACATTCAATATGAAATTACAATAATCACTTCCATTTTTCATGAATGCAAAGAAATAAAAGTAAAAAATACAAAAGATGTTTAAATTTAACTTGGAAAAATAATTTGAATTTACATTTGAATGATAATATCTAACATTTAGATAGCTATTTAAGGTTTATAAAGCATTTTACATGTATCTCATTTGATCTGTTCAATTCTAAATGAGGCTTATATAATGATTTAAAAATATCTACTTGAAATAAAATAAGCTTCTATACTGTGCATCAGATTTATTAAATTATGATGCAATTTAATTTCCCCCATCCTATTACCCTGCAACCTGCTTCATGTTAAGAATAAGTAACTAATATTCTATAGTATCTCAGCATCAGGTTAAACATTTAGATCTAAATTTTGGGGTTTTCAATGGGATTTCCAACTGAGATGGATATAATGTAAAAAGAAAGCATGGGTTAGCCACCAAGCAAATAACTAAATAGAATATGCTTGCAGGAAAGAAGTCTTTTCTCCCTAAAATAACTAATGGAGAATACTGTTAATATTGTCAGATTAGAAATTGAAAACTATGATAGTTTGTTATGGTATAATGAAAGTATTTTAGTCTTTAAAAGGAAATGTTCTATAAATAACTACTTTATGACCACCAGATGGCATTATTACATAGGAAATGAATATCCAGAATCAATCAGTTTAACAGATACCACAAATGAAATCAAAGAATGCTCCAGAGGGGGCTGCTAGGTGGCTCAGTGAATACAGCACTGGCCCTGGAATCAGGAGGACTCAAGTTCAAATTTGGCCCAAGCAGTGTGACCTTGCACAAGTCACTTAACCCCAAATGCCCTGCCCTCCCCCCTCCAAAAAGAAAAAAAAAAAACTGCTCCAGAGATGTACTTATTTTTAGCACCTTCCTTCTTTTGGTGGTTTTTGCTAAATATTTAACGAATTTTTTTCTACAAAAATTTTCATTAAGGTATAAAGGTCTCAGTACAAACTTTTAATTAGTTCATCTGTTACTAATTTCTATGCATTGTCATCTCAACACCAGCAATTCAACTCATGGGGCAGTACTTATAAATAATAAATAGAATTTCTTTTCAAGAGTTTACAGATCTTTGCATTCTTATAGAATTTTATGATTCTATATGAAATGCCTATTAGTACAATTAAGCCCTCTATTTTATAATGTATGTACTTCTAAAAAGTAAATTGAATCTTTACTAATTAAATATTTTATATGAACTAAGGTGCTAAGAATTTAAAGGAACTATGTGATTTTTAACAATCACCTCTCAAATCTATTTTGTAATTAAAATTTCCAGGTTAGGTTTTTTTTTTTTTTTTTGGTAAGCAATTGGGGTTAAGTAACTTGCTCAAGGTTACACATCCAGCTTTTTGTGTGGGTGTTAAGTATCTGGGTCATCCCGACTCCGGCCAGCGCTCTTACTCACTGTCACTGCACCACCTAAGCCACCCCGAGGTTAGGTTTTTTTAAAAAGGGAATTTTTACAGCATTCCAAGGACTGATGGCCTGTAATTATAATTCCTGGTAAACTGGAATTTATTGGAGAAAGGGGAATAAGGAACTCTTCCCTGAAAATTTTTAGGAGTACTTTCTTTGTCAATTAACAGGGTTTAGTCTAAAGCAAATAAGGTAAAATGGTCCTGTGCCCCAACATCAAATACTCTGACTTAATAAATGCTAACTTTAATACTAAGGTGACATAGACTCTTCCTTTCTTCCTACAAAACCTTATGCTTTTTGAGATTGTAATAGCCTTAAAAATGGGGGTTGGAGGTTAGGTACTATGGTAATATAATGGAAAAAGAAGAAAAGAGATATAAAATTTCAATTTAGAGCTAGAAAGAACAAGGGACTCCCTAAACCAATCTTATAACTGAGAAAACCACAAACTGAATACCTCTAACCTACAAAAATAGAATTGAAATTTCTCAAGAGCCAAAGCTGCCGTTTCCTTTTTTTGACCCTAATATACATCTACTTCTCTAGTCAAGTCCTCTTCCTTGATTAAACCCATTCAAGAGTACAACAAAAGAGTATACATAAAAAGTACATAAAAAATCATTAAAAAGTATACATAGCTTAGGGCCTATGTGGTGGATTTTCCTCTCAGTGTACAAATTTAATCTAACAATCTGCAAGGTTGTTAAAGCACCATATAGATGTTAGTAGATTGAAGCCTATGATTTATTGCTTACTAATTGGCAGAGTGATCCAGAGGAAAAAGGGCTGGGATTTTGATTCAGAGGACCTGTGTTTGACTTGACTTTGCTATTTGGATAAAATACTACCCTCCTACCCCTGGCCCCGTTTCTTCATCTATAAAATGTGGAGGCTGGATTAGTTAACTGATGAAGTCTCTTCTGACTCTAAATCTATGATTTTTTAAGTTTCAGTACTTACCTTTCATCACAATATGAAAATTTCATATCCAGGCTGTGGCGACTGAGAAAAGTTTTGCTATCCAAAGGAACTTCAATATTTGATGGATGAGGAATGGGTTCACAAATCAATACCAAACAGGTCATAGGTGGTTTCTTATACCCACATTGAGATTGGTTATTGCAGGTATCATACACACGAATGTGACCTGTACAATGAAGTACCTAGGTAGATATATGGAAACATGTCAGTTATTATCCATTCTTTGTAAGAGCTAAAAAATGATAAATAATGCAAAAAAAAAAAGTTCAGAGATGTATGGCTTAGATATAATTGTGTGTGAACCTTTTAATCAATTCACTTTAACAAATGACTCATACTTTTTACCTGCTGTGATATCCCTACATATTACATTAATTCCCTATGGCCAAAAAGGTTAAAAGAAAAACATACACTTTTTGAGGGTATTTCCTGTTCTAATCACATATTTGTAGTATTTTACCTACAGGAAGAACAAGGTATCAAGCATTTTTTTCCTAAATTAAGTCATTTTTTTCCCCAATAGTGATCAAGTCTTTGTTAAGTACTGGGTATTCTACATGATGCTACCAATAGAAAGACAAAAATAAAATAGTTCTCACTCTTCAGGAAGTCAGACTTTCTATCAGGGTTAACAATATGTATAGATGTAATATAATTTTGGCAAGTGGAGGATGGGGAAGACACTAATAGATGACTGAAATCATGAAAGACCTCCTGTAGGAAGCGGCATATTAGCTAAGTTTTAAAGCAATGACAAAGTATATTTCTGGCATGAAGAAGCATAAACGCCACAGAGTCAGGACACAGAATTTTGCATATATGGAACAATAAGTGAAAAAATGTGAAAAAGAATAATGTGCATGAAATCTAGAAAGCTAGGCTGTGGTTAGCATTTTTGTAGTTTATCCTAGAGGCAAGTGAGAGCCTCAGGAACATCTTGAATGATAGATTTGTGCTTTAGGAATAGCACTTGGGAAACTATACAGAATGGATCAGAGAACAAAGATACTTGAGGAAGGGAGATGAGCAATGATGTCAGTTAAAAACAGGTATTCTTTTCAGTCAAATTTTGTCAATTCTATCTTCATATTATCTCTCTAGTAGCTATTCTTCACATTCCACTCTCATCACAATCATCTTGTTTCAGCACCCATCATGTCTTACTTCAATTATACAGCTTCTTAACTGGTCTTTCTCTATTGTTTACATTCTCTAATCCATCTTTCATACTGCTGCTTAGTAATTTTCCAAATGTACTGCTCTGATTATATACTCATAGGTAAACTCGAAAACCACTGGCAGTTTCCTGTCCACTACCAAGTAAAATATCTGGTCTGATCTGGCTCTAAATGATCTTTCCAGCCCTATTTCATATTTAATGTAATCAAATTCAACTAAACTGGACTGTTGCTCAATTACCTACCTTCCCCATGTCTCTGCCTTTTCTCACATGTTCCCCTTTGCCTAGAATGGACTTTTTCTTTGTTCCCCATCTCTGCTTGCTGAAATTCTTCCCTTCCTTCAAGGTCCAACTCAGATACCTACGTGAAGACTTCCCTAACAACCTAGCTGGAAGTGATTCCTTAAATTTCTCACAGCATTTTGTCTAGGACTTTCCTTTGTCTCATCACATTCTGCCTTAAATAAAGAATAGACTTTTTATACATATCTCATTCCTCCTGCTATTTATCTGTAATTTGCCTTCTCAGTGCCTTGAACATAATAGATGACTGATAATTTATAATTTAAATGAACTGGCACATATTACCAAAAGACATTGAGGAGATAATTCCTCCTTGAAGATTTTTTACACATTATCAGGATAGCTTAGACTACTGTTATTCAAACTGGGTAACAAGAACAAAAATGAGATAAAGCCATAATGTTCCACAAACTACAGCTGTTTGGGGGAAGAAAAAAAAAGAGCTAAGTTCAACCAACTCTAACCTCTCCCCATCACCACCACTGCCCTCCAGGGTTACACTGTGGGAAATTAAAAATCTCTCTAACATCTAATGCATACAAAGTGAAGCACAGGAAGCAAAGTTCAAAGCAGAAAAAATGTAAACATTTGTTTAGATTAAGGATTTCTGTGTATAGATAATATTAAATTTTACCTGCAAGATAACCTTTAAAAACAATGTTTTTTTAATCTAAATTAGGAATGAATCTAATATATATTCAATGAAAAGAAGAGTTATTTTCTATACCAGTTCTATGATAATACCTAGTAGAACACATCACAAGCTGTCAATCATATGCAAAAACCATGCTCAGTACCTTCCATGTAGCAGACTTTATATTCATGGTTCGTCCTCGACTAGTAAGGGTACACTTCATTCTCAGGAAAAAGCTGCGTTCTGTGTTTTGTTCTTTGCCTTTTTTCACAGGACCTAATATGAAATAAGAAAAGAGAATGTTATTTTTAAGTAAAAAATACAAATAGATTTCCTATGATTTTTTTTGGCCTTGCCCTGTTATTTTATTGATATAACATTATCTCTCTCTGACATATAATTACTTTTATCTAATGTTAACTTGTTATACTGATCTGTTCAAAGGACACAATAAGTTTTATTCCCTCATTACTACTATTAGTATTACTGGCTTGAGTGATAAAGTGAGGAATCCAAACTGTGGTACAAACTTACTCACTTTATCACTCAAGCCAGTAATACTAACAATAGTATTGAGGAAATATAATAAAGTCACAATATAAGATATGGAATATAAATGCATACATTAGAAGAATGAGTAAACTTTATTTTCTCTCATGAAAATTTATTTGTTTGAGGAAATTTTATTAGTTTGAGGAAACTTTCTTTTTAAGAACCAAGAGTACATGATTTTTCCATATTTCTCTGTTAAGTAAAAGGAAGTAGTAAGCATTAATATTTCGCTTATCAAAAGGTAGACCCTAACAGGTCTCCCCAAAGTTATGTACTAAACTTTGTAGCAAAGTATAAACTAAGTCCACCATCTTCGAATCAAATGTTACTGGGCTACATGGAAGACAATGTATCCAGATGAGCTCCTACACAAATCATCAACTTGTTTCCTTCTACTGTGCATGGTCTTCGTCTGAATCAAAGATTTGAGTATAATCAAAGCCAAGGGTAGGTTATACAACTAGAATGAACTATTTCTAAATACCCAAAGTTGGGGTGTAGAATCACAATCATCTGAACTTTCACAATACACTTTTGACAGCTGAAAATCACTTTCAACTGCTGATATAAAATGGAACCAGACTGATTTTTGAAAATTGGAGGAAGATAGCACAAATGAATGATGTAGTTTTCCTGGATGTATAAGTTCAGCACATTTGGTTTCTCTAATCAATAAATTATGTTAATAGAATGTATGGCAGTTTTACAACTGATTTTGCATATTCATACCAAGATTACTCATTAATATTTTTCTAATAAAAATACTTTATGAACTGAGTAGAAAATATTATAGTTATGAACCATACTTTATTACCCAATTACACTCAGGATCACATTCCTGAAAATAGTCACTGTTCTCCATTTTCTATTAACATACCACATATAGATAGTACATAGAAAAAACTCCAAAACAAAAAAATTCCAAAACAGTTGTTTTCATTAAAAGAGAATAAACTATATTTTAAATCACACAATTTCATTCTGCACAAGTTTGGGATCAGTAAACTTTGTATTAGCAGTAATTTATGACTATTTATAAATACATATTTAGAAATTATTGGTTTTGAAAACTGTATTATTTTTAATTCACTTAAGCAAATAAAAGTTGATTTAGAGAAATACATTTACATAGTTACCAAGCAGAAATTAGATGCACTGAAAGTTCAATTTTTTGTCTATTTTTTTTCAGACATCAAAATGAAAATGCTTCAATAAATACAAAAATGATAGGAATAACGTAGTACAATTGATTCTGATTTCCTCAATAAGGATTTATAAATCTTAAAATCTGAACTGTTTTCCTATTAAAGAGGATATGAAAATTCAGTTTCCTTCCTGTAAATTCAGGTTCATGGCAAATAATAATAAAAATTGTGTTTAAAAATCGCTTAATTTTTTTGAAGTTTTGCTAGCCTTCTACACTTCAGGAAGAAGTCAATTTAAATAAACCCAAACCCCTAGGTCAAAGTAGGCTCAATTAAGTTTATAAAATTAATCAACATATGGTTAAGTAGACAACAAAATTATAATATTGATACTTATAAAACTGGCCACTCAAAAAAAAAATTCCCTCTCAAGTTAAGGTTCTACAGGAATGTAACTTCTTATTCTTACTAAATACTTCCAGTTCTCCCAATAGGCCTACCATACAACTCATCTATATGGAACTCAGATACCTACTAATTTTACTTATCTAAAATATAGCCAAGAAACAAGAAAAAAAATCCATGTACTTTGCCCAGAGAAGAGCTTTTCAGATCCTTACTCTATGTAATTTCTATTCCCTCAAAACTAAATGGGGTGGAAAGAAGATGCTTCAGGATAGTATACTAACAGCAGCAAGAAGTAACAGTGGAAAATCTGATAGAAAATTTACAAAAAACAGGCTTAAGAACTCAAAAAGTACTGTATACTAGATTTATTATGAAGGTAAACAGCCCTTCAAACCTTAATAAGGCTTTCTAGGCATCAGTATCAGAGTAAAATAATTTGTTTATTTAATAACACAGGATCCTTGACTGCTATGCCAGTACCATACCTATGGAAGGTTACTTACTAAGTTCTTTTCAAAGACCAACCTAGGTAAGTTTGGAGGGGGTCATCAACCAGTTTGGCTGCAGGATAATAAATTTTCAGTCATAACAACTCTTGAGGACTATTTAGTAAATTACAGCAAGGTAGTGATCTGCATTAATGAAGATGGTTCCTACCCATAATAACAAATTACTGATTTCTGAAGAAATGAAGTAACTTATATTTATAGAGTAACTTAAGTTCTATATTGACATTGTGTACTGTTTAACAAAGTAGAGAACTATATATTTTATAAAGATTTTTACTCTAAATTGTTTTCTAAAACTTGGATGCTTAAAGCAAGAAGCCATTAGCTAACTGAAAATCTTTGACAATCCAAATAACAGTTTGCTCAAGAAAACAGCTACAATTTTATTATATTTTTTTGGATTTAAGATAATTTGTTATCTATTAATTTTTAATTTAAACAGTCTCAAATGAAAATATTGTAGCACATTGCACGAGTACATTTATTTTACTAAAATATCCATTTGTTTTAATTTTCTGAATAATCATTTTTAAAGCAAATCTTTCAAGTATAAGAATTAAATTGAAATATCACAGTAATTAAAATATGCTTAATATATTAGAACTAGTGATAATCCCTCATTATACAGGGCTCATGAAAACCATCCATTACATTAAATCAAAATTTTTTTTCTTACCATTCCTATGTATAAGCATTTCTCTCAGTTCCTCATGGTCACATGGATGTGTAAAATCAAATACACTGTGTCCAGTTAGTTCAAACTGTAAACATAAGGAGAAAAATAAGTTCTACTTCTTAAAATAAGGGCATAATGATGATAGAACACCTATCATTACTGTAATATTTTTACCTGAGTTAATCCCATACATTTGTTCACATTTTCAGACATATATATCATGTCACCATCCTCCGTGAGAACCATAACAAAACCATCTAGGGCTTTCAAATAAAAGCAGTTTAGCTGTGCTTCCATTTCAGCTTCAGCTTCCAGATCACCTATAAAAAAGATTTTTAAATAAAATTATTTAAGTTTTACCTGTACTACAATGTATCAAATTAGATACTGCTTCTTGCTATCTTGGTACTCAAAAGCTATTATTTTCAGATATTAAAGGTTTAAAAAGGTTTTATTTTTCTAAATTCAAAATAAAAAAGAAAACCATTGGGAAACGTTTAGCAAAAGATATAAAAATATAATACAACATAGACAATGCTAATTTGTGTTTTTCTAAGTCAGTACAAAGTCACAGGGATCTGTACCAGTGTTCTGTGGTATGATATATACCATATCATTCATATGTACAGACAGGGTCCTTAATTAATGCAAGTAATCAATCTTTTGAAGTGGTTGTATTTATCTGATTTGGTACTATTAGAAATTATAAGTGGGTGAAAAATGGCAAAAGGTTCCAGCCCAACAAATATGCAGTGTGAATTTGTATGACACGGCCACCTCATGGGATACATTATTTGCACTAATTGGGACCCAGCACATAGCTTTTCTTCTATTCTACAATCCTCTCTCATTTCAAAGATCCTATACTACCTTAGAAAAATTTTCAAAAATGAGGATCAAAAACAAACATCCAGATTATGTGTGTATATGTATGTATATACACATACAAAGATACACACACATATATACATATGTATATGGCATATTTCTTCAAGAATATCTGAAATCAAACGATATAATCCTTTAACTGTAAAGCAAGGAGTTCCTGTTTGGTATGTCGCTGTGGATATATAGCACCTATAAACACCTAAGTGTCCTAAAAGTCTTAGTGAAGTTTCAAGTTTAAGTAAGAACTCTTTTAAAGCTTTAATAGCTTAAACCTGCACAAAGATTTTTGGAGAACCCTGTCTTTTTGGCCAGATTACGGGTAGAGTATCTAAGAAAGAGCTTTTGAAAATTTTTTTGTTGGCTTTAATATGAACTAGATGGTATAGAGACAGATATCATATTTATAAATGATGTAAAAGTGGTTGAAAAATTCGACCTCAGATTGCAGACACAAGACGGGTTACTATATCGTTATTTCTAAGCAATAACAGGAAACTGTTCACCCCCAATAGGCTCATACCATGAATAAAGGGTGCATACTAAGTATATTAAATATAATTAAGAATTTTACAAAGAAATGTTAACCCAACAGTATTAAATGCATTTAGGCTTTCTTTATTGTTCAGTATTTCTAAGGTTTATTTTCCCATGCAATTCAATAAATACTATTTTTTCCAACAACACCCATTTGAAGACAAAATACAAGCCTGGAAGCTGAAAAAATATAAAATAAGACTGGCCAGCGGCTCTTTGTGAATGCTAACAGTAATGCAAGGAGTCAGGCCAATAAAAAGGAAAGTAAAGAATCACTTTATCATTTAAAAAAAAAAACTTATCTCAAAAGTCCTTGGCTTAAGAGTGTGAAAAGTAGTGCAAAATAACTGAAAATGCTGCAAAAGCTAAAATACAAATAAAACAATTTCAATGAAAGAAAAAAGATGAATTCAAGTGGGAAAGTTAGTTAGAAGAAACAAATTCTTAATAAAACAGACCTATGAAGTTGTGAGCAGTCCACAGAAGGCAGTACTTTTTCTAGCTTTCATTTTTTTTACATTATTTTTACATAATTTTACATTAAACCACAGCAGGATCACTGACTTACCAGCATCTAGAAGTTTTCTCATTCTCAAATAACTGATGGTGAGTCTCATGACAGAAGCCTTATCAAGATGTGAGCTCACATTATGAGGGAGAGGCAACTGGTGAGCAAGTTCATAGAAAACTTCAGATTCCTTACTTCTACGACATCTGGCTGCATCTCGAGACTTTTCCTTCCGTCGTTCAGAGCTAATCCTACAAAACATTTTAGATTCTTAAAAATGTATATATTTTAAAATAAACACTATACTTTTGTCATTTCAATAATATCAATCTCATATTCTTTTACTTAATGTAAAAGAGAGACAGCTTGGCATAGTGGATTGAAAAACTGGACAAGCAGTCTCATGATGGGAGTTCATGTCTTGTCTCTGACACATAATGTCTATTTGGTTCTAGAGAAGTCACAACCTCTCAATACCCACCCCTAGGTAATTAAGACTATAAACTGAAAAGACTGTTATTAATCTGCATTGAGAGAAGGAATTTCCTCTCTGGGAGTTCCATAACATCGCAGGTCTGGATAGAAAAAAATACATAGATTCCAAGTGAGTGAAGGTGTTATCAATCCTAGAGATGACAAGAGACATTCAGTTCCTAGCCATGGCATCTGATAAGTACAGGTAGACAGGCCAGTGAGGAATTTGTGGAATTTCTGTATGAAATCTGAGACTAAATTAAACTAACCCTGCAGAATGAAAAGGATTCTTCCTATTTAGCACCTAAACCATAAAAGTGGCATGTGTTGACAAGGACAGTATGCTTTTGTTAAAAATTTTCCTGAGGGGGGCAGCCAGGTACCGTGTTTCCCCGATAATAAGACACTGTCTTATTATGTTTTTTTTTTTGGACAGAAAAACACCAGAGGGCTTATTTTCAGGGGAGGGCTTATTTTAATGAACAGGTAAATGTGAACAAAAAAATGTACCTTTATTCAATAAGCAAATCACTGGGGAAGAACAGGATGACGCGCTCACTGCTGCAGCTCTGATTGGATGCAGCTCAGAGCGCAGCGTGCGTTTCACGGGGAGAGGGGGAAAGGGGGGGACGGTGCATACAGAGGGTACCGTAATGTAGCGTGTAGCACAGGGGATCACCTTCACTACAGTAGCAATCCCAATAGGGCTTATTTTAGGGGGAGGGCTTATTTTAGAGAAATCTTACACAGTAAGAGGAGGGCTTATTTTCGGGATAGGTCTTATTATCGGGGAAACACGGTAGTACAGCGAGTAAGAACACCGGCTCCAGTGTAGGGATGGCCTGGGGATTGAATCTGGGCTCAGATACTTAGCATCACACCCAGAAAAAACTGGCCGTGTAACCTGAGCAAATTACTTAACTCTGACTGCTTTAAAAAAAAAAATTTTTTTCCTGAGGAATGCCCTTCTTTCAGTTCGGTTTGTCTAATTACTATCCATTTTTCAAAATACCATGTTCTCCACAAAGCTTTCCTTGATGCCCTGCATAGAATTATTTTATCTCTTCTTTAAAATTCACAGCATGTTGTACAATCTATTTTGTTTAAGCTATCTGTGTATTTGTGTTGTCTTCTCCATAAGATTCTAAAGTCCATTAAGTCAAGGGACAATGTTATCCATTACCATTATCCTCAGCTTCCCATCATACACTAATCTGGTATCTTACTTTTTATGGTTTCATCTGAGTAGTTGATAAAAATGTGGAGCAGGATCGACAAAGAATGGATCCCTACAACACTTTTCTTCATTCTCAATACCCAGATTTTGAGCTAGTCCAACCATTCATTTTACAGATGAAAAAAATCAAGGTTTAAAGAAGTGAAATGACTTGCCCAAGGTAGTAGTAAATTCTGATTCAAAATTCTTTCCATTGCATCAAACTGACTCCCAGTAAAGAGTGACTGACTCATTTTGGGCCCCTAATTGTCACACTTTGGCACTAGTCAGTATAGCAGTTAAGTGGGTTGGTAACATGTCTTTTCATTTTATCATAAGGACATCCTATAGACACTTTGATAGTGTCTTGCTTATATTGTCTTGTTTTACTATTCGTATAATCTAGTCAAAAAAAGTTAATAGCATTAGTATTAACCAATTAATGAATTATGATGAATTTTGTACCCTGGGTGATTGCTGAGGTAAATTCTTATATTTTCTGTCTCAGAGATTTTTAACCTGAGGCCTATCTATGTACACCTTGGGGCTTATGAATAAGATTTCAGAGGAATCTTTACTTTGGGAAAAATACATTTTTATTTTCTTTAACTTTTGGTTTTCTTATGATCTTAGGTATTTTCTGAATTTACAAACTTTATTCTGAGGAGTCCATGACACAAAGAAAAGGTTAAGAATCTCTGGTCTCTTACATTCCCCTGTACTTCACCTATAGAATTTAACTATCCTATTCTCTTAAGAGGCAGCTCTGATGTAGGAGCTAGAGCCCTATGCTTGGAGCCAGGAAGAACTGACCTCAAGTCTTGTTTCTGATACATGATGACAGTCACTTTACCTCTCATTGTTCTCTCAGATTTTAAGTTGCAGAGAAGGTGTCAACTTGCATTTCTAAAAGGAGAGATTCCTTATCTGGGAGTTCCCTTCCTCAGTGAAATTTCAGTTCCAGTTCCTATCCCCTATTCCCTTAAAATTTACTGTATACTTCAGCTTGAATGTGCATGCTATCTCACATATTAGATTCTCTTAATGGTTCTGCTTTCCACATCCCTCCCTATATAACATACCCTCCCAGAGAAAAGTAACCTTTAATAAGTGCTCTCACCTCATCAGAAAAAGGGAGAAAAAGAATGGTTTCCTTTGGTTTTTCTGCCAAACAAACATACATTTCCATCAAAATGAATTTTTGTGCACTGTTGGTTAGTTATTAGCTTTACTTCTAACCAATTAGGTGCTGTCTTTCTCATTTCTAATTTGTCTTTAATAGAGAGGTTCTATTTATTCAGTAGCCCTATTGAACAGGAAATGTAAACTATTTTTTATTTTATTTTGGCCTTTTGAAGGGCCTTGATGTAAAGGGATATTTAATGTAGTGAATTACAGGCATTGTGGCAAGTTAATAGAAAAGAGCAAAGAGGCAGGAAATATCTCTCAAATCACAGACTCTAGAAATCATCAATTCCAACTCCTCATGTTGCTGAGAAAACAGTTAAAGTATCTTGCTGAAGGATCACAAAGCTTAAGTAAGTTGGGATTTGAACCTAGGTTATCTAATGCCAAATCCAGTGTTTCTTCCATTATCATACCACACAAGGAAGCTGACTACAAGTACAAGCAAAAATTCAAGGGCCTTCCTCTGGAATCCACTGTAATGTTTATACCACACATTGAGGAAAGCTACCTTCAAGAAGTTATCACAACCTACCTCAGAATAATACATACTAAATTACCATCCAGAAAGCAGGCTTTCCTAAAGGAGATTTTTGTTGTTGGGCTATATTCTACACTTTGTGACCACATTTGCAGTTTTCTTGCCAAAGATACTGGGGAGGTCTGCCATTTCCTTCTCCAGCTCATTTTACAGATGAGGAAACTGAAGCAAACAGGGTTGACTTCCCCAGTGTCACACAGCTAGTGTCTGAGGACAGATTTGAAATCAGGAAGATGAGGCTCCCCGCCTCCCCCAATTCCAAGCCATCATACCACCTCTAGCTGTCTGTTTTAAGGAGATACACCAAAACAAAACATTTGGCCCAACCATGTGTAGAGCACTATTCTAAGTGCTAGGGATACACAGATGAAAATTATTGCCTTCAAAAGGCTTACAATTTGATGGGGAGCTAGAGATAGGGCTTATATAAAAAAATAAAAGTTAGAAAATGATTTGGGTGTATGGGATAAGAACAATCTGAAAGATTCAAGGAAGTGACAGCATTTTGTTGGAGGGTAGTTTGGGAAGTTAAAGAGGTCTTATGGAAAAACACTTGAGTTAAGCCTTGAAAGATAATAGTAGAAAGGAAGACCATTTCAGGTAAAAAATATTTTGGAAATAAGAGATATAACAGAACCTATCAAGGATCTCTCTCATTTGCAATGTCAGAAAGAACTCATACTCCTCCTTCCCTTTGTCCCTACCTTGTGGCTTTTGCCATCTTCTGTTCTTTTATGTGTTTTCTCCCTCAAAATAATCCAAAAACAATGCTCTTCTTCCTAACCCAAACCTGTTTGACAGTGAAGAAGAGATTCAGTTCATTTATGTAAATTTTGGTTAGGTGATCTAGTTAAATTTTATTCTAGAGGTAGAAGAGCCAATGAATCCTCTTGAAAGACTTAGCTGCTCTGATGAATACAATGATCCAAGACAATTTCAGAGGACTCATGATGAAAAATGCTTCCCATCTCCAGAGAAAAAACTGATGAGTGCAAACTGAAGTATAATTTTTTCACTTTCTTTTTCGTTCCTTTTTTTGGGGAGGGGGGAGTGGAGGAGGGCAATCTGGCTAACATGGAAATGGGGTTAGGCTTTTTTTTTTTTTTTTTTGGAAATAGGCTTTACACGATTTCACATGTATAATTGATATTCTCATTGGCCTTCTCATTGGATGGTGGAGGTGAGGAAAGGGAGAATTTGGCACTCAAAATTTTTAAAAATGTTAAAAATAAATAATACATTTTTATAAAGAACAAAAAAAAAAGACATGAAGAGATCAGACTTGTACTTTAGGAATATCATTTTGTCACCTATGTGATGAATTTAAAGTACTCTATTTAGAGGCTAGTATCTAGTCAAACTTCAACAAGACTTGTCCTTGGCGAGGAGGTAGTATCAGTTATGCCAGAGTCACTGTGAGCTGTGTAGATTTAGTATCCTTGAACAGCAAAGGAAACTGGCCTTAGCAGCACAATAGTGTCACAATTGGGGCATTTCAGGAGTTCCTGGAGGTTCACTAAACTATAGTTACACAGAGAAAAAGCACAGGAAGAAGTTTATGTGAAGACCTAGGAATTTTAGCAGTCTACAAGCTCACTAAGTTCTCAATAATTGCATTAATATCCAGAGTAAATGACATAAAGAGTGCTTGTATATTCTGTTCCACTTAGACCATATCTGGAATAGTATTATCGTCTAGTTCAGTATGACATTTGAAGAACACTGACATGAGAAAGTATACAGAAAAAAGGTGAGCAAATCAATATATAAGCATTTACTAAATGCATACTTTGTACCATGCACCATTGCCATGTACAGAAAAGACCAAAGGTAACCCCAAATAGCTCTGCCCTTGTGCTTACAATCTAGATGAGTGATACAACATGGGCAAATATAGGCATATTCATAATGGATACAAGATAATTTTGGGAGAAAGGAACTACTAGCAGTTGAGAAAATCAGGAAATGCTTTTTAAAGAAAGTGGCATTTGAGATTGGGAGTGGGGATATGGGGGGAGGGGGGTCTGAAATGATCATTTTATGCCATAAAAGGATCTGTTGAAAAAAAGTAGACAAGTTTAACCTGGAGAAGAGAAGACAGGGTAGAAAATGATAGTTTTTTTTTCTCCTTCTTTGAAAAACTATTACTTTAGGGGCGGCCAGGTAGCACAGCGAGTAAGAGCACCTGCCCTAGTGTCGGGATGACCTGGGGATCTCCAGGCTCAGACACTTAGTGCCCACCCAGAAACACCTGGCCTTGTAACCTTGAGCAAGTTACTTAACCCCAATTGCTTAAAAAAAAAACAACTATTACTTTAAACAGAAATTCAAACAATAATCACCACCGACTATAGCTTACTGTTTTTTAAATTTCAAATGTAACAAGGAAGTTCCAACACTGTCCTACCAGTATCCTCCTTCTGAGCTTCCTTCTGGTTTTTTAAAAATGTAATTTTACACACACACACACACACACACACACACACACACACACACACACACA
>NW_027185809.1:21567622-21607263 GCF_028583685.1 Petaurus breviceps papuanus
ACACACACACACACACACACACACACACACACACACACACACACACACACTATTCCCCAACTGATTGCACCTCTTCAGTTTCAATTCTTTGCTACAACAAAAAGTGCCACTGTGAATATTTTTGTACATGTCAATCCTTTCCCTTTCAGTAGCAGAATCACTGGGTTAATGGGATATACAGTTTAGTGACTGGTGGTTAAGTTAACTCTTACTAAGGGTTTTGAACTGCACAAGTCTTGGGGTTTTGAAACAATGACTAGGGTTAGATACAGAGTTCTGTATACTGACAGTATACTGTATGCTATATAGATGCTGGTGGACATAAAAAGGTACTAGATATTCACCAATTCCTGTGTCTTAACAGGATGTGTGTTAACCCACAAAAAAAACTACAAGTGGGAAGAAGTTCAAACAATCTACACTAATGACGTCATAGAACAAACTAAAGTGAATAATCTCCCTCCTTTCAAGGAGATGTAAATTAGACTCTTTTATGGATATTATGCCTAAAAACAAGCTGCCACTACTTTAACATACTCATGTTATCTCAATCCAATCTGTCTCTCGATCTTGTGCAATCTTTCCATAACTTCAAGGGTTAGTTGGGGAGAAAAATAATTCAAATGAACTCCTTCAAAGGGGAAAGGTAGAGTTTTCAAAGTTAAAGGACAATAAGCTTGACTTTATTTACTGGCAAAATTCCACAATGTCCCATTAAAATAGGGTCCAAAGAGTCTGTAAGCATTTAGAAAAAGCAGAGAGATTTTCTGACTATCTACACAGAGTACAAGATGTCCACGTCTATAACTCAAACACATTTTAGCTTGGTAAGAATTTCTCACTCTATGCTCTTTGCCTTTGAAAATGCAATGAATGTGTCACCTTCATACCATGACAGGGTACCAGAGTAAGACCTTTCTTATATGCACTTACCACTGACCCTCCCCTAAAACCCAATCCCTACAAATGAATATTAATATTTCAGGCTGGCATAAGAGATTCAGAATTCTTATTTACTACTTTGTTACAGAATAATTACAAGTTCTAGAAATCTTAGGGAAGGAGTACAAAAGAATTTTTAAAAGTCTTCATTCTTGAAGAGCTAGCAAGTTTACTGAGGAAAAAAGCATAAAATAAAACTGAGGATACAGAAATAAGCAAACTATAATCACATGGATTTATTAAGCAATTTGCCTACATGTAGCCCAGTAAAACAGTTTCTGCCCCCAAGGAACTGAGGGAACATATTATCTTTGACAATACAGAGAAGAAAACATGAACATGTACAAATATACTTAATTTTGGCTCAATTACCTAAAAAGTTGTTTGCCAAACAAATTCTTTCAAGTGTTAACAGAGGAGCTACTAACAAAATCTCCTTTAGCAAATTCTTTTAGTAGTACAAAGGACTTTATGTAATGTGAATAACTCCATAATTTAGGAGGTATTTCGGCACTATATTATTATAGCAAGTTTAAAGATAAGATAAATTTTTAGAGCTAATTCCTGCTGGGGTTCAGAGAGAGAATTTGTATTTGAGTTATCAAGGAACCAAATGGAGTTGATGACATTCTTCTCTCAGATAATTATAAAAATCGAGGAAGAAACCTGGCTGCCTGAATAAAGACTTGTTGGGCTGGAGCTTGGAGGGAAAGATACTACAATAAGGTCCAGAAAGAAAAGGCTCAGAGACTGCTAGCTGTGCAGTGATATGGAACAATAAGCTACAACTTGGGTTCTGTAAATTTGGTTTTAAAATTTGACAAGTATATTAATATAATTGGTTTCCTTTTAATCACATTATTCTAAGAAGGGATACATGACACAAAAAAGTCTGAGAACTACTGCCTTGGAATGATGGAAGCAGATAGTGAGATAGTGTATAAGCTGGTCTGATTAAAGAGCTCTTAAGTATTAAGGGTGTTAGCCTTGATCATGGATGGGTTTGGTGGATTTATGCTCCTGAGGATGGCAGAGAAATAATCAAGATGATTGGATAAAAATATACATACACATTTTTCTCCTTCCCCCATTCATGTCTCAGATCTGAAAATATTAGCTTCATTTACTAGCTCCACTTTCTATTCTTTCAAATGTGCCTCAACTGTTTCCAATTTGCCTTCTAGCCTCACTCAACTGAAACTGCTCTCTCCCAAGTTACCAACGATCTCTTAACTGTGAAACAGGATGGTCTTTTCTCAGTCCACATCCTTTCTGAACATTCTGCTACATGTGACATTGTTGACTACCCCTCTACTCTAGGATATTCTCTTCTCTCTTGATTATCCCGACACTATTCTCTTCCAGTTTTCTTCCTACCTTTCTGAACATTTTATCTCCATTGTTTTTGCCTTTTAATAATTCATAGCGATACTCCTTAACTGTGATACCTCAAACTTCTATCCTATATCATCTCTCTTCTTTCTACTCTGCTCCAAAGGGTATAAAAAGCTATTCTTTATGCCAGTTACTCCCAGATCATAAGGGAATAGGGGCGCAGATATTAATTATTTTATAAATAAAATGCTGTATTATTACAGAATTCTGGTCTATTAGACCTAAGCTTATGAAACATAGAGAGATAGGGATCAGACCTGCAGGTTGGTACCTTCTTATTAAGAAGACTAATTTCTAAGTCTATTGACATAGAAAACCACAAATCAATATCATCTATGTTGCACTGCATTTTAATCATTTCGTTAAACACTTCACAATTACATTTTTATCTTGTTTAGCCCCAGGTTCGACACCGTAGACCTATAACACTAAGTAAGTGCCTTGCCCTAGGGTCACATGTCACACTGTTAGCAAGAAATTGGATCTGAACCCAAGTCATCTTCCTGGCTCTGTAGTCAGCTCTTTATCCATATTTAATTAGCAACCCTTAAAATTAAGGATAATAATTTCCTCAAATTTCTAGGATGTGAATAATTTGCTAGTTTCTATGAAAGATTTCCTACCTCAGATTCTTGGCAATATTAATATCTAAGTGCTTATATCTGAATAAATTTACACTAACATCTACTCAAAATTATATTAATACATTAACTTAGCCTTAATTTTGCCAAATTCTTTGGGTTTGTAAATGCACAATATTCTTGAACTCAAGACTTTATAAGGCAGTTCTAAGGATGGGTGTTTGGCCATATTATATGAGATGACAAGTCTTGAGGACTGGCTATACATATAGAAAAAAAAAATCCCTGAGCAATTCAGGGATAAACCTGGCCCATCCAGACACCACTCAAGACGGGTTACTCACCTATTATCACTCAAAGGGTTGTCACAGGAACTAGAGTTGAAGGAGTAGTCTTGCTTAGATAGTTTTCATAGTTACAATTCATGTTCTCCCAGGTTAAATTTTTTTTAATGTCGCATAGTATTGTTAATATATAAATTATAAAGTTAACACTACTAATTTCTATAAATCTAGAATTAATACCATCAAATACTAGAAACTAAAAATAGTAAGATGCTGGATGGTGGAATTTGGTGGCAAACAATATTTAAATCCACGTGTAGTAATTCCTATCTATCTGTCTGTCTATCTAATTTAGGCCCTTAACCCCTTCTTCCCTGGACTGTGCAAAAGTCTCCTAATTGGTTTGCCTACATTAAATCTTTTCCCTTGCAAAACCATTCCCCACAGAGCTGCCAAAGTATTCCTAAAGCACAGGTCTTTCCCAACGCAGCAAACTACAGTGTCTCTTAATTACCTCTAAGATTGAACACAGATTCTTTGTTTGACATTTAAAGCCCTTTATAACCTTACCTCTTTCAGCCTTATTAAAATATTATTTCCCTTTGAACACAATACTGTCTAGTTAAGTTAACCTTCTCACTGGTCTTCACCTACGGGATTTCAAGTCTGATCTCCATGCCTTTATGCAAGCTGTCCCCGCCCTATGTCTGGAAAGTTCCCTTCCCACCTTGGCCTTTTAGAATCCCAATTGTATATCAAAGTTCAGCTCAAGTGCCACCTTCTACAATAGGCTCCCTCCCATTATCTTTACTTACTTTGTATATACTTCTGTATACTTATTTGTACACATGTCTCCCCCACAATAGAAGGTAAGTTCCTAGAGGGGAAGGACTGTTTTCACTTTTGTCTAGGTCTCCCAGTTCCTAGCACAGTGCCTGTTACATAGTAGATGGTTAATAAATGCTTGCTGATAAATCAAGTTTATACTTAATTCTTACCCTAATTTACAAAATGGGATATAACTTGCATAAAATTTTAGAAATGATCACCTTAATTTCTGATTGTCCTTAACAATTTTGAATCAATCATCTATAGGATCACAGAATCAAGAGTTGGAAATATCTTTGGAGATCACCTGGTCCAACTGGCTCACTTAGATGAAAAAAAACTGAGGCCAAAAGAGGGAAACTGAAATGCTCAAGATCACACAGGTAGTAAAACATCCATCATAGTTCAGAATTCAAACACAGGTCAATTAATTCCAAAACCAATATTCTTCCCAATATACCATGCTGAATAATGCTTAATTTACAATGAATTATTCTTGTCAACATAAAAGAAAAAAAAAACTTTGGGGAAAAATACCAAAAGGCAAAACAAAAACAAATCCCTAGTCTTTCAATTTATTACATGGCTAAAGATAATTTACAAAAAGAAAAAAAGGTACAACTAGTCTTTCAATTTATTACATGGCTAAAGATAATTTACAAAAAGAAAAAAAGGTACAACGTGTATCAAGAAAATCTACAGGTGAACAAAGCTGGCAGTGACAATGAATGTTAATAGACAAGATTTAAAGTGCTCTTTCTCTCTCTGTCATCCTGCCTAAACCATGCTGAAATTCTTGGGACAATGTGCAGATGCACAAGTGGCAGCTCTATTATCAAGGACTGGACTTTGGGATGACTTTCCCTTCAGTTTTATTGATCTGAAAGGGGTAACGACAATATAACTGGAAGTGAAAGTCTAATTGTAGTGGTGCTCAGTAGAACCCACTTTTCACAGAGTGGATCTCCTTTTTTGTGGGGAGGGTTTTTAAAAAATTCATCTTGGGAGACCCCATTAGATGAGGAGAAATTATCTTTAAGAAGGAAGATAGATTCTAATTGTTCACTGAGTCTTAAAAATTCTTGAAAGGCGAGATGAATGAATATATTCAGCAAAGGCAATCTTGGCCTAAGAAAGCTATAGTGGAATGAACAAGAGGATTTGTTCCTTATTTCAGAATTGTGGTAAACCTTATTAATTAATGTCTTAAATTGAAATATGTAGTTCAGTTTTTTCTTAGGTGTATTTATGCAGGCCCCTGCAGAGTAGGATATCTTTTTGGGGGAAGATGTTTTATTTTTTTATTACAAAATATTTGTAATAGATCCTAGTCTGCAAAAGATGGCACAGAATACATTCCAATGCTTGTTGGTCACATAGGTTTGGATTAGTTTTAATTTTCCACTATAGTGTATAGATGACTGTGGGTAGGTACATATATGTCTTATGCATACTCATAGGGAATTTCAGCCACAGGTTTTCTTGCTGGTTTTTTAAATTACATTTTAGCATTTCTTGGTACATCAATAAATTTTTTTATAGTAAAGTCCTGTGTTTGTGTTGTAAAATTAAGCTTTGCTTCTAAAGTGCCTACATGTGGCTGTAAATAATGGTATAGCTCTGAATAAGTCTGAAACTCTTAGCAGTCTGGATCAGCAGTGTGACTGGCAACCTAGAAAGCAAATATGATTATAGATTATTAGATGTATACTGGACTATAAAGGAAGTAACTCTAGCAATATACGTGTGCCCTAGTCAACCTGTATCCAGAACACTATGTTTGTTTCTAGGCAACCACATTTTAAGAAAAATTTTGACATGCTAGAGAACAAGTAGTAGAAAGTGACCAGGACAGTAAAAGTGTTTTGAGATTATGTCATATTAAGACTAATAAAAGGAATTGAGGGTATTTCACCACTAGGGTGAAAGGCATAGTACAGACATAATAGTTTTAAGTACTTAAAGAATAGCAGGATTAGACTTCTGCTCAGTTTCAGAGGGTTTAACATAAAGACAAATTTCATAAAAATCCAGACTCCAAAAGGAGAATGGGCTTATTACTTTCTTACACAAAGGTACCTCCTTACTAGTGTTCTTTAAGCAAAATAAGATGGATAACCATTTGCCAGGTATGAGGAAGAGCATTTTTGTTCAAGAATGTAGCTTGGTCTAGATGACTGGGAAGTCTATTTCAACTCAGATTCTGGGAGCAAAATTAACAATTGCTTAAAATTAAAAAAAAAAAACCCTCAAAGTTAAGCTAATGGCTATTTTCTTTCAGAATTTTTAAAAATTCTAACATTCCTCAAGACTGAGAAAATTTTATAGCTAGAAAACAACTTAAACACCCAGTCTAACCTGCTACTTTTATAGATGATCCAATGAGAGGAAATAGCTTGTTCAAAGTCACACAAATGGTTAATAACAGAGCTAAGACTAGAATACTTCAGGGTCCCCAGTTCAGTGGACTTGTAATTCCAAAAAAGAAGGTTTTCTTAAAACTTTAAATAATGGATGGTATTCTCAAAGCAAACATCCCCAGAGGTTTAAACAAGCTCTTAATTATACTATCCCTTCAGGAGTCTCAACAATCGGAAAATGTAGTCTTTTTTAAAAAGAGGAATAATTTTGCAATTCAAAACCCACCACCTCTTTTACCAATTTTACAATGCTAGAATTTTGTATATTAAGTGTTCCAAGAGGCAGAACCACATGCCAGTCTATGCCATTTATGAAGCAGACCCAGAAATGAATTTTATTGAAAAAAAAATTTGTAATCTCATAACATTAATGGACAACTCCAAACAAACTATCTGCAGATAGGGTGGGGATCACTCAGATATACCTTGATACATGATGTGGTCTTAAAGATGCTTTCTGCAGATGACACTGCTCACTGTATCAAATCCCAGAAGACTGTGAGGTCTCCTAAATAAGATAAATTATTCAGTAGTTTGGCCTAACTACCTACATATGAAAAAAAAGTGGATGAAGAATGCCTATTGTCCAAGAGATGACATGCAAAGTTGGAAGGTCAGTACACTGAGTTAAGGCACTACAAAATATACTAACAGACAGATGAGATATGCCCAGAACTGAATAGAAGAGAGGAATACGCTTGGGAAATTATGCAATGCTTTTAACAATCTTAAACTTCTTAAAGAAAATGTCCATATTTTTAAACACTTATTCTTCTGGAGATGTTAAATGGCCACAAGCTATGGAAAATCAAATTCTGCAAAGAATTAAAAAGCTGCAGTGGGCATCAATAGGATGCTATGTATTAGTTTAAATTCAATTTTATTTTATTTTCAGTTCCAAATTCTCTCCCTCTCCCACACATTGAGAAAGTAAGACAAATAAAAAACCTAGTAAAAATGTATGGTCAAACAAAACAAATTCTTCCATTAGGTATGTCTAAAAAAGACAAAATGCTTCAGTCTACCCTCTGAGTCCATCACCTCTATATCTGGAAATAAAAAACATGTTTCATTATGAGTTGTCTGGAACTATGGTTGGTTTCTATTGTGCTAAATGAGTTCCTAAGTCTTTCAAAAGTGTTTGTCTTTATAGTATTGTTATTATATAAATTTTTCTCCTGTTTCTGCTCATTTCACTTTGTAAAAGTTCACACAAGTATAACTATATTTCTCTGAAACCATGCCTTTCATAATTTCTTATAGCATAATAGCATTGCACCATGCACACAACACCCCTCTCCCATAATTTGATGCACAGCCTCTCATTTTCTAATTCTTTGCTACATTTCATATGAAAAGGCAGCTATGCATATTTTTGACCATGAGTCCTTTTCCTTTCTTTTTGGAGTATAGGTAGTAGCATTGCTCGGTCAAAGGGTATGGACAGATTATCAATTTTTGGGGCAGTTCCAAAATGCTTTCCAAAATAGTTGGACAAGTTCATAGCTCTACCAACAGTGCCTTAGTGTCCTTGTTTTCCCACAGCATTTGTTACTTCCCTTTTTTTACTCAACTTTGCCAATCTGGTGGGTGTAAGATGGTATCTCAAAGGTGTTTGAATTATTAATGATTTACATTTTCCATATGGTTGATGATAGCCTGAATGTCCTCTGAAAACTGCCTATTCATATTCTTTAACCATTTTTCAACTAGGGAATAACCCAGCAATACTACTACATATACCCCAAAGAGAGAGGAAAAGGACTTATGGATAAAAACTATGCAGAGCAACCTTTTCACGGTGACAAAGAATTAGAAAATGAGAGACTGTGCCATCTATTAGAGAATGACTGAACAAATTATAAGTTTGACTCTGTTCCCTATATATCTTAGAAATGAGAACTTTATCAGAACTTGCTGCCAAATTTTTTTTTTGAATCCTGCATATTACTAATGAAAAACTGCGAGAAGTTCCATAAGAGATATCATCAAAGAAATATTTGACCAAGTAAAGGAGATGGGTCAGTCATATAGCAGGAATAAAAAACAACCAATGATCAACTCTTGTGCCATTCTTAGTGATTTGCACAATGTCAAGAGATCTACGGAAGCACTTTTGGTAGACTTCATTAATAAAATTTAAAGGAAGATGGACAAAATCACACAGAATGAGAAAAGAATCAAAGGGTTGCTATTGACATATTATTGACACAATTAGAGGAAGCACACACACCAGTGAGATTACAGATCAACTGAAATTCTAAACTATATTTTAAAGGAAGCATATAATCTTCAAAGAAATAGCACATAAGCATAGTACAGGAAATGATCTATATAATAAGCACTTAATAAATGCTAGCTGACTAACTGTATGCGCCCAAGTACACACTGAGGAATCCGTGATGGAGAAGACATGATCTTGAAAACTCTGAAGGACTATTTTTAAAAATCAGAAGGCAGGGAAAATAACAGATGGATATAAAGAAAAAAAAAAGGGCAACATTAAAATCAAGAGAACTGAACTACCAAACCATATACCTACTTTCTAATCTTTATACATAATCATAATACGTTAATGAGAGTGATTAGCATGTGTTTAAGGTATATTTGACAAAAGAGTGAGAAGGGAACAAAGCAATTTTTCATATAGGATTCCCTAGAGCAGACCACATCTTCACAACTAGACAACTGACACATTTTCATTGTTTGTGGGTTATAAAAACTCCATTAACAAAAACCTAACCCTTCTGAGCCAAAAGGAACCTTAAAAGACTCCCTTCAAAAAAGGATTTAAGTCTTACATCTCTGGATCTTACAATCCAGTAAAAGGATAAAACAAGTACATGACTTTATCATGTAATACACAAAATTATGTGATAAATAAATTTTAAAAGGCATAAAAAAGGCTGTTATTGACTGGGCATATCCGTGAAGACTTCATGGGGGAGATAACATTTGAATTTGGCTTTAAAATTTGGGGAGCAATTCAAAAGGGTGAGAGAAGATAAAACATTGCAGACAGAGCAAGAGAGAGAAGAGGGTACAGTGTGTTCTGGAGTCAGGGATTAGAACAGTTTGGTAGAGGCAAAGCATTTATGTATATCAGTAACATGAGATAAGTCTAGAGATCACACCAAAGCTTTAAATGGCAGGAATTTTACTCAGTAGGCAAAGGGAGAACTGAATTTTTTTTTTTAAAAACAAGGAAAGATGTGACCAGATCTATGCATAAGAAACATTATTCTATCAGTGATGTGGAAAGTTGGATGAAAGGAAGAGAAACAGAAGACTTGAATCTATTCAAATAATTTGGTGGAAGTCCAGGTAAGTTATTAGTTTTCCAACACTGTCTGAATAATGAAAAAGGGAGTCATAAAAACAAGATATCTGCTGAAGGATACATCCTGGTCCAAGGGATATCTTAGGCTGAAAGAGAACTAAGAGATCACACTTAGTCAAACCACCTTACTTTACAGGTGCGAAAATGGTGAGCCAGTGAGATTAAGGGACTTACTTTACCTAGGGGTTTACAAAGTTACTAAGTGGCAAAGCAATTCAAATAAGGATTTGAATTACACAGGGTCCAAATGCAAAGATCCCCAAGAGAGACTGCATATAAGAAACTGCACAATGCTTTTTACAATCCCAAAGTGTTTCCCAGTAGAAAAAAATATTTCATAGAAATGTTCTCCCTAAATTCACTGTCATTCTTACACTACTATAATCTTTGAAGACTCAAACGTAAGTATAATCCCAGGGGCAATGGAAAAGTATATGCAATGGACACAAGAAGGTTATGGTTTATTTTCAATGATATCAAGACAACCTGATTAAGGTTAAAGACAGAATCTCAGAGTTAGAAAAAGGCCATGTTTTAGGTCATCTAATCTAATCCATACCCCTTTATAGAAGCCCTGACTTACATTCCTTTATCTTAAAATACAGAAAGAGGATAGTCACTTCATAAGAAGTGGGCCACTAGGGGCAGCTAGGTGGTGTAGTGAATTAGAGCACCCATCCTGGAGTCAGGAGGACCTGAGTTCAGATCCTGTCTCAGACACTTGACACACTTACTTGCTGTGTGACCTTAGACAAGTCACTTAATCCCAATTGCTTGCCTTCCTCCCTCCAAAAAGACAAAAAAAATTTTAATTAAAAAAAAAAATAAAAGTGGGCCACCTGTGACAAGAATGAGAAGAGATATATGATCCAATCTATTGTTTGTATTAACCATGTAATGATAAAGACCTGGGGCCTCTAGCATCCTAGGTGGATCCTCTGAGCAGAATCTATGTGACAAAAACCCTACACACAGCATGTATAGGTTACAATCTGTACTGATGAAAGGAATACCATTATCAAGGAGATAAAAGAACCACTAAAATAATCTCTAGCAAGTGAAATAAGTAAGGTTTTAGTTTACCATCAATCAGCAAGTATTTATTAAGCATGTTTCTTCTACCTAACCCTTCCCTTCTTTCAACTTCCCTAATACTCTGGAGGGTACCAATATGTTCCTAGTAACTCAAGTTTGCAGCCTAGGAGTTATCCCTGACTCTTTATTCTTTCTCATTCCCCAGATCCAATCAGTTGCCAAGTCCTCCCTTTTCTATCTTTCTAACATTTCTCATATACAATCCCTTCTCTCCTCTGAAGCTGTAACCACTCTGGTGCAGGCCCTCATCTCATATTTGGACTATTGCAGTAGCTTGCTGTTGGTCTTTTTGCCTCGAGTTTCTCTCACCATGCCAATTTATCCTTAGCTGTCAAATCAATATTCCAAAAGCTTAAGTCTAACTATGTCATACTTCCCCACTCCCCCCAGTCAGTCAACTCCAGTGGTTCCTTATTGCCTCCAGGATCAGATATAAAATGTTGGCTTTTAAAACCCTCCAAAACCTGGCTCCTTCCTATCTCTCCAATCTTCTCACCCCATTATCCCCCTCAGTGTACCCTGACATTCAGTGACGCTGGCCTCCTTGTTCCCCACACCAGGCATACCATCTACTGATTCTGGGCATTTTCATTTGCTGTCCCCCAAGCTTGGAACTCTCTCCCTGCCTCATTTCTGTCTCCTATGTTCCCTGGCTCCATATCAAGTCTCAACTAAAGTCCCAGAAACGTTTCCTGACTTCCCAAATACTGGTCCTTCCCCTCTGTTGATTTTCCGCCATTTATTCTATCTACGTTTTGTTTGCACAGTCACGTGTATGTTGTCTCTCCCACCAGACTGCAAGTTCCTCAAAAGCAGGGACTGTCTTTTGTCCTTCTTTGTATTCCTAGTGCCTATCCATAGTACCTAGCACATAGTAGGGACTTCATAAATACTTGCTGACTGACTATTACACGTCAAGCTGGGGAAATTAGAGAAAAAAATTTTTTTTTTAAATTCCTACTCTCCAAGAGCTTACATTCAGTGATCAACAAAATGTTTCCTAGGTTTTTACTCTGTCACATTCAAATAAATACCTGTTTAACTTATCATTATATCATACTTAGCATTAAAAAAAAAAAAGGAATTCCATGGTGCAGTCCTTTGAGCATTATTTAAAAGGCTTTTAAAGTCAACTCTTGGGTCTAACAGTTGGGGGAACTAAATGACCTTCATTCAGAATGACAATATCCTTAAAATTAAAATGAAAGAGAATGAACATGCTTGGGTAATAAGCATTTGAAGGACAGTCTTAATCTATTGGAAGCAGTATAATATTGTAAACAGAAGAGAAAGAGCTGTGGCAGATTTATGTCTGAATTTTTCTGCAGATTAATTCATAAAATGAAATGAATGATGACGATTTAAAAGTCATACCTTTCAGATGGTACCAGTGAGTATCAATCACTCTAAAATTCTCTGGTCACCATCTCCTCCAACCCTGGCAGAATTTTTACAATTCAACTTTCAAGTGGTGAGATGATAATCATGGAAAGGCTACACTGGAGATGGTAGTGCCTCAAGTGAGCACTAAAGAAAAGTGATTCTGCAAATTGAAGATGAGAAGGGAACACATTCCAGGCACAAGGTATGGAGACTGAAAAAGCAAGAAAGTATATGATAACACAGAGTTTGGGAATTCCATTTTACATGGCTGGAATATAGAAAGTGTAGAGCACAGAGTAATAAATGGGTCCATATTATGGAGGGTTTTTAAATAAATACCAGACAAAAAGCTGCTTTAATATCAATGATGGTATTTTTAATAGCAATAGTTATTTATGCCTGTGTCTTTCTACTGAGAGTAATCTGACTCATTAAGTCTGCCTTTAACTAGATAAAACCAGACTGAGCTGGTTTTCCCATCTTTAGTTAGTTCTCTGTGAGTTCAGTGCTGAATTTCATGACAAAAATATGTTTCATTGCTCTCTTTTGTTGTTTTAAATTCTGGGATCTTTAAAAATGGTTATTTCTCCAAGAAATGTCCAAAAATTATAGGTATTAAAGAGCACACTTAATAACTGTTAGATATTATTGCTGTGAAAGTTTCATTAACCTTTACAAAACATGTTCAGAAGGACCTGGAAGCTGAAGGAGCTGCTGATTTCTCTTAAGTGCTATCTGGGCTTCTTAAAGTTAGTAGTGAAAGTTAGCTGTTAACCATTGCTATAAAGGAACTGTCAGGTGCAAGACAATGTAAGGACAAGAGTACTGACGACTAGGAAAAGATAATTTTTATTGATGAAATTCAAATTTTTGTTCAAGTCTATAGATTTTTCAGAAAAAATCCAGATGGACCTGTAAGATCTGGGCATCTTGGATCAGACTGTAAAATATCCACTTAAAGAATGTTTGAGGCTTTTTACTTACAAAGGGGAGGTAATGATGAACTTCTTGATAAATATGTTGTTATACTGAATTATACTAGAATTATAGAAATTCTCAAATGGAGATGAAAAAAACCTACAATACAATCGATTGTGCACCATGTCACAAAAGATTAAGAAATCTAAGAGATGGAAATAATTATGCTTCAATGGCCTTGAAACTTGTCTAATTTAAATTTCAATGAAACCCTATAGGCTATAATCCGTGCTTATCAAAGTTATGCTTAATATCTAGTGTAAGTGTGCTTTCATGATGAAGAAGAATGTGTCAAAATCTTGTGAACTCAATTCCAGATCCTGTATAACAAGTAAATGACTGAAGAAAGAGGATATGTTGCATTTATTTTTTAAAAGATGTAAAAAGTTGTGAGATTAATTGTTACTGAACGAGTCAACCAACTTAATTTGACTCAGTTACTAAGCACACCACTCTATGTGTGGAGAGAAATGACCACATTTAGCAAAAGATTGTTTTATATTTCACCTATTCCATAACTTTGGTGAAATTAAAATATTTTAAAAGGTTAAGTGACTTGCCCAAGGTTGGGATTTGAATCCAGGTTCTATCACATTTTTAATTATTCTGGAGCAAATATCAAGGTATTTTTGCTATTAACTAGAGAATTTTCTATTCACTTTGTGAATAGAAACTACTTTGTGTGCATTTTGTATATATGATACAATACTTTTTAAAATGTGTATGTTATTTTCTTACATTTTAGTAAACTCTTCAAGGGCAGGGGCTATTTCACTTTTGTCTCGGTATCCTTAGAGCTTAGCATAATAGTTGGAACATGGTGATTCTTAATAAATGCATTGATGATGGACCAAAAAGCCAACTATTTGAAGAAAAAGACCCAGTCTGAGAGAAGCACAAACTAAATACTGGTGTATACCACACCAACTAACAATTTAAGAATGCATTAGACATAGAAAAATTTAAAAAGACCGATTCTGTTACATTACATATTTTATGTTCTTTTTAGGGTTCTGGGTCTAAGTGTTAAGTTTCGTATTTTCATTTCAGGTGATGATGCTGAATAAAATTCAGAGAATAAAAACATTCATAGGGACCTTTAAGGAAGGTAAAGAAGTTGAAGTTAGAGCAAACTCTTCAGGATGATAGCAAACTGAAGTATATTATATATGAAGTATATATTAAATCTTTCCATTTCTAACGAAGGACAAGAAGAAACAGGTTTAAAACTGCAGCAATATTTTATTTCAAGCTACATTAAGTATCTTGACTTATGAGAAGCAACAAAGGTGTCATGGATCCCTTTAGCAGTTGTCAAAGTTTATGAACCCTTTCTCAAAATGTTTTAAATTCATAAAATACAAAGGAAAAGATGGTTAGTGAAAAGGAATATGATTTTTCCCCCTATGAAAGTTTACAGACCCAATGAAATGTATTCACAGAACCAAGGGCGTTTAGATTAAGAAAACTTGTTCTAGAAGAACATTATGGACTTTCTATCCACGAAGATATTTATGACTCTGGACATGTACTTTAGAAAGTCTGGCTGTGGTAATCTGCCTAAGTGAGAGGCCTAAACAAATTGACTTCTTAAGATCTTCTCCATGTCTACTAGACCAAGCTATGTTCAAGAATATTAAAAGAGTAGCACAAAATCTAGAATTGAGGGAGTAGTGATAATGTCCCACATATGGTTATATTTTATATAAACTGGATTCTTCATTTTACTCCCAATACAAATACAGAATAGTTGTTGCTCAAGTATCTTAACATGCAAACATTACTAGCTTTCAAAAAGGAACTTGTACAATTCAACATTTTTTTTAAATTTCCTAATATGCAAAAGTCACTTTTCTAGGCCCTGAGGATACAAAGGCAAAAAAAAAAAGCTGTTAACAGTCATAACAATGCTTGTTCAATTGAGTGGATCCATACACAATTCATTCATGATCATGCCATAATATTAATACTAGCTGTCAGAACAAAAGTGAAATGGAGTGTACTAGGGGAAGTGTAATAACTTTGCTTAAAGCATCTTCAATTATAAAATTAATGTAAATTACAATTAGAATATCCAGTTATTCCCTAACCTGAGATGTACAATTCAATTCAGGCAAAAGCTTTATAATTATTTCTACGAAATTAATAGCAACTTTTGTAATAGCCTCTGTATTAATTTCTCACAGGTTCTATATATAGATAGGTCTATACCTAGCAACTACTCCAATCCCCTCATTTTACAGAGAAAGAAACTAACTTTCCGAATTGGCCGTTTTTTACATAGTAAAAATGTTAAATAATTGTACCTCTCTCAAAAGTTTCTACTTCAAATAGGCCAAGATAACATCTCCAAAAAAATGATAATATAGTTTTCAGATAGAAGCATTTACCATTAAATAAAGACCAGTTTACCAAAACAGAAATAAAACAATTTCAATGTTATACAAAATTTTCTTCTAGAATGCACACACAACACATAATTTCTTCACCTAGAAAATTACCTTTTAGAGCTAATGTGCCTAAGTTCAAAGTCATTCCAAATCCTTAAATATTTGTATTTAAAACCTCTTTGGTTCTTATTAAATAATGTTCCCCACACCTTTCAAGAAGAAGTTCCACGAAAACAGGTATTTCCTTAATACAACTACAGCCCCGCCAGAAAATGAGCCAAGTAAAGAATTTTCAGAGCTTATCGCTTCTGTTTGATTTGCTTCGGACATTGAACACTCCCCCTAACATATCTCAAAGGGTCAAATCTATTACTACATCTAGGTTCTCCTTGGGCACTTGATACCAACACAAACGAGCGATTTGGGGTGTTCTCTGTCACCCTGCGCTTGATCAACGCCAGCTGGGCACCACCAATCTGACAGGAAAAAATAAAACTGAGAAATGACAACTACTAAGTGGGGGGTCCTAAAAAATAAACAACAAAAAGCCCTCGGCAATTGTCTCGTTCACGCGAGGTCTGGCGGGGCGCGAGCACAGGGCCACTAACCACCACGGGGCGCAATCTAAGGCCCGGGAGAAAACTGCAGGGGGTTTCCATAGAACCGAGGGGGAGTAAGCGGAGGAGGGAGGAGGAGGAGGCAGCTCGCTCTTCCGCGGCTGGACTTTCGGGCTGGGGTCGCGGGGGAGGGACGCGCCCGCGCGGTGGCTGCCGGGGGCGAAGTCGTCCAGGACTCCCACTTGCAAGGGCTCTCCAACCCCCCACACCAAGATGGCGACGTGGACAGTAGGGGGGGGCTTGAGTGAGGAAGGGGGGGTAGGGAGAATGAACAGAAGAGCCCCTCCCCCCTCCCTGGCTGCGCGTGCTGGGCTTTAGGGGCGCCGGGCCGTGAGACCCGCCTTTACTTACTTCTTCTTGTCGCTCGCACCCTCGGCGCCCTCCATGGCTAAGCGCCCCCGCCACCAGGCGCTCACTCGGCCGGGCTTCTCCCACACGAGGCAAAAGGGAGAGAGAACGGAGGGGGGTGAAGGGGACGAGAGGCGATTCCCGAGGCGGCGGTTAAAAGGGGGAAGGACACACGCGGTCCCCGACTCCACCACCACCTCGCCCCTCCAATCAAAAGGAACCCAGAACGTTCCGGAGGAAGGGAGCGTTCAGAAAATCCCGGGGGTTCGAGTCTCGCTCTCTCTGTCGGCGCGGCCTGGCCCGGCGCGCACCAGGGCCGATTCTCTCCTTCCCTGCTCTTTCCACAGAGGCAGCTCTGAGGGCTTGGGAGGAGGAGGCTGAGGAAGGACGCGAGGCTGCGGGGATGGGGGGGTGTCGGGCGGGGAGCAAGGCCGCCAGCGTGCGCGCGCGCCAGTGAGGAGGAGTGGCTGGGGGAAGAGTAAAAAGAAGGAAGGGAAAAAAGGGGGGGAAAGCCCGAGGAACGCGCAGGCGCATACACGCCTCACCTGAGGGGGAGGCCGGTTCCACAAGCACCAATGGGAAGCTCCTGAGCTGGCTTATCCCCGCCCCAATCCTCCCTGTTCCGGTCAGCTGTAGGCACAGCTGAGATGTGCTCAGGCTCGGCTCTCTGGTGCAGCCGGTGGAGCGGTGGGAAGAGGGGGGAGAGAAAGAGCTGGAGTGGCTGCGGCGTTCGGCCTCGCCACTTCTTTCCTTTCCTTTTCTTTTTTCCCCTTTTCTTTCTGTCTGTCTGTCTTGCTTACTTGCTTGCTGCTAAGGGCGGTATTTCCCGAGCCCGGGCTGCTGAAAATTATGTCAGGCGTCGGGTGCTAGGCCGTCATTGCATTTCCCATTGCGACATTCTTCCGTCGTGTATCATATGGCTCTTGTCCCTTTCTCCACGCTCCCTTGCTTAAAAGCGGCCTTGTCATGTGCTGCGGCTAAGAGTGCTATTTTCCCAGTTGTTTTTAAAAATGCATTATTACGGTTTCCTGCAGGTGTAGGCTTAGTCCCTTTTGCTAATCCATGAAACAGCTAGCACCATAACCCTGTACTTGGCATAGAATACAATGGAACTGTCTCCTTAAACCCAAATGTTAGGATGAAGCGATTTGTTACAATGTCAGAGGGGGAAAAATCTTAGGCAAAATCGCAGAGGAAAACAGTACAAAGTTACACTAAGAATGAACAAGATTTTCTTTTTATGCATGTAAAAACTGCTTTATGTAAGCTTTCTGTTTTAATAAGGAGAAAATGATAAGGAGCTTGAATGTTGCAGGAAAGAAGAATTAACTATGGTTGGTACCCTAAAAATATTTTTTGTTTCTTTCCTCCCTTGAGGGAGAATCTTAGTTGAGTTATGAGATTGGGCAAGATTCCCCCACCCTTCTTCCTATTGGTTTAGACTTGATTGCTTACAATTCGATTCAGATAGAAGTCGGAAAGCTGTAAAGTCTACTCTAATCATTCGACCAAAATACATTTCTTAAGCACTTTTATGTGCCCTCCCTTAGAACCAGCAGAGTTCCACTAAACCAAAAATCAACATAACATTGCCTTAGTCACTAATTCTCATTTGCTAAGGTACCTTGGATGCTACTTAGTATATCAATCCCTGTGCTTTAATGGTCACAACAACAACAAAAGGTAGAAAACATACCTAATCAATGGTGTGGAAAGAAAATTGTATGTAATGTGTTCTGCTCATAGATTAGCAAACACTTGCCTCAGTTTCCTTATCAGCAACATGTTGGAGTACAGAATCCTGTAAGGTCCCTTCCAGTTCTGACATTTTGTGATCTCTTTTTGAAATCATGTTTCAGTGCTATTCTTTTTCATCTATCACAGGTACACTTTTTTTCTCCTAAATCAATAAACATGTTCTGAATGTGCATCCTTAAATTATACAATGTTTTTCTTTGTCACCCATCAGCCATATTATTACAACAATGGGGGTGGGAAATACAAATATGGAAATTACAATGTCTCACCCTCAGAGGTACATAAAAATAAATGTCTAAAGGAGAAAACATGCAATTGAGATCAGGTAACATATATATATATATATATATATATATATATATATATATATATATATATATCAAAGTATCAAAGCAGGGCTAGATCTGCGTTGATAGCTTAATTAGAATAAGGAGAGGTTGAAGATTAACCTTTAAGGGTGGATTTTTTTCTCTACTAGATCAAGTTCCAATTTATTATCTCTTATTTTTGAACAATTGTATAGACCTAAGAAGGTGTCTAAAAGCTAGACAGTGTACATCTTGCAAAATGGTAAAAGGATAATATTGGTAACTTTACACATTGATACACATTCCTCTTTATTTAAAGCAGTCATTTGTTCCTTAGCTAACAATAACTAGGGTCTCTAATCAAATTAGCCAATTCAGTAACCTAGAGTGATATCATGTGGTTGCTTTTGGATCCTTATTGTTCTTAAGCTGATTGTGTTATCTGGTGGAAGGATCCCTGGTCCCTTCCATGTTTACCACATGTACTGCTTACACATACCATTCATCCTCTGTAGCCAGTGAGTGACTAGACATACAACCTGTCACTTAACCATTTCAGAATGAAACCATTTTTTATAATAGCAAATCCACATGTCATTCTTAAGAACTATCAACAGTGGCTTTCTAATTTTTACCTAAAATGGAACCAAAAACCTTCTAGCAATTCAATCAACAGAAGGCAAAACTTTGAAAGTCCTAAAAGTGCCCCCAAATTCAATTTTTCATTGGAAGAGACATTAAAAAAAATATTTTAAAAGCAACTAAGAAGACTTATTCCCTGGAATGAAATGTAGAATTATTTTTCCTCAATCACATATAACTCTGTTAAATTGGATCACTAATTCAGAAGCATAGGTCTCATCTAACCACTTTTTTTTTTTTAAAGCAATTGGGGTTAAGTAACTTGCTCAAGGTTACACAGTCAGGTGTTTCTGGGTGGGTGCTAAGTGTCTGAGCCCGGGATTCGATCTCCAGGTCATCCCAACACTGGAGCCAGTGCTCTTACTCTGTGTGCTATGTGGCCGTCCCATCTAACCACTTAAAAAAAAAGTATTTATTTACTTTTAGTTTGCAACATTCAGTTCCAAATCCCTTGAGTTCCAAATTTTCTCCTCCTCCCTTCCCTTCCCCCCCCCCCATGGCGGCATGCAATCCAATATAGGTTCTAAAAATACCATCTAACCACTTTTGCTAACTTCTGTAAGTATCCAAGATTCGCTCTAACTCTCATTAGCAATACTTCTAAATAAACTTTGGAATTACTTATAAGTGACTATTTAGCCCATGGCTTTTATAATAATAAAGGTTGGGCGGTGACTCAGAAGTACACAAGGTAGAACCTGAAGTCTATATTGTTACCAGAAAATAAGAAACATCTAACTCCTTTAAAAAAGTATGAACCTCATGAAATTTATCTTATTACAAAGGGTTACAATATTTAAGAAGCTACCATGGCTAATAAACAATAACTGACAATATTGCTTCCAGGTTTTGTTGTTCTCAGCAACAACAAAAGACGATGTAATCTTTTTAAAAAAGCATAGAATTTAAGTGGGAAATTTAAGGAAAGTATGAAAATAAAAAGGATCTGTCTGGGAAATAAATATATTTGTCAGGCTGTGGAATATGAGTGGACTTGATATAGCAACACTTTTCTGAATTCTAAATGATGCTCATTAGAGAAATAGCTCATACTCCTTCAACAACAAATTATCACCATTTCATACTAAACCAAAGCTTTAATTTAGTACTGTGGTTTTCTTCCTTAGGATAGCTCATATTTCCATTTAATTAAAAAATTCAATCCAAATTCAACAAAATATTTAATGAGTATCTACTATGTGCAATGGGCTGAAGTAATGGTCTTTAATGAAATTTCCCTGCAAATACCTACCAGCTGGAAAAACTGAAAGGGAGAGAGATATTTTGAGGCTTTGTCAAAACCTAAATAGTTGGAGGCAGGCCGGGAAGGCTCGGCAGGCAGAGGCAGGCTGGGAGGAGGCCTGATCAACTTGGGGGGCAAGTTGTCCCACCAACCACAAGGGCCACTACCAGGCCTTTCACCAAAGGGCTGGGACTGGAAAGAGGAAGGTAAGAACCAAATGCAGGGCCCCTGTCTGGGACAGCAAATACTCCTGGGACTACCACACCATAGCCCATAAATAATAATTTTAAAAAAGCCCTTATCAGGACCTCCAAGGACCAGGATGACAGAGTGAACCCTGCCTGTTCTAATTCCCTGCTCTAACCCTGAAAACATAGTAACTATTGCCCCAGGGCAAAACCCTCAACAGTAAAGGCTTGGGAACCATAGACGAAGGGCTTGGCTAGGGCCCTGCCTCAAAATGGGTAGAAAGCAGACTACAAAGACTCTGGACTCCTACTATCCTCAGAGAGAGGAACCAAACTCAAAAAGAGACAACGTGGACTCCACACCCACGGCTGAAACATCAACCGGGAACAGGTCTCAAGCACAGAAAGCTCTCTGAGATGAGCTCAAAAGGAACTTTGAAAGCCAAAGGAGAGAGATAGAAGACAAAATGAACAATTCTTTTAAAATCAAAATTGCAGAATTAGAAAAACATTATAATGAAGAAAACAGCTCCTTAAGAAGAAAAGTGTATGATATGGAAAAGGAGCTCCAAAAACTAACCGAGGAAAATGATTTGCTAAAAACTAGAATCAACCAAATTGAAACAAATAACTCTATGAGGAACAAAGAATTAGTCAAACAAAACAAGAATGAAAAATTAGAAAAAGAGGCAAAATATCTCAATGGAAAAATAACGGACCTGGAAAACAGATCCAGGAGAGATAATCTGAGAATCATAGACCTACCAGAAAATCATGATGAAAAAATGAGCCTGGACAACATTGTCCAAGAGCTCATTAAGGAAAATTTCACTGAGATACTAGAACCTGAGATCTCAAACTGAAAAGTCCTGGAAATGTTGTGGCCAAACTCAAGAACTACCAGGTAAAAGAGAAAATACTTCAAATGGCCAGAAAGAAACAATTCAAATATTGAGGAACCACAGTGAGGACCACACAGGATTTGGCAGCCTCTACATTGAAAGATCAGAGGCAGTGGAATTCAATTTTCCAGAAGGCAAAAGAGCTAGGGTTACAACCAAGGATCATCTACCCAGTGAGATTGAGCATATTCTTCCAGGCGAAGAGACGGTCATTCAACGATATAACAGAGTTCCAGACCTTCCTGATGAAAAAGCCGGAGCTCAATGGAAAATTCAACTTCCAATTACTAGATGCAAGAGTGACATAGAAAGGTAAACAAGGAAAACACACACACACACACACACACACACACACACACACACACACCCTGTTATTTAACAAGAGCAAACTGTTTATAGACAAGTAGAGGGTATGAGTATAAAATACACAAAATGACGATTTAAAAAAATTTTATTAAGGGCTACAAAGGGACAGCAATGAAGAAGAGGAATGAATGAAGTGGAAAAGGATAAATTATGACACACAAAGAGGCATAAAAACAATATAGCAAAGGAAAAGAAGGCAGGGAGATGAGTATCATATGAGCTTTTCCCCAGTTAGTTCTGGTGCAAGGAGGGAATAACAACCAGTTAAGCATAGGACTCTATGGAGAAGAGATGTAAAACATATCATATTAGAGGGAAAGAGGGGAGGGAGAGGAGCTTCACATGAGAATTGTTCCTGTCACTCTTGGTGCGAAGAAGAATTAACATACTTCATTAAGTATAAAAATAACCTACAGGCAGTAGGAGGGGGAAAGGGCTATGAAAGGGGGGGTGGTTAGTAGGGAGGGAAGAAGTAAGGGGTAAGAGGAGGAAAAGGGAGGGGGGCTGATAAGGGAATACTGAGGGAAGCAATGGTCAAAAGGAAAACTATTAAGGAGGGGAAGGGAGTAGGGGAGAAAAAATATAAGCATTAACAGGGGAGGGAATAGGATGGAGGGAAAGAAACAGATAATAATCATAACTGTAAATGTGAATGGAATGAACTCTCCCATAAAATGGACACGGATAGCAGAATGGATTAAAAATCACAATCTTACAACATGCTGTTTACAAGAAACACATCTTAAACAGAGGGAAACACACAGGGTAAAGGTAAAAGCCTGGAGTAAAATATATCATGCCTCAGCTAAAGTAAATAAAGCAGGGGTAGCAATCCTTATCTCAGATAAAGCAAAAGCAAAAATTGATCTAATTAAAAGAGATAAGGAAGGAAACTATATCCTGCTAAAAGGCACCATTGAGAATGAAGCAATATCATTACTTAACGTATATGCACCAAGTGGTATAGCATCCAAGTTCCTAGAGGAGAAAGTAAAGGAATTAGAGGAAGAAATAGATAGCAAAACTATGCTAGTGGGAGACCTTAATCTCCCTCTCTCTGAACTTGATAAATCCAACCTCAAAATAAACAAGAAAGAAGTTAAGGAGGTGAACAGAATTTTAGAGAGGATAGGTATGATAGATCTCTGGAGAAAACTGAATGGGGATAAAAAGGAATATACTTTCTTCTCAGCCGTTCATGGCACATACTCAAAAATTGACCATGTTTTAGGGCATAAAAACCCAGGACCTATATGATCACAACTACAAAACACTTTTCACACAAATAAAGTCAGATCTAACTAATTGGAAAAATATCAATTGCTCATGGCTGGGTAGAGCTAATGTAATAAAAATGACAATTTTACCAAAATTAAATTATATATTTAGTACCATACCAATTAATTTACCAAAAAACTACTTTATAGAGCTAGAAAAAATAGTAACAAAATTCATTTGGAACAATAAATGGTCCAGAATATCAAGGGAGTTAATGAAAAGAAGTGCTAGGGAAGGTGGACTAGCTATACCAGATTTCAATCTTTATTATAAGGCAGCAGTCATCAAAATTCCTTGGTACTGGCTGAGGAATAGAGGAGTGGATCAATGGAATAGATTAGGCACATGAGATTCAGCAGTCAATGACTATAGTAATCTATTGTTTGATAAACCCCAAGACCCTAATTTTTGGGATAAGAACTCACTATTTGACAAAAACTGCTGGGAAAACTGGAATATAGTATGGCAGAAACTGGGCATAGACCATTATCTAACATCATATACCAAAATCAAGTCTAAATGGGTGAATGATCTAGGTATAAAAATTGATACTGTAAGCAATCTTGGAAAGCAAGGAATAGTTTACCTGTCAGATTTCTGGAGAAGGAAAGACTTAATGACTAAACAAGAATTAGAGAGCATTATAAAATGCAAAATGGATAATTTTTATTACATTAAATTGAAAAGCTTCTGTACAAACATAGCCAATATTACCAAGATTAAGAGCGAGGTGGGAAATTGGGAAAGAATTTTTACAACCTATGTCTCTGATAAAGGACTCATTTCTAAAATATACAGAGAATTGAGTCAAATTTATAAGAATAAAAGTCATTCCCCAACTGATAAATGATCAAAGGATATGAACAGGCAGTTTTCAGAGAAAGAAATTAAAGATATCTATAAGCACATGAAGAAATGCTCTAAGTCACTATTGATTAGAGAAATGCAAATCAAAACCACTCTGAGGTACCACACCTCACCAGTCAGATTGGCTAAGATGACAAAACAGGAAAATGACAAATGCTGGAGAGGATGTGGGCAAATTGGAACACTAATGCATTGCTGGTAGAGTTGTGAACTGATCCAATCTTTCTGGAGAGCAATCTGGAATTATGCCCAAAGGGCTATAAATAATTTCATACCCTTTGACCCAGCAATACCACTTCTAGGGTTATATCCCAAAGTGATCATAGAAATGGGAGAAAGACCCATATGTACAAAAATGTTTATAGCAGCTCTTTTTGTGGTGGCAAAGAATTGGAAATTAAGGGGGTGCCCATCAATTGGGGAATGGCTGAACCAGTTATAGTATATGCATGTTATGGAATACTATTGTGCTATAAGAAACAAGGAGCAGATGGACTTCATATTTACCTGGAGATGCTGAGTGAGAAGAGTAGAACCAGGAGACATTTGTACACCATTACAGACACAATGTATGTGTGATGACCCACTTTGATAGACCGGACTGTTCTCAGCAATGCAGTGATATAAGTCAATCCCAAAAGACCCATGATGGGGAGAGATGTCTACATCCAGAGAAAGAACTGAGTTTGTTTCCAGATTGAAGCAAACTGCCTGTTCTTTTTCCTTTTCTTGTTTGGTTTTATTTCCTCTTTATCATTTTTCATTCTATCTGATATAATCTGTCTTTATAACCTGACTAATGTCTAATGTGAAAGTATTTACAGATCCTATACTTGACTGTATGCTGCCATGTGGGGGGGGGAGGAGGAAAGGGAGGGGGACAGAATGTGAAACTCAAGGAATTGTGGAATTGAATCTTGTAAACTAACAGCAAACAAATAAATTAATAAAATATAAGATAAAAAAAAACCCTAAATTGTTTGGAAGATTTTCAAAGCCCCAAACTCCATGAGTTTCTCCATTTCTAGGAAGGAGGCAGGAAAGTATAGGAAATAAGAGAAAAAAATCTCCACAATACTTAACACAGATGCTTATTTTCCTTCATGATTTAAGTATAATAAATGATGTACTTATCATTAGTAAATATTAATTATTATATATTATTAAAATGATCATATTTTCTCTTATACAATTAATTTTTAAATTACCACATCTCTAGAATTAGAAATGAAAATAGAAACAGCCTGATAGTAACATAGCATCTTGTTATAAATGCCATTTTGGTATAAATTTCTGCTCACTGAGATCTTACACTCTAAAGTTATAGATAATTGAACTTTGATTCAAAAAACATTTGTTAAATGCCTACCATGTACACTGTGCTATAAATGGGAATACATAGACAGAACCAAAAACATCTCCTGCCCTCAAGGGGTTTAAGATTCTATTGAGGTGTATAACATGCACATAGATAAATGAAATGAAGATAATTTAAAATGAAAGAGCATGTTAGCTGGCATGATCAGGTAAGGCTTCAAATAGAGCAAAGTGATGTCTGAGTTCAGCCTTGAAGGAAGTTAAGGGTTCTAAGAGGTTATTATTTATTCTAATTATATATATAATATAAATACAAATATATTCTAATTATATAATTAGAGGGCAGGGGAGCAGGGTGCAGAAATATAATCTAGTTAAGAGGAGAAATGTCAATAATGTGAAGTGAATTACATATTTGACAGAATATAAAAAATTTTAAAAAAATTTAAACATTCCTCTTGCTGTCTGTCAGCCTTAACTTTAAAAGCAGGATATTTAGAAAAGAAACTGCTTCTCTCTTCATGATTTATAGGACAAAGTTGCTATTATTATTATATTATTAAACATTAATAGGGTATCTGTGTTCTAAGTGCTGGGCAGCTAGTGCCAATTGTGATGAAGTCATATCAGCAAATGCCTGGGAAGGAAAGAATAGAAGTGGGAAAGAATAAGTACTTAGAAAGCAGATTTCATTCCTTTGGGCTCTTTTATCTAGTCAGCAGAAACAACATATCAAAAATTTAGGTCACTTTTATTGATGCAATTTTCATGTTTCCTTACTGTAATTGCCAGAGAAGCTTTGTGATTTGCACAAGATTATCTGACTTGTTAGTGGCAAAGCAGGGACTATGGTCTATGACTAGAAGCCACCTCCCAATTCAGGGCTCTTCCACTACACCCCAATTGTTTCTTGTTCCTGTGAGGGTTTCAATGGCCATCTGCCTCTCCTTTTTGCCAGCTGCCCCTAAAATCTGCCCATGATCCTCTATATTCATTATGGGGTTTTGAGTGTTAGACTTGTTAAACAGCTAAGATAGAAGCATACAAGATGCAACTAGATATTTGAGACATATTATTAACTCTCTCTCCACTAGAAGAGAAGGTATCCTGTCCTTTATTAGGCTTCTTGTCAGTAATTCTACAAAAAGGTTTAGGATCACAGCATAGAGAGCTTGTTGGGGGATCATCTAAAGGGATCATCTAGAATCAAGATTCTAGACCAATCTCTTTATTTTATAAAGAAACTAAGACATGGTTTAATGGGAGAGGAGATGCAAAGTCCAGTAAAATCTTTCTAATTTAGACCTTGTTAAATAACATTTATGGCCCAGACCAATTCCCATCCAAAATATTATCCAGCATATGACCAGATGTAGGTATTGATATCAAGTATAGCTAGGTGGTGCAGTAGATTGTTGGACCTGAGGTCAGGAAGACTCATCTTCCTGAATTCAAATCTGACCTCAGACACTTACTGGCAGTATGACCCTGGGTAAGTCAGTTTGCCTCAGTTTCCGCATGTGTAAAATGAGCTGGAGAAGGAAATGGTAAACTACTCCATTATCTTTGCCAAGAAAATCCCAAATGGGCTCATGAAGAGTCAGACATGACTGAAAAAATGACTGAACAAGATATTGATATCAGCCTTCTCTTGACCCAGAAATCAGGATGAGGTGGTGTGAGAATTATGAAAGTGGTGGCATGAGAATTATAGTTGCAGTGCCAGTAAAACTTTAGTTTAAATATTATATTATAAAAATTGTAAATATTAAACATTGCAGTTTTATTACAATCTAACTGAATCAAACCTTTTCCTATACATGATAACAAGTAGCAGTATAAACTAAATTTCACCTGCTCTTCACTTTTGGGCAACCATTTATCAAGCTCCTACTCAGTGCAAAGCACTGGTAATAACAGAAACAAAAGTAATTCCCTCATTTCTGCCCACTTTATCATGAGGAGACTAACAGTAAAATGTCCCTGACACCAACTGAAAATGTTAAAGAAATAAAAAAATTTTCAATGTATAAAACTAGAAAAATTCATCTTTGAAAAATTTAAAACAGATTTGATATAGATTTCATTCTTTTGTTTGCTTTTAAGAGTCTGTATATTTAACAAATTTCATTAATCAAGATAGAAACCCCCCCCCCCCAATTTGGACCTTTCCTGAGACAGCAATTACTTTTTCCCTTCCTCAATTAGTTCAAATTCATAGTTTTTACCACATGGTCAAAAATGAATTATTTTCCTTATTTAAGAATTTCTGTTAACCAGAGATTCCTTAGCCTTATTCAATATAATATCAATATTTATAAACAAGAATAGACAAAAGTGAAGATGTTATAGAGTATTGGCAGAGACATGAACTCTGAAGTAGAGGTGCCGGACTTAAATAGAAATGGTGGCCACTAAACTATACATAAGGATACCTGAGGGTTATCATATTAACTTAGAAAACTACACATGTTTATATGTTTCTTTTTTTTTATTAATGTATCAGCACATTAAAACCAGATAGGAACTGCATTTTAATCTAGTCAGGGGGTGACACTCAAGAATATTGTGGATCCATAAAAGTGGCACATGCTCTGGAGGACAGAACTTCTCCCAACCTTTACCTACTTGAGCTCCTGAAGAATTTTAAGAATTGTAAGACCATCATTGAAAGGTTAGGCTCAATCTCATCCTAAAGGAAGGAGGAGAAGTCTTACAAAAGGAGCTCCAGAGAGAAGCAAGGATGATACCTGAAGGTAATAACATCAGATGGAGTGACTATATGAGTTGGACAAGCAGAATGGGGAACCTTGAGTCACGAAACTGCTCTCATGCCACAGCTGCCCCTGTTGCCATTGCCACAGAGAGAAGGGAAGCAAAAGTTGAAGTATTAAGACAAAGCCAGTGGCAGTGTTCAAAAGGTACATTGAACAAATAGAGTGACTGTCACTTGATTCTGCAGAGAACAGAACTAATGAATTCATACAGTTCTGTCCTTTATTTCATTCCCAGTCAGAAGAGAAATGCACTTATTTTCTGATCCCTGTTTCTTTAAAGTTTGTTCCATTGCTTTTTATTCCATTGACTCTCTAAGATAAAGTAATTGATGAGCCATTGAATTGCTGAACTTTGAGTATATTTTTGTGCCAAGAGAGATTAAAAAAATAAATAATTGGGGCGGCTAGGTGGTGCAGTGAATAGAGCACCAGCCCTGGAGTCAGGAGGACCTGAGCTCAAATCTGGCCTCAGACACTTGAAATACTTACTAGCCATGTGACCTTGGTCAAGTCACTTAACCCCAATTGCCCTGCCCTCCTCCCTCCAAAAAATAAAAAAAAATTAAATTAAAAAAATAATTTCTGGACTCTTTCCTTTCATAACGGGGGCCAAGAGCTATTTAGAAAACCTTATGGATTCAGATTTCTATAACTTCCCAAATCAGGGGACAAATATGGACCTGTGTTACTATGATATTACACAACATGATCCTTAGAAGATTCTGGTTTGGGGAGGTTTGTGACTGAACTGAGAGCTGGCATTTTTGAGGTGGCTTCATGGGACATCTCTTTCTTTCATTGTCTCTTTCCCTTTTAGGGAGTGGGGCTTAAACAAAAGACTAAGTCATAGCTGAGAGACAGAAATAAGAGAAGTGACTAGAGAAAAAGTCACCCCTGAAGGAAGGGTCTGGGAAAGAATATTGTTGCCCACATTAGGGTAGGGGCCAGCCAAGAGGGAATAACTAGCATCATAAAACACTACCCTATACCACCACCTCCTTCCCTATGCACCATTGCTAGACATACAAAATTAGTTCTCTAAGCAGGTTAAAAGATAGAAAGAGCTAATGGGGAATTACTGAATTCTCTCCTGGGTTTGAGCAAATCCAGGCATGTCAGTCTCCTTGTCTTTTTGTGAAGGCCATTAGCCATGGAGAATTTAAATGTCTGCATTATAATGAGCTAACAAATTGGAAATCCAGTTCAACCAGCTTGCATTCATTTTATTTTCATAAAAATGAAACATAAGGAGAACCACTGTTGTAGAGGTTCTAGTTGGAGCCTGACTGTCTAAGTCAGGAGGATTGCTTTTGTGGTCAATACAGGTGCCCCATCTTGCCCATAGGACCATGGGAGACAACGTCTGGAAGCCTCTACTTTGTCATTGTAGGCCATCACAATAATCCAGTTTTTGAAGGGCAATTTTTACCTGCTGGAAAAGTGGAATCTAAGAATGATGATGATCATCTGAACTAGTTCATAGCTCATGCATCCCTCAACCTAGCAGGTGAAATATGTGGCAGTCTAACAATTATGTCCCTGAAAACTGTGGATGAATTCAATGAGTGGTTTATTTCTGCTTTTGTTACTGCAGGCCATAAGGTATGTCTTATGTTTTTTTATGTGAGACAAGAAGATGGAATAAATAACTTCTTTAGTGATATCTATGATTTATATATAAAGTTTGCAATGACTTCATTTTTCTGAACCAAATTCACCCATTCAATCAAGTGCATTTGACAGAAAAGTTCAGTTTCTCAGAAACACCTCCTAAGCTGAATAGAGGAAACTTTTTAAATATGTGATGTCATAGTATGCATTGTGAGTAATCAATCAAGTTCACTGTGTCTAGTCTTGGTTTTCTAAGCCTCTGTAAATTAACCTCCTTTCGAGTTAGAAAGATAATAGGGCACCTTTTGTTGTCATTGTTGCAGATGATCCAACCAAAATGCCTTATACTTTTGAAAAATACTGTATTTATGAAGGATGCTATATGAAGTGTTTTGACAGTTATTTTTGCTTTAAAAAGGTTTAGAAGATTCTATTTTGACTAGTCTAATATAATCTTAATTAAACTTTAAATTAGGCAATTGCCATACTGTTGATTTGGTTAATAGATCTTAAAATAAAATATAAAAGTTGGTTCACAATAGGAAATAAAATTTACAGCATACACTGGATTTTAAAATTTATAACTGTAGGCAATATTCATAGTACTAAAGAAAAGATTTTTTTTTGTCAAATTTTGTACTAAGTACAAAAGAGACCATCAAGAATCAAATGTGATAATAGTACCAAAAAGACAGAAAACTTAGAGCATGCATATAAGACTGTACCTATAAATGAAATGAGTATGTAAACAGTATATATACCTTTACATAATCTTTTCTCTTTGTTATGTATTTGAATCTTGAGGATGTTTTCTTTCCTCAAGAAGAGGAACAAGAATGAAAGCTGAATTTCCTCTTGATAAATTAGTTTCATGAGTTATTTGCATGTTTTAGCTTTCAATAATAACCTGAACTAAGTTAAAGTTTGGCAGTTTGATGGTAATCATATAGACTATAAGTAGTAAAGCTGCCTGGAGGTTTTGCAATGCAGAAAGTATAGAATTTTTTTTCTGTAAATTATGTGTTTTGTTTGTAAACAGATGACATGATCACAATTAAATAGTTCCTAAAAACCTTCAAATGTCTAGAAAAGTGTTATTGAATTCAATATAACAAAAGGGAACTTTCAAGTTTCATTTAAAAATGGAAGATAAAAAACATTAACAAATACATGGCTTCATTTGTAGAGGAAACTCACAGATGAGGAAATTCTCTCTACCAATGTAGGATGGCACCTTCTCTACAATTTACAGTCTGTTTGGTTAGAACCAGGAGAGTGCTAGTAAATATTTAACAATCAGATCTCCTGGGGGTGGGGATATACTGTACACACAACACACTTTTAAGTTTAACCTGTATTATTAATATTTTCTCTATAGCTTTCTTAAGTCTAGACAATCAACAAAACAAGAGATCAATTTCAAAAGTATACATATTCACACTGAAAATTTAATAATTGTCAAGCTTGTTGGAGCTGGTCCCGGCACACACACCTCTTCTCCCAACTAGATAGAGCACAGGTAGATTAAGTTACATGCCTAAGATCACATGGCCACTGTGTGTCAGAGAGGAGTATTGAACTGAGGACTTCTTGGCTCAAAAACCAACTCTCTGTCTCCTGTGCCTCACTACTTACAACTTTTTCTATATTCCAGAGGGATGCCGTGCCTGAGAGATTTAGACAATTCTTCTCTGACAATCCTTTTGAGCTGAGATAGACAGTAAGAGCAGGAAATGTATATGATACACCCCCAAACAACCCAATCAAAACTCCAGTGGGTCCATAGCCCAGGCAGAGTTATTTATTTACCCCTGAAGGTGAAAGACCAACTAAAACCCACACTCTCCATTCTCATCTACTGAAGTTCTATTCAAAGCATAGGCTTCTGTCACATTGTGTCCTAATTACAAGGCAGCTTCCAGAAGAAGTTGGTTGTATCTCTATCCAGTTTTCCCTGTAACAAGATAATTGCTTCAAGGATATATATTTTTAAATGTTATAAAACTAGTAATCAGCTTCTGGCAGGCAGGTTAGAGGAAGTACAAGACAAACTTTAGGACTAAGGTGCTTAGATTGCTATGATCTTTTTTTCAATTAAGGAAAGAAAGAACCTTTCTATACGAAAAGAACTCATTTCAGTTAGGGAAACCACTACCCAAGTATGAAAAATGACAAGTAAAGAAATTGAAAATATGTTTCCTTTAAAAAATCATTTACTCTACAAATTGACTTTTCAATATTGTAGAGAAATTTGAAAACAATTCTTTTTTTAATCATTGTAAAACCTGAATTAAGGTAATTAATGCACAAATAAATGAGGGATGTTGACATTATTGAATAATTAGCCTACACTTTTTTCTTTCCATTAGGCTTAACTCTTACACTAAAACAGCAAATAATTTATGTTGTCTAAATATTTTTGGTGGAAAATTTTTTACCTTTGAGTTTCTCTGGGTGATGCAGAAACATTCATTTTTTTTGCTCTTATATTGGAAACACTCTGTAGGTTTCTAAAACTAAGTTTGTCAGAACTTGCCTTTGGGAATCATAGGCATTTAGAAGGGGTTGATTAACATTATATCTAAACTTGCAAAGACAGGTTAGAAACAATCACTTTGCTTTACTTTAAATAAGAAAAAATTGTTAAAGACTTTTACTTTGAATATGTAGTTGTAAATTAAGAAAGATTATTAACCATACAGAAGTTTTTAGAATTATTTTTATCATCAAGGACCATAATTTTAGAGGTATATTTTGTATCATGATGGGAATAGGGGGAACCAGAGTGACTTACCACTACCATCATCTATATCATCACTCTTCTAGTCTTTTAAAAATGATTAAAAATATATTTAACATCAGTACAACTAATCCCCCCTAGTAATTTTTTCTCTTTAAAATTAATTCATTTCAGTGAATACAGAACCATACCAATTTATTCAGTTACCCCTTCTATTCTTCACCACTCTTCTATATTCTGCTTCCAATCTATCATTTTGGGCTCCCTAGCTTTAAAAAGGGAGATCAGTTGGTCTCCATATAGTCCAAGAAATTAGAACACAATCAGGATCTTTAAATGACCAACCATTTAGACATCTAACTCCCCAATTTTGTAAAGATCTGCATAAAGACCTTAAGATAGTTCTGGCCCAAATTGAAAGACATTTTGACATATTGCCAATAACCTCTTAACAGCCAGGAGTTGGGAAACAACCGAGTTTGAATCATGGCTGTAACATTTACTAAAAAAGCAAATATAGACCAGTCATTTAACTTACTAGAACCTTAGTTTCCTTTATCTGTAAAGTGGTCCTATTAATATTTGTACTACCTCATTTACAAGGTTGTAAAGACAAAACTTTGCTGAGCTTTCAAGTATCACATAAGTGTGAGTTTGCTACAGAACCAAGGTCTCCTTGCTCCTACTGCTTTTTATTTCATTCCTATTAGGGCAGAGATTCACACAGAGCTTGAACAACCTAGCATTTGCAGGTAAAGGTAGGGAAGTGGTTGAACCTGACTAGAGAGAATTGTGGGTGACAAATAAGGACAGATCCTGAAAGACTAGCATTTAGTGACTGACCACCTGACTAACAATCTGTTCCCTGGCCAGCTTATAGATATTGTCTCTTCAAAGCAGGGTGCTACAATGCCAGTCTGGCAGATGGTTGAATGGCCTTCCCCACCCAAAGCAAATTTCCAGCTACTTCCAAATGGAACAGTAGCATTAAATTTGCCTGACAAAATACCTGAGAGCTCATCCCCTTTATTCTCGCTCCTTCTCTAGCCCTCCCATCCCTGCCCCACAACAACAATAACAACTTCAAGTATGAGAAGGCAGCATAGTAGGAATCACAGATATTCAAAAAGAGCTGATTAATACTATATTTGAACTTGCAATGACAGGTTAGAAACAATTTCTTTGAATAACTTTAATTAGGAACAAAAATTCAAAGAGATTTTTTTTTACTCTGAATAGATCAATGTAAATTATGTAAGATTCCCAAGCAAACTGAAGTTCTTAGGTTAATTTTTAAGCACTCACTTTGGAATCAGTGGACCTAGATTTGAATTCTAGGTCTGTAATTTGCTGCCTGTGCAACCTTAAGCAAGTCACAACCCCTCTGGGCTTCAGTTTCCTCATCTATAAATTAAAAGAGTGCATGGGTAGGTAAATTAGGAGTACATGCCTAAGAAACAGACATTGGTCATGTCAGATTTAATTTGAACAATTAAATTAACAATTAAAAATTCTCAAAAAAAATTTGGGAAGGTCATAATAGCAAATATTTTTGAACACCTACTAATTGCAAGGAATTCAGCTAGGTTCTATGAGACAGAGACATAATGAGAACAACCAATGTGCTCATAGAAAGTCAAGTCTGATAGAACAGATGTGATAGCTAAAGGTACAGAGTTCAGAGGAAGAAGAGAGTACTGCCTGGGAAGATCAGGTAAGCCTTTTTAGAGGAAGTGCCATGATCTAGGCCCTGAATGACAGACAAGGATTGAACAGACAGAAATAGAAAATTTTGGAAGGGGTGGTGAAAATGGAATTCTAGGCATTCTAGTCTGAGGGGATATTATATACATACACACAAGCAGAGTGAAGAAGTTGTGTCTGAACTAGGGAAATTTGGATATTTTTCAAGAAAACCAACCTCATGAGCAAAACAGGTTGACCTGTTTAGAAAAGCTTAACTGTGACCCTGTGTTACTAGATTTCTTTCATCTTGAGGGGACATTTGAAAACACTGTTCTTAACAAATAGAAACGTGAAAAGGTTCCACCATGTAAATATTTCGAATATTTAAAAATGTATATATTTGAAAAAAAAAAAAACCTCAGCCACTAATCCAGTACTCAAAATATTGGAGAGATGGGGAGGGCAGAAATGATAGTGAGGTCTTCTAAGTCTAGCAACTGAGTAGACTGTGGTCTCCCTTTTGAGCCCAGTAGAGTACTCAGTGGAAATCCTCCATGACCAAAAGAGATTAATTATCCCATTCATGCTATTTTTTATGTTGACAGAAAAAGGGACTTGGAGTGAGGATAAAGTGAAACTCTGTCATCTTTGTTGTTGTTGTTTTGGAGGGGGAAAGGCGAGGCAATTGGGGTTAAGTGACTTGCCCAAGGTCACACAGCTAGTAAGTGTGTCAAGTATCTCAGGCTTGATTTGAACTCAGGTTCTCCTGACTCCAGGGCCAGTGCTGTATTCACCGCATCACTTAACTGCCCCATAAAGTGAAACTCTGAACATAAAAATAAAGATAGGGACTGGATCTGTAATTTCATTCATATTGGGAAATTTCTCCTGGTAAGGAGTTTCTTTTTTTTCTTTTACTTTTCACAAACATACTTTTATAAAAACTTGATTTATGCATTACATAAATGATAACAAAACAATCTCAATTGAAATATCTTCTTTAAAACAAAGACAAACTTGAAAATTCATAATTTTTCAGATTACCATACACATGATCAGAATGCTGTATTCATCATTTTCTTGTTCCTTTGGCAATATAACCCTTAACCTAGCAGCATTTAGAGCATAGAAGCATCTATAATATGAGAAACTGCTTTTCCCATAACACAGGTAATAGAACTATTTACCAAATTACACAAGAACTCCTAGAAATATTATAAGCACATATCCAAGGAATTTCTTTCAGCAGTGTAGGCTGGTACCTTCTCCACCACTTACCATCTTAGTTGCCTAGAACAGTGGTATCAAGCTCAAATGGAAAAGGAGTGAGCCAACCATGCATAAGGATCTCCGTAGCCACATATCAACTTAGAAAATTATTTATTTATTTCATTAAATCTTTCACAATTATATTTTAATCTGGTTCATCTCACTGCTATGGGTTTGACCTTTCTGACCTAAAGTACAGAGAATAAGTGACTCGTTTAAGGTCACACAGCCAGTATGTGTCAGAGGCAGGACATGAAACCTGAGTCCAACTTTCTATTTACTACACCAGAGGTATCAAATATATGATGTGAAACACTTCCTAAGCAGCTGAACTAGATGAAATGCAATTGGGAAATATTTAGCAAATAAATAAAAGCACAATAGAACAGGGACAATGTTAACATGTGGTTTTCTAAGTCAATATGCTGCCTGCAAGGCTCATAATTTATAGTTTAGCACTCCCTCTTCCCTGTTTCTATTTGAGTTTGACACCACTGTACTATGATATGCTGCCTTTCCAAAACAAATAGTATAACTAAATACTCTAGAGCTCACCGCAAGCTCTGTGTTGCCTCATTCAATTCTAATACAAGTGATTAACTTCATGGCAGCTCAATTTCCATCAAGTCTTTGATTCAGGGACACTGGCCTCCTAGCTTTCCCTCAAACAAGATGCTCATCTCCTGACTGGGGCATTTTCACTGGTTTTCCCATATGTCTGGAATGCTTTTTCTCCTAATTTTTGCCTCCTTGCTTCCCTGGCTTCCTTCAAGTTCCAACTAATATTCCACCTTTTACAGGAAGACTTTCCTCATCCATCTTGAATACAAGGACTTTCCTCTGTTGAATACTTTCAATTTATTTTGTATGTAGTTTATTTGTATGTTTTCTTTCCTATTAGATTGTGAGCTCCTGAAGAATATTGTTGTTGTTCAGTCGTTTCAGTCATATCTGACTCTTTGTGACCCCATTTGGGGTTTTCTTGGAAAAGGTACTAGAGTGGTTTTCCATTTCCTTTTCCAACTTATTTTACAGATGAGATCAATGAAACAAATAGGATTAAGTGACTTACTTGCCCAGGGTCATACAGATAATAAGTGTCTAAGATCGTATTTGAACTCAAGTCTTTCTGACTCCATGCCTTGTACCTGAAGTCTACTGTACCATCTACCTGCACTCCTGGAGGATGGGAACTATCTTTTACCTTTCTTTGTATCTTAGCACAGTGCCTGGCACATAGAAAGTGCTGTATAAATGTTAGTTATTATTATTATTGTCACCATCATCATCACCATCACCACCACCACCATCATGGTCATCATCATCATCATCCAACTGCTTCCCAGTAAGGCTGGGAATTATACTGATTAGTGACAGATGCCTTTTGGTTTACTTTTTTAGTAAGAATATCCTAGATTTATAGTGCTTTTAACTTTTCAGAAGCTTTTAAAGTCTGTATTTCACCAGGACCCTTACAAATAGCATTGAGAAGCAACAAGTAGATATTATACTTATTTGACATAAAAGGAAACTGAAGCATAAATAGGGCAAGTGAATTTTCTAAGGTTGCAGATAGTGATAGAGTTCAGACTAATAATAACATGATCATACAGTGATTTATAGTCACTAAGTGCTTTCATATGCAATACTTCATTTGACCATCCCTATAGTAATGAAACAAAGCACTTTACAATTATTTCCTTTTATCTTCACAACAACCCTGAGAGATGGGTCCCATTTACTATCCCCATTTTACAGATAGCATTTGCAATTATATGGAGTGTTCAGGGGGCACTAGGCCTCTGGTGTTAGGGCTTGCTGATCCATTTTTAGGGCTGCTCATCCACTTTTGTTGTCTACCTGTCACCTAACTTTCACCTGTAGCTCAAAAAAAGTTGTAGCATGCCCAGTGGCCACATGCTGGTAAAACCATCTTAGCAGAGAGACTGACCCAGGATGACAGTAACCAACAGATCTGAAACCCATCATTAGAAGGATGTCTACCCCAAGCATGTGAAGACTTCCTCTAGCAGGATGGGTGGATGAGAACAATTTGTTCTGACAGCCAATGAAGGCAACTGAAACAGGTACTATGGAGTACTTAGAGCTTGGGCAGACATCAAAGATACCAAGGTCATCCATTGCATTCTGGGCCATTCCCAGTCATCTTGATTTTTGTCCTGCCACTGGCTTTCAATGACTCTGGAGAAGAGAGTGAGGCTGATGACTTTGTATTACTCTGCCTCACTTAAATCCAATTCATGCACAAGGCAAAACATCATCCAGGATGTCATTGGTCCTCTTCAAAAATGAAGGATGAAAAACCAGTACTTTAGGAAAGCATAAAAGAGCTTTAGGATACAATCATTGGGTGTGGCATGGATGATAAGCCAACAAAGGAGACTGAACAGGAATCAAATAAGCAGGAGGAGAACCTCGAGAAAACCTTCTCCGAGAGAAAAGAACAATCAGAAAGAGAAGGTAGTTAACGTGTCAGAGACTGAAGAGAGGTCAGGAAAGATAAGTAATTTAATAAGCCCAAGCCTCTCTCCTGACTCCTCATCTTATATCTCTAACTGCCTCCTAGACATCTCCAATAGATGTCCCATAAGCATCTTAAAACTCAGGGGTTTTTTTCAAAACAGAACTCATTGTCTTTCTTCTAAAATCTTCCCCTCTTCCAAACCTCTCTGTTACTTTCAAAAGTACCACCACCCACAAGTGACCCAGGCTCACAAGCTAGGTGTCATCTTCTACTTTCTATTGACATTCACCACAAATATCTAGTCTGTTGCAAACTCCTATTATTTTTACCTTTGTAGTCTCTTTCATGTGCATCCCTTTCTCTCCTCTGATTCTGTCACTACCCTGGTATAGGCTCTAGTCATCTGGATTATTGCAATAGCTTTCTGGTTGGTCTTTCTTCCATAAGTAACTCTTCACTTAGTTTACCCATCACTCAGCTGTCAAAGTAATCTTCCTAAAGCGGGGTCTGACAATACATAGCACATCTCTACTCAATAAATTCTGGTGTCTCCCTATTACTTCAAGATTAAATTTAAAATCTGTTTGATTTTTAAAGCTTTTTACAACCTGTCCCCTTCTCATCTTTCCAGTGTTATACTTTATTTTCCTTCATAGCAACCCCTGGCCTTCTTGCTATTCCTCATTAAGGACACTCAAATCTCCCAACTCCATTCTTTCTCGTCTGTCTCACATGCCTAAAATGGCCCCCCTTTTCAACTCTGCCTTTCTGTTTCTCTAGCGTTCTTTAAGATTCAAATGGAGAGAAAAGAGCCTTCTGGTAGTGAGAGCTGTCATAGTGTAACTCAAAGGGAAGCAGATTAGACATCTCTAGCCCTTTTCTCCTTCCATCCTCCTCCAAGGGAGACTTTAATTTCTTTCAGGAGGAAAAGCAGCAAGTTGGAGCCATAGCATAGACCACTGTGCTCTCCTCAGAGAGAGGGGGATACTGGGCTAGAATTATATATATCTGGTCCCTTAAATATTATTTGTCTAGGGGATATGATCAGATTCCATCTAACTTCTGATCTTTTTGTCTTTTCTGGGAGGACAGGAGACTCCAAGCTCTATATCTAAAGCTTAATCCCTTTCCTACCAAATACCAATTCCACAATGCACATACATGTGGAATAACAAAGAAACCCATTTGCACAAATTATAGAAAAACAGAAATCAGAGAAAGTATAAATAGAATAATACATACCAGATAATACAGAGTGACATATATCTCCCCCATTGGGGGAGAGATAACTCAACTTAGGGATAGTCACAGTGGATAGAGTGTTAGACCTGAAATCATGAAGACTCATTTTCCTGAGTTCAAATCTGACCTCAGACACTTACTAGCTGTGTGACCCAGGGCAAGTCACTTAACCCTGTTTGCCTCAGTACCTCTTCTGTAAAATGAGCTGGGGAAAGAAATAGTAAACCACTCCAGTATCTTTGCCAAGAAAAACCGAAATGGGGTCACAAAGAAATGGCCACAACTGAAATAACTGAACAACAACTCAGTGAGAGAGAGAGACAGACAGACAGACAGAGACAGACAGACAGAGAGAGAGAGA
>NW_027185809.1:21607363-21672237 GCF_028583685.1 Petaurus breviceps papuanus
ATTGAGAACTGACGTTTCTTACCTCTCAACAACTCCAGCCCCTTTTGCAGGGCAAGGCATTCATCTCCATCAATAAAGAAAGAGTAAAAAAAATAAAGAGAGAGTTCCCATATCAATGGGCTTTGGAACAGGGCATTTTTTGGTCTCCTATATATTCTCCCTGATCTAGTACTTTTCCTCTGAAATTATCTCCAATTTGCCCTGTATATATCTTGTTTGTACACATAGTTGTTTGCAAGTTGTTTCCTGTATTAAAATGTGAACTCCTTAAGAGCAAAGAGTATGTTTGATTTACTTTATATCCCTAGAACTTAGCATATAGAAAATACCTAGTAAAATTCCTAATAAAAATAACACCTAGGTACCTGACACATAGAAAATATCTAATAAACTGTTTGTTGACTTAAGGGATCACTGATGGCTTTGGAGAAGGTAATTTTCCTTGAGTGATGAGATTAGAAGCTAGGCTGTAGAGGGTTTAGAAGAGAATAATAGAACAGTACATGAAAGCAAAAATTGTAGACAGCTTTTTCAGGGATTTTGCATGAGAAAAGAAGAACTAATAATTCCACTAGCTAAGTGGAATTATAGGATTTAATGAAATTTGTTTTTAAGGATAAAGGAGACCTAAACATATTTGTGGACAGCCATGACAGGAAGGATTTAAAACTGGGTCTCCTAACCCCAAAACCTGTTTACTTTTCACTCTACCTTAATGCTCCATGAGGAAGACAGAAGGCTGGACTGCATGTGCTCACTCCCCAATGCATGTGCTTACATGTACACACGTACACACACAAACACACACAACTGTCATTTTAAAATAAATATCCTCCCTATATTGCTGTATGGTTGTTAATTTAGAAAAACTATAATCTCTGAAGAATCAAATTTAATTGAGAGATTCAGGAAGACAACAACATTTTTCCAGTCATATTCTACCCATAGGAAGTGGCATAAAGGATTTTATTGTGAAAATATCTCGTCACAAAAAGAAGTGAGCCACTCATGTTGCAACAGCAACATGAAATGGAGTAAGACCTAGAAGAGAATCGCCTGAGTGATAATATCTATAAAAGACTGTCAATAAGAAAACATTGGATTGCAATCTGTACCAGTGGAGAGAATGTCAATATCATGGAGATCACAGAGCTATTGAAATAATCTTCTACAAGTGAGGAAAACAAGGTTTTCACCCATTTATACAGTGAATTTCCTTGAGCTCTTCAGAAAAATTACATTAAAATCATTATACCATACTTAATTATGAATTCCATCATTATATGGTACTTAATATAAAATAATAGGATGTCAATAGAGTTGTCATATGAGCAGTGTTCCTTCATAAAGTTTGAAAGGTCAGTTTGGGAATGCTTTTCATTAAAAATGCATAATTGTCTTTACACAGGACTGAACATGCTCAAGATAATCAGATGAAGCATTTTCAGGATAGCCTTAATCCCTTGGAAACAATTCTATTACTTTAAATAGGAAAGAAATACTTGTCTCTGATCTGTTTCTAAAATAGTGTTTTTCTACAGATTGACCCATAAGGCCAAAATGCAATAAGGCAAGACCTGAAACCCACACCTTTCAGATGGTACCAGTGGGTATCAGTCAGCCTAAATATCTCATTCCATTGTCTTCTTCCTTATCCCTGTTCAATTTAACTCAATTTAATTGAATCAGTATTAAATGTATAACTTTGCTGTCACTTTTTTATTTAATAGTTCACATTTAAGATCATAGCTTTATTTTAAATGCTTGCAAAATTATTCATTTGATCTATTTCAAGCATGTGACAAATGATTTCCCCTAATAAAAACATTAATATAGAAAAGAGAATAAGGGCAACACAGATTTTCAGCAAATAGTGTTACTAACTAGGGCTTTTATTTAATTCAATTTGACTGATTCAACTCAACAAACATTTATTGAATAGCTAGTATGTTTAAAGCATGTTTATAAATAAATATGTAATAAAGGACTGGTAAATTCAGGTTCCATATTTACCCTTTCCTTACTTCAGAGCATGTGTAGGTATTCTCTTATTCCAGCCACAACTAAGTTATCAAACTTTTCTTTTTGGCCTTTTAAATGATTTGATTAAGTTTGGCCTTTGATTGAGTTGGCTAAGTCCAACGTTTTTAACAAAATCAGTCATCTCCACCTCAATGTCCTGAAAGATTTTTAAAAATATATCCTAGAATGATTAATTTATTAAATAGGAAAAGTCTAATTAAGAATCTTGTATGACTTTTTCCTGTGATATATTTTGGAAAAATATATTGCCCTTGGAATGCAAAATCCTTTTTGTTAACTAGTCAGTCAAAGACAAGAGTTGATGTAAGTTCACTAAATGAAAACAATAGTGGGCATTTCCACCTTAAAGTCCCTAATTTTCCATATGGTAAACAGCCTGATGCCAATTCTTTGATTAATATACTTCTTTTCAATTACTGTAAGACATTTCATTGTGGTATTGTGTAACAATCTTGAGTAAAGAGTATTACATAACATTTTATAGTGGGAACGATCTTTGAACGTCAAATGCGCAAATATCCTGGGTTGCTAGGTACACAGCTAAGTTCAACTATGGATATGGCCTTTTGTTTGGTTGCTAAAGATCTGGTTTAATCTAAGTTGTACCTTAAGATTGCTTTAAAAAATCTATTCATTTTAAAGTTTGAACACATGTTATATAGTATGTAAATAATAGTTCTGTTGATAATAACTAACTCATCTGGAAGATTAAAATGCTAACATGTACCAAAAGCACAAATTTGTATTGATGTAATCATGAGACAATTAAACAATTCTCTTATGAACATTAGAAAAAGAAAAGTGTTTCTGCAGTTTTAGTTGAATTGACACATTTATGCTGTGCATACAGATAATATTGTTAAACAGTATTAAAACAGTTCTTTTTAACAGGAAGTTAAATTTCTTGCCCCTCAGGAAACTTTAGCTTTGGTTAATATTATCAAGATTTGGTGAAGACATTGTTCCCTGTTCTTTTTTTAAAATTCTTTTTTAACATTTTTTTTAAAACTTTGAGTTCCAGATTCCCTCCCTTCTCCCCTCATCACCCATCTCCACTGGGAATACAAGAAATTCAATATAGGTTATACATGTGTAGTTATGCAAAACATTTCCATAGTAGTCATATTGTGAAAGACTAACTATATTTCCTTCCATCCTATCCTGCCCCCCCCCATTTATTCTATTTTCTCCTTTGACCTTGTGCCTTTTCAAAAGTTTTTGCTTCTTACTGCGCTCTGCCCCAATTTGCCCTCCCTTCTATCATCCCCTTCTTATCCCCTTCCCCCCAATTTTCCTGTAGGGTGAGATACCCAATTGAATGTGTATGTTATTCCCTCCTTAAGCCAAATCCAATGAGAGTATGGTTGACTCCCTTTCACCATCCTGCTCTTTCCCTCCATTGTAACAGCCTTCTTCTGGCTCCTTTATTTGAGATAATCCACCCCATTCTATCTCTCTCCCTCTCCTCCCAATATATTCTTCTCTCAGCTCTAAATTTTATTTTTTGATATCATCCCTTCACATTCAACTCACCCTGTGCCCTCTGTCTATACACACACATATACCCACCTATACATGCATATATGTATATATACATATACACACACACACATATTCCCTTCAACTAATCTCATAGTGAGAAAAGTCTCATGAGTTAAAAATATCGTCTTTCCATGTAGGAATGTAAATAGTTCAACTTTAATAAGTTCCTTATGATTTCTCCCTCCTGTTTACCTTTTCACACTTCTCTTGCTTCTTGTATTTGAAAGTCAAATTTTCTTTTCAACTCTGGTTTTTTCATCAAGAATGCTTAAAATCTCTCTATTTCATTGACTTATCCATATTTTCTCCTGAAGTATTATATTCAATTTTACTTGGTAGGTGATTCTTGGTTTTAATCCTGGCTCCTTTGACCTCTGGAATATCATAATCCATGCCCTTCGATCCCTTAATGTAGAAGCTGCTAGATCTTGTGTTATCCTGATTGTGTTTCCACAATATTCAAATTATTTCTTCCTGACTGCTTGCAATATTTTCTCCTTGACCTGGGATCTCTGGAATTTGGCTATAATATTCCTAGGAATTTTCTTTTTGGGATCTTTTTCAAAAGTAGGACCTGTTTTTTATATTGTCAGCAGAGAAATCCATAGCCTGACACATCTGGAAGAGCTGATAGTCACTAGAATCTAGTGTAATGCTTCTCCCATCATTTGCCCCTTCTGATAGAGGAACCCTAAATTTCTAGCCTGCTGAAGCTTGCCTCTTTTAATGGCTGCCAGCAACCTTTCCAGTTATTGTTATTTAGTGATTTTCAGTCATGTCTGACTCTGTGACCCTTTGGGGGGAGGTTCTCAATACTGGAGTGGTTGGCCATTTCCTTCTCTAGCTCATTTTACAGATGAAGAAACTGAGGTAAATAGTATGAGGCTTGCCCAGGGTCACACAGCTATTAACCTTCTGAGACTAGATTTGAACTCAAGTGTTCCTGACTCCAGGCCTGGCACTCTATCCACTGTACCACCTAGCTTTAAGTACCATCTGTGAAAAGGAGTGCTCAAATTCTTCAGCCCTGGTGCTGGACAACTCAACTCAAGAGTGACCCATTCTTTTAGTTTTCATATATAACCATCTTGATTTTGACCCTATGTAATATATACTCTAAGTTTTTCTTTTCATTTGAATTTAGCAACCTCTTTTGGGTCTCTCTTTTACTGTACTACATTAACTCAGATTTAGGCTACTTATTTTGCTTATGATCTTCCCCTCTGGACCTGAAGTATTATTCCCTGCAGTGGGCTACATCCCTTCCTACTTTAACCCCAAACCCAGTACTGATGAAGCATGGCTGCTGTCCCTTCAGAATTGCCTTAACTGTTTGTCACACACTTCAGAGCAGCCTTAGCCTTAGCCACAATACTTCCTCACCTGGCTGCCCTCAAAACTCTCAAAGATTTTATTTGACCAGGATTCATCAGTCTTTTTCTGGGGTGCTAGCTATTTTAGGTCAGAATAATTACCTGTTTCCCTCCCTGTGATTTGGCTCTGATAAATATTGCCAGTTACAACATAGTAGAGTACAAATTAGTCAGTTTTTACCGGGTTTTGCAAAATGCAGTTGTTGACTTTGATTCCAGGGAAAAGATAGGCATATTAATCCATTTGACTCCAGCTTTGATTAGCATACTGTTTCAGTCATCCATGCTAGACTCTGTGCTGGAGTCTATTTTTGGCTTAACATTGATAGGACTGTAGTTGGGAGACAGAATAGGTCTGTATTATTCACATCTACCATCTCTATCTTTTATCAACACAAGAACCTAGTAGACACGTTCTACATAAATTATAGGAGAGGAGACAGAAAGAACATACATTTGGAGTCAGAAAACCAGGCTTCTAGTCTTGGTTTTCTCATCAATTAGCTGTGTGACCCTGGGCAAGGAATTTTACCACTGTGATCCTCAGTTTTCACATCCAAAATATTAGATCTAATATTATCTGACTTATAACTGGGACAGACCAGGCTTGGTGGTACATGCCTTACTGTAATCCCTACTTCGGGGAGGGTGATGTTGGTGGGTTACTTGAACTCAAGAGTTCTGAACTGTAGTGGGCTAAGTGGTATCTGTACTAACTCAATATGGTAAGCCATTGGAAGAAGGGGGCCAATAGCTTGTTTAAGGAAGGGTAAACCAGCTCAGGATGGAAACAGTGGGTCAAAGCTCCGTTGCCTGTTAATAGTGGGATAGAGTCAGAGTGGCTACTGCCTTTCTGGCCTACGTGAGGTAGAGTCTAAAAAACCACAAAACCAAAAGTAAAGCTCTGTGTGTGTGTGTGTGTATGAGTGTGTGCGTGTGTGTGTGTGTGTGTGTATGAGTGTGTGTGTCTGGGTCAATCAAACTTTATGAAAGTCATGCATCATTCCCTAACTTGTGTCAGCAACTAATTTTTAAGTATGTTTTTCAAGCACCTGTAATGTGATGTGGGAGAGGAGCAGAAGGGGAGGCAGTGTTTTATTAATTGATATTATTTTTGAAACATGAATTACCATAGATTTCAAGCTAGAAGAGGCCTCAAATCATTTAATCCAATGGTTCCCTAAGTGTGATCCAGGAACCATTGGGGGTTCCTAAGACCCTTTTAGGGAATTCTTGAGATCAAACCTAGTCAGAAGAATACTAAGCATTTAGGGGGATACTAAGATGTTTTCATTTCTAATACAGTCAATTTTGATAGATATAACCCACATAATCCAAATCTCTTGGAAGAGGGTCCTCAATAATTTTTAAGAGTTTGTAAAAGGGTCTCAGAACCAAAAAATTTGAGAACTACTGATCTAGTCTAAACCTCCTTCATTGCTTCATTTCTTATGAAGCCTTAATGACTGAATAGGCTTTGCCTCAGGAAAACCTGTTAAGGACCTTAGCTTGAAAAAGCCAAGGATCCCCACTGCAGCCAGGGCCATCTCTAGTTGTCCTGATCTATATCTGCCCGCTTGACACAGATGGCACCAGAGGTGAAAGTGAGGCTGGTGATTTTGCACAGCCTTCCCTCACTTAAATCCAATTCACTTGAATGTCATGGCATCACCTTTCTGGTGTTTCCTCTTTGAGAGTGAAGCACAAACAGCAACACAAGCAAGCAAGCAGTCTAAACCTTGCATTTTGTAAATGAGGAAATGAAAGCCTAGAGAATTTAAGTGGATGGTCTAAAGGTTGCACAGTTAACAAAAAGTAGAGCTGAAATTTGAACCCTCTAACTCCAAATAAGGAGGGAGGGAAGGAGAGAAGGAATCCAGGTTTACTAAAGTGTGCAAAAATTAATTCCATTCAACATACATTTATGAAGTGCCTACTAAGTGCAAGGCACTATGCTATGTGTTGGGTACACAAAGATTAAAAAAATAAGCCTAAGAAGCTTGTATTCTACAACACACTTAGAGGTAAGTAAATAGATGGCAATTGGAGGAGAGTTGAGAGCACTGAACACTTGGAAAGGTTGAGAAAGACTTCCTTGAAGGCTTTGCCTAGCTGTCTGGCTGTTCTGTTTCAAAATAACTTGGTTTCTGGAATTAGAGCCTTTTCTTATGGGAGATGATCCACATAGCTAAGGCTTTGTGAACTGATAGTGCCTCTTTCAAGGGAGAAGAGAACATGAGAATTTTTCCCAAATCTGTTCTTGGATATGGAAAGGTCTTACTCCATCATTAGAATACTTGAAGTTTAAGCCTTTGGTCTGTAAACTAAAAGAGAGGTGGCAGAGACCACTTATTTTCTCATGGGGGAAAGGGACTACCCTAGCTAAGCACCTCAGGTAAAGCCATAAACTGAAAAATGAGAAAAGCTCTATAACCATGTGCCCAGTAGAGCGATACCTCATGCTGACTCTGACAACAGCAGAGCTGTGGCAAACATTGTATGCTATACCCACATACCCAGTAGGGACTGACTGTCAGAAACTCCAGGACTGGAGAAAAAAGCTTGGGAGAAGGGCCAGTGGGAGGAAAGTACTGATAGTACAGTGATATATCATTGCATTTGGAGGCATGATCTTCTAATTCGTGGATGTACCCTTTTCACACACGTTCCCTATACATATGTCCTTCCATGTGTGTTTCCGATATTCCTATATTTGACTACTCTTTCTATTGATAGTGTATTTCTGGGAGACTTATGGGGAAAATGTCCTATTGCTATATTTTTTATTATGTTTCATTAAATGCTTTAAAATATTAATTATGTTATCTGACTTGCCTGCAAATATAAATATGTGGGTGGGGGTTCTTGAGATAGGATTTGAGTGGCTGTGGACTCATACTTTGAACCTGGGTTAGCTTATCTAGGGATCCTAAGTATGAGAAGGGGGCATGACTTAGGTGCTATGGGTATAAATAAAAACTTCCATAAAAGAGCTTGATATGGCCACTTGGACTTTTATTAGGGATTAGTCCACATAGGTAAAATATTTCCTTATTTATTTCATCTTTGTGGGCCAAAGCACTGCCCAAAGGGTACTGTGCTATTACATTTGAAGAAAAGGTATCTTAAGAGCTACTTAGAAAATAATTTTACTCCTCTAACCTTTGTCTTAAACTATATTCTTCATTTTCTATTATTACAATATGCTTTGCAATTTATTTTTAGTGTTTATTTTGCATAAGTAGTTCTAGAGAAAGTGAAAGAGGAAGGATACTGCCTTTTCCTGTTACTGAGCAAAAAACTTCCTTCTTTCAAATTAGCAACCTGGTTCTCCTCAAGTCACACCTATGACTCTAAGTCACATTTACTTACAGAAGGCTGGGGAAAAAGGTAGTGGTGGTGGAAATCTCTATTATATAAGTCTTCATATGCAATGACACCATTAGTGACACACGGTGAGTAGTCATAGAGAGTTTAAAGGAATCTCCCAGGTCCTTTAATCCAGTTCCCTCATTTTATAGATTTGTGGTGCTAGGTGGTACAGCAGATAGAGCTCTGGGCTTGAAATTAGGAACACTCACCTTCCTAAATTCAAATCCAGCCTCAGACACGTAGTACTGTGTGACTCTAGGCTTAACCCTGTTTGCCTCAGTTTCCTCATTTGTAAAATGAGCTGGAGAAGGAAATGGCAAATCACTCCAGTATCTTGCCCAAGAAAATGAAGAGTCGGGCAACGATAGAAATGATCAAACAACAATGGTCCAGTGATATAAAGTGATTTTGCCCACAGTATGTTAGTGGGAGAGGTAAACTAAAATTCAAATAGGCTTATCCCCACCCCTGTGTTTTTATTATGTGTAATTTCATTCATTCATTCATTTTATTCCATTTTATTTTATTTTTCCATTGAGCTCTGGCTTTTTTTTTTTCAGGAAGTTCTGGAAACCCCCTTTATCATTGAATGACCATCTCCTTGCCTGGAAGAATATGTTCAGTTTCACTGGGTAGGTGATCCTTGGTTGTAACCTGAGCTCTTTTGCCTTGTGACCCTGACTTCCTTTTTTTTTTTTTTTTCCATTTTTCAAATGCTTTATTAACTTCTGCTTTACATCATTCATTTCCATCAAATTTTGAGTTACAAATTTTCTCCCCATTTTTCCCCTACCCACCGCCCCAAAATAGCAGTCCCACAGGATATCCCCTCCTCCAATCTGCTTTCTCCCATATTTTCTCCATACACCTTTCAACTTTTCCAGTAGGGCATGGTGGATCTCTATGCGCCAGTGCCTGTATATCTTATTTCCCAATTACATGTAAAATAGTATTAATAATAGTATATATACATATATATATGTATTTAAACATTTGATTTTAAAACTTTGAATTCCAGATTCATTCCCTTTCTCCCTTGTCACCCACCCGTACTGGGAAGATAAGCAGTTCAGTATAGGTTGTACATGTGTGGCTAATGCAAAACAATAACATAGTAGATATATTGCAAAAGACTGACTATATTTCCCTCCCTCCTATCCCACCTCCTACTTGTTCTATTCTCTACTTTGATCCTGTCCCTTTTCAGAAGTGGGTGCTTCCAACTTCCCCCCCCCCCCCGCCCTCCCCCTCTTCCCCCCCCCCCCCTCTCACCCCCTCCCCCCCTACTCTCCTGGAGGGTGAGATACCCTATTTAGTGTGTATTTCATTCCCTCCCCAAGCCAAATTCAATGAGAATAAGGTTGACCCATTCCCTTTTGCCTTCCTATTATTCCCCTCCATTGTAACCATTTTCCCTTGCCTCTTCTATATGAGATAGTTTACCCCATTCTGTCTCTCCCCACCTCCTCTCATTATATTCCTCTCTCACCTCTTAATTTCACCTTTTAAGTATCATCCCTTCCTGTTAAATTGGTCCTGTGCCCTCTATCTATGTATACCTGTAAACATATATACACACATTCACATATGTATTCATATGCCCATATATCCTCATATAGAGACATATATATATATTTCTATTCCCTTCAACTATTTTCATATTGAGAAAAGTTTCATTAGTTACAATTATTGTTTTTCCATGTGGGAATGTTAATAGCTCAACTTTGATAAGTTCCTTATGATTTCTTTTCCCTGTTTACCTTCTCATGCTTCTCTTGCTTCTTGTATCTGAATGTCAAATTTTCTATTCAACTCTGGTTTTTTCATCAAGAATGCTTGAAAGTCCTCTATTCCACTGAATGACCATATTTTCCCCTGAAACATGATTCTCAGTTTTGCTGGCTAGGTGATTCTTGGTTTTAATCCCAGCTCCTTTGACCTCTGGAGTATCATATTCCAAGCCCTTTGATTCCTCATTGTAGAAGTTGCCAGATCCTGTGTTGTCCTGATTGTGTTTCCACAACATTCAAATTGTTTCTTCCTGGCTGCTTGTAATATTCTTTCCTTAATCTGGGAATTCCGGAACCTGGCTATGATATTCCTAGGAGTTTTCTTTTGGGGATCTTTTTCAGGAGGTGATCAGTGGATTCTTTCAACCTCTATTTTGCCCTCTGGTTCTAAAACATTGTAGCAGCAAGCACCCTAAGCGTCCCCAGGATTGCTGCCAACACAGTTTCTTGGATCTGCTTTGATAAAGGAAAGCAACTCAAAATGGGTTAACAAGCTTACTTTAATCAGTCAAATAAGTATCGTTTACCTAGTTCAGGGGGAAAAGGTCAGCACCCTGAACTTCAGAATATACAGACAGAATTATCAAGACAGAGAAACAAATCAAATAGAAAGGTTTCCAAACTATCCAACCATTACATCCATACCAAATCAACATCTGGATTTTTCAAAGCGGGGGGGTGGAGGGATGGGCTCTCAACAATGGCTTCCCAGAGTCTCATCTGATCAAATCACAGAACACTTCTCAAATTGAGCCGCAAAACAAAGCTCAACATCAGGGCTTATATAGCCTTCTCCTGGCTTAAAGAATGTAACAACCTTATTGACCCACTGGCCAATCAAAAAGTATCTACTGAAAAACAAGCCTCCCACCCCAGGTTCCAGGTGCACTTTAGCCTAGGGGCAGGGAATATCTTTAAATTTGCATTTCCATTACAAACATCAGGGCAGTTTTCTTTGAGAACTTCCTGGAGGATGACTTCTTAGGGTCTTACTTTGATCATGGCTTTCAGGTAGTCCAATAATTTTTAAATTATCTCTCCTGGATCTATTTTCCAGGTCAGTGGTTTTTCCCATGAGATATTTCACATTGCCTTCTATTCTTTCATTTGTTTGGATCTGTTTAACAGCATCTTGATTTCTCATAAAGTCATTACCTTCCATTTGCTCCAATCTAATTCTGAAGCAATGATTCTCCTCACTGAGCTTTTGAGATTCTTTTTCCATCTGGAAAATTTGGCTTTTTAAGGCATTCTTCTCCTCATTGCCTTTTTGAGCCTCTTTTGCCATTTGAGTTAGTCTATTTTTTAAGGTATTATTTTACTCAGTCAGGCTGTTGACTCTCATTTAATAATTTTCTTGCATCATTCTCATTTCTCTTCCCATTTTTTCCTCCACTTCTCTTATCTGCTTCTTAAGGTCCTCTATAGCCTGTAACCAGCTTGTATTTTCCTTTGAAGCTTTTGGTGCAGGAGTTCTGACTTCACTGTCTTCCTCCTGTTCCATGCTTTGCTCCTTTTTGTCCCCAAAATAGGAGTCTAATGTTGGAATCTTCTGTCTGCTTTTTTTCCTTTGCCTGGTCATGTTGCCCCTCAGTCACTTGACCCCTGGGCTTTTTGCCACAGTAGGACTCTGCCACCAGACAGGGGAGCTTTCATCCCAAATGCTGGGGTTTTCTCAGCTGCCAGAGGTATTAGATGGGTGCCCTCTCTGAGGCCTCCACACACTCTGGCAAGCTGATCACACACCCCAGGACTTCCACCCTAGACTGCAATCCAGATCCAAGCAGGTTAAAGCAAGAGCGATTACCCCCTCAGACTGGTTGTTTGGTCCCCCTACACTCTGCAGGTCAGGAGCTGAAGCTGCCACGTGGTGCTGGCATCTCAGTGGCTTCTTGCCCTGGGGGCAAAAGCTGAGGTACTCCCACTTATTGGGTCCCAAAGTCCAGACTGCACTGACCTCTCACATTGTCCTTCACATCTATGTGTTGATAAATCTGGAAATGGCCACAGCTGCTGCTGATCTGGAGTCCCTCTGGCTGGTGGCTGGTCAGGCCCGCCTTGGGGCTAAAGCCTCGGTGTGGGGCTGGGCTCAGCTCCCAGAGTGCTGCTCTGGCCAATTCCTGCCGGCCTGCTGGGCTGTCCTCAGTGGGAGGTTAGCTTCTCTGTGTCATTTTGTGGGTTCTACAGCTCCAAAGTTTGTTCAGAGTCCCCTTTTTACATTGATTGGGGAAGGTGGAAGCCAGAACTGCTGGGAGGTTGTGCTTCTACTCCTCCATCTTGACTCTACCCTCTTTAATTTAATTTATTAAAGGAGATAAGGACTGGGACCTGTTATTTCATAGATATAGAAAACTCCTGCATACGGAAATTCTCCTTAACAATTTAGGTAAGGGAAGTGAACAGAGTAGCTGAGACTTTTTTTTTAAAATTAATTTATTTTAAACTTAAATATGCAATAAGAAAAGAAAAAGTAACATATAAACTTAAATACAAAATAAGAAAAGAAAAAAAAAGCATTGCCATGTGTACAGCAGAACATAAGAAAGGATTCAAAATATACAGCAATAAATTTCCATTTCAAGAAAACCTATATAATAAATACTACACATTGTATTCAGATGTATATATTTTCTTTGCTTTCTTGTAAGTTTTCTTTGTGCTTTCCTGTATACTTTTTCTGCTTTGTTCTCTCCCCTCCCTCTTCACCCGAGAAGGTAAAATTAAGCATGGATATATTTATATTAACATATATACATACATATATACACAATATATATAAAAATATATACACATACATCCTTACATATAAACACATATACAAAGATATATAGGCATGCATATGTATATTTTTATATATACTTAAATATCTATAATCATACTGATATATAGACATATATATTCATATGCATCTATGTAAAACCATACTATACTTATTTGTCCTCTGTTTCTGAGGGTGAATCACCTCTTCCTCCACAAGTCCAAGTCTTTCCATATTTTTCTAAGTCCACTAACTTGTCATTTCCTATGCTACAGCAATATTCCAATAGCTGAGACTTCCAATGATATGGTGGTTACATTCAAGGATTCTCCCGTCATCCTCATGGTGGAGTCAGTCTCAGTTTGGGGCAAAGCAGCTGTGTGGAGAATGAGCCAGGAGGGAAGTGAGCAGCATGGCTTAGACTTCTGAATATATGACCATATGTAAAATATGGCCACAGATAGCTTTGCTCTACATCTTCTTCCAAGAGAAAAAGAGATAGTTTGATGTTAAGAGGGAGCAAGGTTGTACTTGTACAAGTCTGAGAGATCCAAGCTGATACTTAGGATCACAGGGCATGAGAACTGGAAGAAGCCTTCAAGATCTAGTCCAATTCCTTCACTTATAGATGGGTTATCTCACACCCATAGAGGTTCAATAATATAGCTAAGTTTCTGGCAGTCAGGATTCAAATTATGAAATTTTGCTTCTAAAAATAGTTGTCTTTCCACAACACCACCCAGCCAGAAATGGAGAGTCGGGGGAGAAAAGGCAGTGACAGTGGGAAGAAGCTATGGGACAGTACTTCAATGCCACTTTCCAAATGTCCACCAAAATTTTTCTGTTTTGGGTGACTCTGGGTAAGTAACTTAACCCTGTTCATCATAACCTAGTTACTGCTCCCTAGTCCATGCCCCTAGGATGTCTGTACTGTTTCCAGCACCACCTCCTTCTTTAGGTCATACAATGGTATGACCCTAGAGAAATCACTTAACTTTTCTTTGCCTCAGCTTTCTTATCTACATTTCAGTACTTCAAAGACTCAAAAGTTTTAATGCTTTCCTATCCTGTTCCCCACCCCCACCTCCCCATCTTGTAGTCTATAGTTTTTTTTAATAATGTTGCGACCAGAAAATTAATTTAAATAATTAACTTCCTTGCAGCTGACCTGGTGATGAGCTCTTCCAATTGAGTCTGGCTTTTCTTTAGTGTGCAGTCATACAGCCTGTCACCCTTCCCATACTTGAAGCCTTTCTGGCTGCTTCAGACCTGCTGGATCTTGCACTTTACTGACACAACCTTTGAGAACCCAGGGTTCTTGATACAAGGCTACAATGTGATAGGAGTAGGACTTTAGTGGAAAAGTTGGATTTTCTTCATATGAATGTAACCTTGGTTTTACTGGATCCTTGACTGAACAATGCTGGCACGGGTATGAGAGACTCAAGCAGATACTATCCCAGAGCACATTGGTTGGTATCATTTTGGGAATCTAAATTCCTGGGAATCTGTTCTTGGAAGCTTCAGAGTAAAAGATGCTGGAAACTGGAATGGGCAGGCATTATTCTTCCCTACTCCACATGAAGAAGCAGGATGGGTAGGATCTGACTGAAGTGCCCATTTTCTGGGCTGGCTTTCCTACTCTATTCTCTACAATCCAATAAGCTACAGTTGCAGACAGTGAGAACTGGATGCTAAGGAATAGTTTTTCCCTCTCCCCAAATGAGAACTCATGGGGCCTTTATGGTGAGACTACAGAATGGTGAGAAGGGAGACTTTTGAAAGAGGGATTACCTCAATTCTTGCATCTCCAATGAACTGGTGGATGATTTCTTCTTCCAAAGGGAGAAGAGTAGGCTTAGGAGGAGAAACTGATTCTATCTGAGGCTGGTGGCACCAGCTGTTGTTTTTTCCTTTCCAAAGGGACTATTCCTGCCCTATCCCACTCCTAAATTTCCCCTTGCTCATTATCCTTTCACTGCTATCATTTTACTCCCCTTCCCTTATAGAAAAGAAAATTTGGTGCCTCCTAAATCATTGTGTCCCCTCCTGAATTACTGCCTTGTGGTGGTGGAGGGGCTTGCAAAACTCAATGAATCTATGAGCTATGCTATGCAGGGTTACCCAAGATGGGTGGGTCATAGTGCAGAGTTCTGACAAAAGGCAATCTACTGGAGAAGAAAGTGACAAACCACTCTAGTAACTTTGCCAAGCAAAGCCCATGGACAGTATGGTCCATGGAGTCAGGAAGAGTTGGACATGACTGAACTACTGAACAGCAACAATAACAACAAAACATTGTCTTGTGTGATTGATGCTGGTGTAGATAGAGATTTGGGAGAGATTGGACCTCTGTAGAGAGACAGTAGAAACATTTCTGCTTCAGCAAGTTGGAGCCACCAGGTGAGAAAGAATAAATGATTTGCAAGTCCCAAACACAATGAAGGCACAATGAAATCATACCCTCTTGGGCAAGTGCAAGTTTCCATAAGCAAGAGAGCCTGTAAGCACAGAGAGAATAATATTACAGAGGCCTAGGAGATAGGAGCACTTAAGGCAAAAGCAAGTCAACCCTGGGGCAGGGAGATCTATACTCATTGTGCAACCACTAACCTCGTGCTGCAAAGAAAAAATTTCTTAGATTCCTTATACCCTGTTCCTGCAAGTCATCTCCAGGATACTGATGGGTCACTTTGTAAAGGGGTATTGTTCAGGATTTTGTGACTTTTTGTGACTCCATTTGGGGTTTCCTTGACAAAGATAATGGAGTGGTTTCTTTCTCCAACTCCTTTTATAGATGAGGAACTGAGGGAAACTATGACTTGACCAGGGTCACAAGTGTCTGAGGCCAGATTTGAAATCAGTATAATGAGTCTTCCTGACTTTAGGGCTGGCACTCCATTCATTTCACCACGTATCTGACTCCTGTAAAGGGATGACTACCCCCTAAATTGTTGTTGTTATGTTTGTGTCTTCGAAGAGGACTTTTGAAGAGGACCATGGCATCAGGGAAATGATGACATGACTTGCAGTTGACTTTGATTTGAGTGAGGGAGGGCTGTGCAAAGTCACCAGCCTCACTTTCTCCTCCAGAATCATCTGGATCCAGTCTTTGCATCCCCTAAATATTGCAAAGGAGACCAACCTCCCCATATATAGTTCACATATAAAATGGGAACAATTTTGCTTACATTACCCCTCAGAACTGATACAAGGAAAAGAAAGTTTTTCACAAATTTTAAGTGCCATATAAGCACAAACTATTACTATAATGCTCAATAATATTTTTTTTCCTTTAACATGGAGGAAAAAGTAATTCTCAAATACTCCTCCCAGACCCCTAAATCCCCACCTTATGATTCAGACCACTCTCTTAGTCTGTCTCAGTTTAATCCTTTTGGGATCTTAATCTTTTTTACATTCCTATTAGTCACACACATGTGAGTTAGGAAGAAAGAATCACTGCTTTTTATTGCCCCTAACACACTTTAAATCATAGAGTATTAATGAAGCTTGATTTAAAAATACATTGGGAAGTACAGTCATTCACAAATTCTATCTTAGAATATAGGAAAATGTCCACCTCAGTAAGTATAAGACAATAACAATTCCATAAGCGATAGATGAAAATAAATTTCATTACCTTATAGACACACAAAGTGTGCCTCATAAAATGAGGCCCTTACTTGCTACCGAGGATTTTTCCTGTTCACTTATCCTAGTAGAACACTATCAAATGGCCCACACTTTGCAGGTGCCTAGGTAAGGCAAGAATTGACCTCTAGACTCTTGGTGACTTCTGCAAATTTCCCTAGAGATACTGATCAGTATCTTAAGGGTGAAGGTGTACCTTCTGTTCTTTTCATATTTATTGCTCTCCTTTGTTCTATTTAAGGGTAATTGCACTTCATACACTAATAAGCTCAGAGTACTAGATGGCTTAGTGAATAGAGCCCTGGGCCTGGAGTCAGGAAGACCTAAGTTCAAATCCAGTCTCAGATACTTACTAACTGTGTGATCCTGGGTAAATGACAAACCACTCCAGTAACTTTGCCAAGAAAACTCAATGGATAGTATGGTCCATGGGGTCATGAAGAGTTGGACACAACTAAACAACTACAGACTTAATTTGAAACAAAACAAAATGTAACAAAAACTCCCTTTTGCCCCACCTCATAACTTTTCCATTCAAGGATATTCAAATGCAACTTAGAACTTTTTTGTTATTAAGCATATTTTAATAAGTGCAAGTTCTGTTCATGTAATTGTTCTAGTCATTGTGAAAGTGTTTTATTCATGGTCTAGACATCCTGTTTTTTAAACTTGCATAATGCCAGCTTGCTTGTTTCTATAAATATTTTTAATCATGATTCTTCTGGTGAAATAAAAAAGAAGGGAATTACTCAAGGATTCTGAAATGTCATTTGACTTAAAATGAAAAATTCTGGGAAGATGTATTTAAATGATCCAAATATTTGCTAGTGTAGATGTTGCATGATAAGTGCATTAAAAAGTTTCAAAATAAAGTGCTTTATAAGGTCTGAGTGGGAAACTTGTTACCACCTATGAAAAGAGGGAATAAAAAGTTTAGACCATCTCTGTTTAAAGTTTAACAGGGGAATAAAACACAACATCATCTCCACTTTTTGAGATCTTTTTCTTTAGAAAAAAATAAAAAACTAAATGAAAAATGCTCCAGATCACTAATAATCAGAGAATATAAAATTAAAACAATTTTGATGTTCTACTTTATACCTATCAGACAAAGATGATAAAAGAAGAAAAGGACAGATGTTGGAGAAGCTGTGGGAAAATAGACACACTAGTATACTATTGGTAAAGCTGAGAATTGGGCCAACCATTCTGTAAAGTAGTTTGGAACTATGCCCCTCAAAGTTACCATATTATGCAGACCCTTTCATCCACCTATGCCACTAGTAGGCTTATACTACAAAGAGATCAAAGAAAGAATTAAAAAAAAATTTATGCGTACAAAAATATTTATAGCTGCCCCTTTCTTAGAAGCCCTCAAGTGGAAACGGAAGGGTGTTCACTTACTGGGGACTGTCTAAACAAATTGTGGTATATGAATGTAATGAATATTATTGTTCCATAAGAAATAATGAATTATATCATTTCAGAAGAAACTACAAAGTCATCTATGAACTAATGCAGAATGAAAAGAACAAAACCAGGAGAATGATTATAATGGTAATGGTGATTTGAAGATCTTCCCTGCCTCTTGTAATGGCAAGCAAACAAGTACTTAGCACCTTGTTTCAGTGGAGGCTTGCCCGGGATTATATCAAGTCTTTGTTAAGAAACAGAATTTGTGAAATCCCACAGTGGGAGGGATTTGCCAAAAATAGGAACAGGAAGGATGTAAGAGGTGGGAGGAACAGGGAAGAGCTAATGACCAAATAAAAAGCTGAGCACAAGCTCAGGGAGAGCCAGAACTGCTGGGAGCAAGCAGCATGAAGTCTGAGCAGCTAGCCTGAGTGAGAGAGGGGCATTCTTGCTTAAGGGAGCCTGTTTTATTTTGAAGGCCTGATGGAGGGAAGGCTTCTTGGGAAGGCTTGGGAATGTTGGTGTTCACTACATTGGTTATGTGTACCAACTTTGTGGTTACTATGATGAATCTGGCTTTCTGATTTGGGGGTTTGGGTTTCTGGTATTTGAATAAATGCTTTGGTTCTGTCCTCCATGTGGAGAGCCTGTTACATTTTGTGATTTACAACTACACCGGCATATTCATATTTGCCATGGGTGCTGTGAATATCGCATTGGCATTATAACTATTTATACAAAGACAATATATAAAAACTATTTTGAAAGACTTTAGAACCCTGATCAATGTTATGATAAACTATGAGTCCAGGGGGATAAAGATAAAACAGCCCCCTTCCCCACCTCCTGCTAGACAGATGATGGACTTAAAATGAAGAACAAGACATAAATTTTTGTTCATGGCCAATGGAGGAGTTTGTTTTGCTGCATTATGTGTATTTGCTATGAGATTTTATTTTTTATTTAAAAAAATATTTAATCAGAGGGTAGAGAGAGTGATAGTAAATGCCGGTAAAAATAAAATAAAGGTCCAGTTCAGGTCCTACCTCTTTCATGAAGTCTTTCATAATCTCTGTCCCCTCCAGCACCCCTGTCTTCAACCTAAAATGTTCTCTCTCTCCTCATATATTTCTAGAGCATTTTATCTACATTTTACCTTCTCTAGTTAATGAATATGTGTGCAAGGTTGTGCTAAGAAGTAGGAATCTTTTGTCCCTATAACATTCTAACACATTTATATATATATGTGTCACATTATCCTATATTAGACTGTCATTTTCTTTTCTTTTTTGGAGGGAAGAAGTCAAGGCAGTTGGGGTTAAGTGACTTGCCCAAGGTCACACAGCTAGTTAAGTGTCAAGTGTCTGAGGTCAAATTTGAACTCAGGTGCTCCTGACTTTAGGGCCAGCACTCCATTCACCGTGCCATCTAGCTGCCCCTAGACTATCATTTTCTTAAAGGCAAAGTATCTATTTTTCTCTTATCATTGTATCCTCCCTGCCTAGCACAGTGACCTATGTAGGTACATATCAAATGTTTGCATTGTTAGCTAAATTCACAAATACAAAATCATGTGATAAGTACAGAAAGGAAATGCAAAGTGAATTGTGTATTTACTAGTTAGATTTGTCAGATAAAATATACATTTAAGTGTTCAACCCACACTATTTTCAACAAAGGCGCATTTTGAAAAATTGCCTAATTTGTGGCAGTGAGTGAATGCGTTTATTGAAGCATCTGTAGCCAGTTACATATAAATTTTATAGTCTTACAGTCAGAGAGAGCTTGGTGGAACAATAGAGTATTATATCTGGAGTCAAGGAGACCCAAGAACAAATTTAAACTCAGAAACTGTGTGACCCTGGGTGAGTTGTATCACTGTCTTCTGCCTCAGTATCCTCATTTATAAAATAGAGACCTACCCTCAGGGTTGTTGTGAGGATAAAATGAACTAAAATATATAAAGTGCATTGTAAATCTTGAGGTGATATCCCATTAGCACTGTTGTTTCACAGACATTACAAAAGTAGTTTTCTGAGAATCACTACTGAAATAAAGCATTTACACACATGCACACACATGTGCATGCATACACACATATACAGATTTTTAAAAAATTGGTGCTTCATCACCTTATTAATCTTACCCATCTGTGATTATCAGTACAGGTTTAGGAAAATAGACCAATGACCCTTGGAAAGCTTTATTTTTAATTATTTTTCTTATTGCAAAGCCTTTGTATTGAATTCAGAATCACTAAGTATTTTTCTTCAGGGATATAAAAATACTTCATACACACAACATAGTGGAAATAGCCTTGGAGTCATGAAGGAATGGGTTTTCCTTCCAGCTCTGTCTCTTTGCCTCTCCAGACCTCAAGGGAATTGGGCTACATAGTCTCTAAGGTCATCCCATTCCAACAATCCATGAATCAATGTTAATCTTTTATTATTTTTTTTTGTATTTTTACTTTCTGAAAATTGCACTGTTCTTCAGGAGCATTTTCATCAACCCCTTTCATATGGGGCAGGCAGAGCAAGATTTCATTTTTCCTTTCTGAATTAATTTCCCTTCCTTGCAAAGGAAAACTTGACCATTCAAACCCATAGTACTGTGTTGTTTGGTTTAGTCTGTAGCGTATTTAAGGTCTCAGAGTACAATTATTGTGGTTGAGGGTAGTAATTTTTATATACATGTGTTTCCTGATGGGTTTTGAAAAGTTGGTCCTTGAGAACTTCAGAATTGGAAATAACAAGCTTTCACATTCAGATATGCCTGAGAATCAAGATTTCTTTTGAGACTCAGAAAGAGAGAGCTTACGTTGTTGGTGGAGTTGTGAACCGATTCAACCATTCTGGAGAGCAATCTGAAACTATGCCCAAAGGAGTAAGAAAAAGTGCATACCCTTTGACCCAGAAATACCACTTCTAGGAATATATCCCAAAGAAATTGTAGAAGTTTGAAAAGGACCCATATGTACAAAAATATTTATTGCAGCTCTATTTGTGGTGGCAAAGAATTGGAAATCAAGGGGATGCCCACCAATTGGGGAATGGCTAAACAAGTGGTGGTATATGAATGTAATGGGATACTATTGTGCTATAAGAAATGAGGAGCAAGGGGCGGCCAGGTGGCTCAGCGAGTAAGAGCACCGGCTCCAGTGTCGGGATGACCTGGGGATCGAATCCAGGCTCAGTTACTCAGCACCACACCCAGAAATAACTGGCCGTGTAACCTTGAGCAAGTTACTTAACCCCGATTGCTTAAAAAAAAAGAAATGAGGAGGAGACAGACTTCATAATAACTTGGAGACACTTATATAAACTGATAGTGAGGAGAACAGAACCAGGAGAACTTTGTACACAATTACGGACACATTGTATGTGTGAAGACTAACTTTGATAGACTGGGCTCCTCTCAGCAATACAAAGTTAAAAGACTCCAAAAGACTCATGAAGGAAAAGGCTATCCACATCCAGAGAAAGAACTACAGAGTCTGAATGCAGAGGGAAGCAGACTACTTGCTCTCTCTCTCGTTTGTGTTTCATTTTGTTTTGTCCCTTCTTTCTCATTGTTCACTGCATTGATTATAATCCTTCTTTACAACTTGACTAATGTTCAGTGTGAAGGTATTTGCAGAACCTATATTTGATTACATGCCACCATGGAGGGGGGAAGGAAGGAGAAGAGAGAGAGAGGGAAAATTTGAAACTCAATGGATTGTGGAAGTGAATGTTGTAAACTAAAAGTAAATAAATAAATTGAAATTGAAAAAAAAAAAGAGAGAGAGATTGGACTACCATCTTTTATTAAGATGTAGTTTAAGAATTTGCTTTCTAAAATTCTTGAATTTTACCCCTCTCCCAGAGTTGCTGACTTTATTTATCACTTATCACCTTACCAAGAGATGCCTGTGGTATCATGTTTAAAACAAAATACATTTATGATACATTAAAAAAATGAGTAAACATAACCTCCTGTTTCTCTAAAGCCTTAGTGAAAGCTTTTGCAGAGAATCAAAGTCACAAAAGAAACTGAGAAAGACAATTTAATCCTATGTACTACTGACTTTCAGCTATCCAGCTTTCCTGAAAGAGGAGAGACAAAAAGAAGAGGAAAAACAAGAGAGGATGGCAAGAGCAATTAGGAAATATTATTCAAGAAGAATTTGAGGGATATTGGGAAGCTAGGAGGTGCAGTGAATAGAGCACCAGCCCTGGAGTCAGGAGGACCTGAGTTCAAATTCAGCCTCAGACACTTGACACACTTACTAGCTGTGTGACTTAGCTGTGTGACTAAGCAAGTCACTTAACCCCAATTTCCCTCAAAAAAAAAATTTGAGGGATACTAGTTTGGTCTGTTCTATCCGTATATAGTACATATATATATATATTTAGACACACATACATATATACATATATAATAACAGAATGGATATATAGAATATTATATCTACATACATATAAATATACTATATTTAATGTGTACATATTATATATACATATATATATAAAACTGAAGGATGTAGGATATGGTATGGAGTAGCTATATATATATATATATATATAAAATATATAATGTGTATATATTATTGCCATATAATGCCAAGCAAAGGCAACTTCCCAAGGTTCAAAATACCAGAAAAGGTGCTCTCCATTTTATTCAGTGACAAATTAAGAACAGAAAAGATCAAAATATGACATCATTCAAAATACAGCATTTACTAAGTGTGATTAAATAGTCTCCAAGTATTACCCCACCCCAGGACCTTACATTCATTCAATCAATTACAAAGTCCCTGTTCTAAATACTACTCCACCCCTAGGCTGTACCTTCATTGAGTCCATCACAAAGCCCCTCTTCTCAAATGGAGATTAGTTTCCAATCATAAGTAAAGTACATTCATTTGTTCAATCATAGAACACAAAAAGGTCAAAAGTTCCCCACCCCTGGATCACAACTGAATCTACCCCAGAGTTACAACAAGTTTAAGCACAGCACTTAATACCCAAATGGAGGTCTTTTCTTCATCTTGACACTTGAGGCAAGTTCTCAGCAATCTTTGTTCCTGGGGAGACAAAGCTTAGCAAGTCCACAAGATACATTGCCAGTCTCTTCATTAATTCATCCTCTGTCTGCAGAACAATCCTAGGACCCCTGAAAACATTAGCAAAACCCTCTTCCAGGATTTCTGTAAACATACAACAAGAAAATCCTTCTTCAGGGCTTCAGAACCAACAGCAAGGTTCCAAGCCTTCTGCAACAACAGCACTGTCCTTCACCAGTGGACAGTATTCACTTTCTGTCTGCAGAACAGTCTCAGGAGCTCTTAACCAACAGCCAGGTTCCAGAACTTCTGCAACAACAGGACTGTCTTTCACCAGTGGACAAATATGGCAAAACAACATCAAAACAGACAGGCAAAGTACCAACAAAACAGCCATGTCTCCTCAGTCATTGGCAGCTCCGGAGGCAGGTCTCAAAAGTCCAGGGCAATTCAAAGTGGCCCTCAGCAATCCTCTCAGTCTCTCTCTGCCTCCAAAAGGGTACTTCCAAAAAGTTCTTCTGCCTCTCTCTTATTTTGTGTCTCTCTAAATCTACGTCACCAGCTCCTCCCAGTTCAGCACTCTCTTTTCACGTCAACAAGTCCATCCCACAAGTGGGATTAACAAGCTCTGGGTTTTAACACAATCAAACCAAAAACCAAGCCAATACAGGGGAATCTTTAAATGCCATTACTGTTACAATTACATACACACACACATACACACACATATATATAAACTGAAGGATGTAGGATATGGTATGGAGTAGCTAGGTATTGCAGTGGATAGAGTGATGGGCCTGGAACCAGGAAGACTCATTTTCCAGAGTTCAAATCTGGCCTTAGACCCTTACTAGCTGTGCGACCCTGGGCAAGTCACTTAATCCCATTTGCCTCAGTTTCCTCATCTGTAAAATGAACTGGAGAAGGAGATGGAAAACCACTCTAATATCTTTATCAAGAAAACTGAAAATGGTGGTCATGAAGAGTAGGGCACAACTGAAAGATGACTGAACAATAATAGTATATAGGAGCATTTACTTTCTTGACCTTTTGAAACTCACAACGTTGGAGTCTCCAAACCTTTTAACAAAAATGGAGACCAAACACAGAAGCAAAAGGAATAAGACTTGTCCCACTGAGGCCATGTATATGTTGGCCTCAGAGGGGAACAGGCCCAAGGTCTCTCCTCTTACAGCATTGACTTTCCCGCCATTAGAAAAGGAGTCTAACTAAGATAATTCTTTCAATTAGTATTTTATGTTCTGTGTTTAGAAGTTCTCAGCAATTTTCTTGTATTATTTCCTGCATTAGAATGCTACTGTTTGTTTGTGTTGTCATATTCTTTCAGAAGACCTATGATCCTTAGGTTGTCTCTATACATCTTGACTTTCAGATCAATATGTTTTGCTTGCATAGTGAGCACATTTTCTTTTAATGTTATTTTAATTTTTTTTTTTACTACTTTTCTTCTAGATTGTCTTTCATTTCTATGTATTTGTCTTCCTAATCTATTATTGCCTCTTGTTTCTTTGGTAAGACTTATCATTACAGATTCCAGTTTTGCTATTCTGCCTATTATTTTTCCTGTATAGGACATGAATTCTGCTGTTACAATTTTCATTTCTCTTTCAAAATACTCAGGAATAGAATGTTGTGGTTCTGTGTTGTATTCAAATTCCACAGGGTCCTCCATTTCATCAAGTGTTAGATTGTTTTCCTTTGTTTTGCAGTATTTTTTCATAGATGCCTGAACAAATTTATCAGCTGTGAAGGTCATATTTCTTTCTACTGTTAATGTTTTCCCCATTGATTTATCTGTTTTTGTTTAATGTTTATATTTTTGTCTTTATTTTTAATGTCTTTGAGTTTTCTTTTTCATAAGATCTTTGGTAATTTCAGTCTCCCTTTCTCCCCCTCCCCTATTTTTCTCTGTTATTCACTTTCTAGCTCCCTCTTCTCTGATGATGGTTTCCCTAGGGGCTAGATATCAAAGCCTTCCAGTTTCCTCCCATGCTGGGCAATTTGTGGTTTAAAACCTAGATTTCTTACTCAAGTAATATTTGGGGAGACAGAATCAGCCTCAGGTGAATAATGAGCTCTTTCCCTCAGGTTTAAGGTAATGTTACTTGCCTCCTCTCCCCTACCCACATACATATGGTGTGTTCCACCATTCCCTTTGTCCCTTAGTTTTCGGTCTAGCAAGTCCAGAAGACTGCCACACTGTTGCCATTGCAGCCAGAAGTGATTTGTGTCTTTTGGGGTTTGGGTCTCTGATGCTATGGAAGGATTCATGATTTTAGATAGAGGTTCCAAAAATGAGAGATACCACCCCCTCTGGGGTTCTGGAACAATCCAGGGGGTGGTAGTAACCTTGGGTGCAATTGGGGGATATTGAATAAAAATAAGAGGGTTGGTGGAAGTATAAGGAAAGAAGAAAAGAAAAGAAAAAAAATGTTCATACATGTTTTATCTGTTGTGTAACAGAGTTAAAGTTGCAGTGATTACATTATTTTCTAAATAAACACACAAAATGCATATTCAATGACAGGTCTTAACAAGCAAGTGTTGGCAGGTCAGCATGTTGCACATTGTTGGGAAGTCCAACATTCATCAGCAGGAATATGTGCGTGTAATAACTTGTTTACAATATGATACAATACAGTTACATGATGCAGTATTGCGTTATTAAAATTTCAATGCAGGAAAAAACCCCATAAATTTACAATAAATTATTAAATTTAAGGTGTGTCATTTCAAAAAAAATGTATTTTTTTGAAATTACACAATTAAAAAAAACATTACAGGATTAAAGAAGGTAGATTTCCAGAGTGGCATTGAGTTATTTTTTTAGAAGGGGTAGGTAGGTCAAATAATTTTAGGAATGCTACTCTGGTTTAGGGCATGGGGTTGAGCTCTATTTCAAACCCAGATAAGTGTGCTATCCCTTTCCCTCTGTCTCTTGCAAAGATCTTTCAGGGTACAGAATGTTGCCACTGCAAGATTTTAGCAAGCTTCTGCAACCTATTGCTGGGATCTCCATGGCACTATTCAGAAGGAAGGAGATTGAGATATAGGGCTGGGTTTTGTTGTAAGCTTTGGGTCAGCTAATGAATTCTCATTGTAGGTGGTATGGTGTGTGGTAGTTGAAGAGGTACAGGGGAGTTATAAGCTCAGTTTTTAACCTTTGTAACTCCTATTCCAAAGCCCATTGGTATGGGACTTTCTCCTTATTGGTAGAGATGAATGCCATACCTTGTGTAAGGGGATGGATGGAGTTGGCAAGAGTGAGAGAGATCCAACCTTCTTTAGTCAAATGACATTCTTCAAGTATCAAGTGACTTCTGGCTTCCAGCTTTGAGAGGGAAGATAGAAGAGGCCAACTCTTGAAGTAAAAGATTCTGGGAAGACATGATAAGAACTGGAAGTCTCCATCATGTCCCTGTCCCCATCTTACTATTCTAGAGACTTTGGGAAGCTTCCCTTTGGGTGAGATCTAGAACTTTTTTTCTTGGTTGAGCTGAGTTATATTGCTCCCAATTGGAGAACTCCTTCACTCTGTATTGTCTGATATATATTCTTCTCTGTATATTGTCTCTGATTTCTACTTAGCTATGATTTGGATAAATGAATTCCTTTGTTATTCCTTTTATGTGTTCCTTATGGAACTGGTATTTGGTGAAAGGGGTCAAGTGGTGGATATAGAACTTGGTGTCTCTTTCCCCGTATTAATGACAAAGTAATCAGAAGTTAGCTTGAATTTTATCATGTCCCCTGGAGCAACAGTATTTAATGGAGCAGATTGAGAAACTGCTAGCCTTCTCTCTGAGGTCAAATTTCCGTCCCCAATTTCTTACTTCCCCTTCTGGCAGGAATTATAGTCTTACTTGCAGAAGACTGGGGAGAGAAGAAGCTAGAAATGTCTAGTCTATCTCCCTTCAAATCACACAAAAATGGTCCTTGACACATGAGGGCTCTACCATACATGAAATTCACTCTCTATACCTTCTTTTGGATTCCAAGTATCCTTGATCATGGAAACAACAAACTGAAGTTACTTTATCTTTGGCTTATAATTTCTGTTTTCAAGAGGTCTGAGAGGTTGGGGGAATCAGAGGAAATGTCTAGTTCTCTATCTTGTTTGAACAAATAATAATAATTTAATTTGAAATTTGAGAGATACTAGACCACATCATCTGTTAGCTACTCTCTACTCTCCAACCACATCATCTTTAGTCACCTTGCATCCCTCCATAAACTTCTACCTCTGTGACCTATTCAATGGCTGCCTCTCCTAGGCCATGGTTTTAGGACAGCTACAGATGCAATGCCTCATTTTACTCCCTATTGTCTATGTCACACCCATCTTGCTTTAAGCACCTATGCTTTCTTCTCACCCCCAGTTCTGGAACCATGAGCTGTGATCACGTCAATTCTTCCACTGAACCTGGATGGTCCAACTGGCTCTCCTGTTGTCCTACCCCCCATCTCTGTTAGAATGTTAGTTTCACAAAGGTGAAGACTCTCATTTTTTTACTGGCCAGTAGTATGCACTTAATAAAGCCTTTTCATTTACATGTTAGGCATAAAACAATATATTAATTGCTTTGAAAAAATATATATGGCCATCTTGGTTATTTCATATATTGGCTTTTACAAAAATCCCAAGGTTTTTCTTGTAAAAAGAAGCAAACTTTTATCATCTCAAAAAAAGAAGTTACATAAAGAGAATGCACAACTTCCCTTTCTGACAATTTTACTGTTGTCTATGACTGGGTGAGTAGCCTGATATCTCGGTTTTCTTTGAAACTTTGGAAACTGCCTTGATGTCACAGTGACTCAGATAGACTACCTGCTTTCAGAGAGGGAAGGATATATCTTTTAATCTGTACTATTGTTTTCTTCTCTGATCCTATGGGCTGAAAGGGCACTCTACGTTTTCCTTTTTTCCCCCTCAAAGTCTTATTGATGCCTTTTGTTCTCTGCACCTGTCATTTCTATGGGTCTGGAGTCAGAGGTTTTGGGTTCATATACTTCCTCTGGCAGTAACTACCTCTGTGGCTATTTAACAAGTCATTTGACCTCTCTGGGTCTGTGTTTTCTCATGTGAATTGAGGAGTTGGATTAGCTGGTTTTTGAAGTTCCTTCCAGCTCTAATTCTACAATTCTATAATAGCTTTTTATCACCTCCCTCTCTTACTTAATCCTTCCTTATAACAATATCCTGTTTTCTCTCTTGGGTGATTTATTCTCACTTTCCAGATTCCTTATTTGCTTTTAAACCTTCAAATGTAATTTAGGATTTTCTTGGGCTGCTATTTCCCAAAGTACAAATGCTGCGTATAAAATTTGGCTGCCTCAGTAGTATTTTGGGTAGAGTGTCAGACCTAGAGCCAGGAATATATGAGTTCAAATCCTGATTTATTAGTTGTGTGATTCTGTGTAAGTCATTTAATCTGTCTGCCTCAGTTTCCTTATCTGTAAAATGGGGATAATAATGGTACCTAGGCAGCTCTAGCTGATTCAATGGTTAGAGCACTGGGCCTGGAGTCAGGAAGACCTGAGTTCAAATCTGAATTCAGACACTTACTAGCCATATGACCATGGGCAAGTCACTCAACTACTGTTTGCCTTGGAAGAAGTTAAGTTGCTTTGTGGCTAGAGCACTGGACCTGGAGTCAGGAAGACCTGAGTTCAAATCTGGCCTTAGACACTTACTAGCTATGTGACCATGGCCAGTCACTTGACCTATTTGCCTTAATCTTCTGGAGAAGGAAATGATAAACCACACCAGTATCTTTGGCAAGAAAATCCCATGCACAGTCTTGGTGTGCTATGGTCCAAGGGGTCACAAAGGGTCAGACATTACTAAACAACAATAACAACAACAATGGTACCTATCTTCCAGGGTTCTTGTGGGAATGAAAAGATATAAAATTTATAAAGTACTTTGTAAAACTTAAAGTATTATTTGAATGTAGCTATTATTGTTAGTCATTTTGGAAGTGTTGAACAGTTTTCCTCCCAACATCCCCTTTGTTTATTCTTTGTGGTGTATAAAATATTAAAGTATATGATATATACTTTGATGAGTATTTTCTTCATTATTCCCCAGGGAGCAAAGATAATTAGATGCAGAAGGCTTGGGAAAGCTTAGCTCTGAAACTGAAAACTCCAGTTCTTTTACCAAGACTTATTTTCCATAGGGTTATCAAAATTCTTCCAAGAAGTTAAGGATAGTTCTCATCTGACCTCCTCTAGCTAATCATCCTGCCCTTCTTTTTCAGTTTGGTCAGTTGGGACTTTAAATGACTTCATAAATGGCTGAATTTTGTTCTTATTTTTCCAGTGAAAGAAGCACTTTCTAATCGTAGCCTTTTTCCTTTTTCAATGGACCTGTGATTTCACTGCGGTAGGGAATTCTCAGTAAGGAAACTTCTTATGCTAATAGAGATCAGTTCTACTCTACGACTTACAGTAATATTTAGAAATGTGACATTTAAATTAATATCCTGTTAGTTTTATCTACTAATTAGCTTAGTTTTGTAATAGAGGCATATAGAATGTTTAGATTTTAACCTCAATTTCTATAGAAATGAGAAATTTCTTGTACAAGGGCATAGGGACACCAAAGAAAAATTCCACCAATGTTGTTGTTCTTGTTCGGTTGTTTCAGTCATGCCTGACACTTCATGACCCTGTAGATCTCTGTCCATGGGATTTTCTTGGCAAAGATACTGGATTGGTTTGCCATTTCCTTATCCAGTGGCAAGCAGAGGCTAAGTGACTTGCCCAAAGTCACACAGCTTAGGAAGTTTCTGAGGCTGGATTTGAACTCAGATCTTCCTGACTCCATGCTCAGCACTCTATACACTACACCACCTAGCTGCCTCCATTCTACCAACACTTTCACCAATTTCTCTCAAAAATATAGTGCTTTAAAGTTTAACTCATTTTATACTCAAAGCAATACTGTGAGGTAGGCACTATTATTATCCCCATTTTACAGATGAGGAAGCTGAGCCAGATTAAGTGAATTGCCCAAGGTCTGAGACCATATTTGAACTCACATTTTTATGACCTCAAGTCTAGCACTCTATATCCTCTACCATCTTGGAGCCTTTAAACATGGAGAAACTATATTATAATGCAACCATTGCCATGAATTCAAACAGTCTTAGTAAAGCTATTAGAAAGCTCCTCTCCCTCCAGACCAGCTAGCTCCAAAACCTCTTTCTATTGTTTGAAATTTCACTGAAGCACAAGCAAACCAGATAATTTCATTGCCTATAAAATGAGGAAACATAGCATCAGAGGTCTTAGAGTGCTCTTAGATGTCTGTTCCAGTTCCCTTATTTTATAGATCCCAAAGACACATACGTTGTACATAGTAGAGCCAAGGAGTGAACACAGGTCCTCTGCTTCAATATCCAGCTTTTTTTTCTACTACACCAAGATGGCTCTGTTAGAGGGAGCTGATCTCCAAAGTCACTCCAAGATTGAACTTTATGATCCTAAATAGCCTTCTAAATAATACAGATAATAAATATTTTCAGAATTAATACAATTACATAATTTTAGAGTTTTGGAATCTCCACTATAGGAAAGCAATCATCTGTTTTCTGCTTGAAGAACTCCATTTAGGGGGAAACTAGTATCCCCTGAGACAACCCATTCTTAGGAAGTTTTTTTTATCCTGCATTGAAACTAGTCCATTTGACTTTGGTGCCTTGACTAGGCATAACACTTTTTAATTGAATCAAACAATCAGAACTTAGAATGAACAGGGCCTGTACAATGTCTTCAATCAATCAATATCATCATGTGAGAAATCTGCAATTTGTACAAAAGATAGAATATATCTCAGAAATGAGGATAAAAAATTCTGATTATCTAGGTTTGGAGTAAAGGGAAGAATGAGCTGAGGCAATGAAGGGGAGTCATTGGCTTTATAGGCATCTCAGAGATAAGAACTCTCTCTTAAGCTGAGGAAAATTCCAAGAAAAGATTGGTGTTCTCTCCAATTTCTGCTCCTGGACTGTCTACCCACAGATAATATAATAAAATCTGTTGTTTTGTTACACACATATTTCCAGTAAACTGAATTTTGACTCAATCACAAAGAAATCAGTAACAAACTGGAAATAAAAAAAATTAAGTTAGGTAGAGAGCCTCTGCCTAGGTGTTAGGAATTTTTCTAACACCTTGAGCCCTAACTGAGGGTTCATAGTAATTATGAGTGAACTCAAAACTCTTCATCTAAAATTAATTAACTAAAGCCAAAGAAAAGAGAAATAGATGAATCTTAGGGACAATGGGCTTAAAAGAGTTATTAACTATTATACTGACATCAATCTTAAATGTCAGTCCATCCATAGCTAGTAGTTCTTTCCTCTGGAGCCAAACAAATCTAATCCTTCTTCCACTGAGTCTTATATGATACAGACTTAAGGCCCTTTATCACTCAAGCTGCTGTCTTATGTATGTTCTTCAGGTTATTTGTGTTCTTTCTAAAATGTGGTGTCTATAACTCAAACAGTAATCTGTATGTAGTCTGACCAGGGTGGAGTATAAAGGGACCCTCACCTCCTTGTCCCTAGAAGCTATCCCTTTCAAGGTGGAAAATTACATCAGTACTTTTGATTACCACATTATTAAAATTCCCAGATCATTTTTTCATACAATCTCTGACTCTCTCATCATCTTATGAGGTGGATGTTTTTTATTTTATCTTATTTTTTTTTCCTTTTGGAGGGCAATTAGGGTTAAGTAACTTGCCCAAGGTTACATGGCTAGTATTTTTTTGTGTGGGTGTTAAGTGTCTGAGGCTGGAACTGAACTCAGGTCCTCAAGACTCCAGGGCTGGCACTTTACTCACTGCGCCACCTAGCCGCCCTGAGGTGGATGTTTTTTTAACCCAAATCCAAGACTTTACATTTATCCTTACCAAATTTCATTTTATTAGATTCAGCCCAAAGATCTAGACTTTCAGGATCTTTCTGAATCCTGTCTTTGTCATCCACTATGTTAGCCATCTTTCTCAGTTTTGTGCTATTTGCAAATATGTTGGGTATGGATGCTCCATTAAAGACTTCCTGCCAAGCTGGCATAGGGCCATTGTTGTCTGTTCTTTGAATCTACTCATTCAATCAATTCTGAATATATATAATTCTATTATCTAAATAATAATTCTACAGAATTTCCAAAAGAATAGTATGCAACACTTTACCAAATGCTCTGCAAAAAATTAGGTGAAATCGACTCTGAAGTATAAGATTTTTTCTACACATAAGCAAGGTAGGCCTAGCTACTTCAAAATATCACCATTCCTTAAACTCTCATCATCATAATCATTCTTTTGAGTTAAGACTTTGTATTCACTATAAAGGTATGTTATCTAATCTCAAGTGGGCCCTCACTGAAACAAGGCAATTCTTTTACTCCTTTCTCAATTTTCTATTCTGCTCACCCCAGTGACTGTTCCAAAACTTCTCTTCTTTCCTCAAGTTTCCCATATCTTCTCCTCCCACAATCCTCTTTATCAGTTGTCAAATCTTATTTCTATTCCAATAATGTGTTTTCTATAATTACCTTTCTCTCCATTTACACAATGCAGGCCTTCATCTTATCTTATTTAGATGATGATTCTTAAATGATTTTCTTAACCCAAGTTATATATATATTATATATATATAATTTGTATATTATATATTATATGTGTATATATATATTATTATTATACAACCCTATTCGAATAGAGCCTTCACACATCTGCCAAAATAAATTTTTAAGGGCAAGTTTGACCATGTCAGTTCCCTATTCAATTAACTCTAGTGGCTTCCTCTTGCCTCTCGAATCAAATGTAAACTTGTCTGTTTAGCTTTTAAAGTCCTTCAAAACATAACTTCATTCTATCTTTCCAGCATCATTAAACATTACTCATTCTCTCTATCACTTACTTTCTCATGTCCCAAGATCCAGCCTGACAGGACCTCTCTCTGTTCTTCACACATGATACTCCATCTCCTTTTTTGTTCTAGGCATCGACTTCCCAATGTATAGAATGCACTTGGATAATATTTGTGGAGTACTTAGCATAAGGCCTACATATAAAGGCAAGCAAAGAAGTACTTAGTGCCTTGTTTCAGCTACTTAAGTATTTAGCACCTTGTTTAAGCTCCTTGTGATTTGAAGGTGGGAGGAACTTGCTGATGCAACAGGAAGGAGAATCACCATATATAAGGAGGAACACAGCTGGGACAGAGCAGACCTGAGAAGGGGAATGGTTGTGGAGGCCAGGCACTCTGTCTTTTCTGTTGTGTTTTGATACTTTTTACATAAATCCTGGAACCTTAATGGAAGCCCTGAAAGAGAATTTTCTTGTTGTCTGTTTACAGAAGTCCTGGAGGATGGTTTCAGAGATCCTGGGACTATACTGTTGATTCGTATTGAATTCTTATACATTGTTTGTGGGTCTGTGTTGATTTCACAGTAGAGAGTGAATTGATGATGGTGCCAGCAATGTGCATGAATGTTGTTTTGGCTCTGTTAAGCTTTGTCTTCCCAGAAACAGAAACAGCAAGGGACTTGAGGTGAATTGGACACTGTGAGCTTCAATATGTAATGGGAACTGGATGAGGAGCTGGACGAGTTGCTGAGAACTGCCTACTTGTGAATCCAGGGAGCCGGACACATGAAAGAAGACCCATGGAATTTGGGAGCCAGCCTTGAGCCAAGATGAAAAGACCTCTCCTTGGATGCTGACTGAAAAGATCATGATTTAAGTGATCTAGGCGTGGGAGAATTTTGTACTCTGTACCTTGTACCCCTTAAGGATGATTGAGTTAAGGATGATTGGAAACTAACCTCCAATGAAGAAGAAAGAAGCCTTTTTGACTAAGAGATTAAGACAATGAGGTGGGAAAATTTAGACCTTTGTACTTTGTGTCCCTTAAGGAGGATTGCTCCTTAAGGATGATGGAATTAAGGGCTTATTGAATGATATCTTTTGTTTAAAACTATGTGGTCACTTCAAGTGAAAACTATGTGACCACTTTAGTGATAAGTTGTTATGTTATATCATTGTGAATGCTGTACTTTGGTTTCTGTGAATGTTTTGTTTTATTTTTCTGCTGAATAAATAGAGAGTTCACTATACTTTGTGATCAGAACCTTATAATTATTCACAGCAGCAGTCATCTGGAAAGCTGCTTGTGATTGACTTTGCACTATCACATAGTAGGTAATAATATATATATATATATATTTATGTAAGTATATATGTATATATGTTATTATTCTGGAGGGATGCTAAATCAATTGATCGTATGCCTCAAGTTATGATTTAGCTGAATTTCCAAATGAGGAAGAGGCACTGAATGCCATCAAGTTCCTCTCGAGTGGCAAAACACCTGGCACTGATGCCATCCCAGCAGAGAGCTACAAAGCACAGGCTACAAACCATTGCTCATGCAGAAGGTAACTGAAATCTTCTGGCTTATATGGTAGGAAGAATTCATCTCCCAGGACCTTAAATACCTCCATAATCCATCTCTATAAAGGAAAGGAAACAGGCTGTCTTGTGACAATCACTCCTGGTCATTGCTGGCAAAATCCTTGACAATGTCCTCCTTAATTGACTGATCCTCTGGAAGATGGTCCCCTTCCTGAGAGTTAATGTGGCTTCCAAAAGGGTCATAGAATGGTCAACATGGTGTTTGCTGCCTGACAACTCCAGGATGAATGCTGGGGTCAGGACAGAGGTCTATACATAATGTTTGTTGACCTGACCAAGGCCTTTGATACTGTCAGTCATGAGGGCCTGTGGAAGATTATGGTGAAATTTGGTTGTCCAGAGAAGTTCATCAGCATTGTACACCAGTTTCATGATGGTATGCTTGCATAGATTCTGAATGAAGGAAAATGTTCTCATGTGTGGTTTTTTTTTTAAGCAATTGGGTTTAAGTAACTTGCTCAAGGTTACATTGCCAGTATATTTCTGGGTGTGGTGCTAAGTATCTGAGCCCGGATTCAACCACAGGTCATCCCAACTCTGGAGCTGGTGCTCTTACTCACTGCATCACCTGGCTACCCCTCTCATGTTTTCTTGATCACCAACACAATGAAGCAGGGTTCTTTGCTTGTTCTCATGCTCCTCAGCATAATGTTTCATATGATGTTGTCAGATACCTTCAGTGAGGATAAAAATAGCATCAAGATCAGCTTCCACACTGATGATAAATTATTTAACTCAAGAAGGCTACAAGCCAAGACCAAAGTAGAGGGGGAGTTGGTGTGTGACTTTTTGTTCACAGATGATTGTGCATTCAATGAAGTCTCTGAGGCCAAGAAGTATGGATCAATTCTCTGCCACTTGTGCTAATTTTGACTTGATAATCAACACCAAGAAAGAGAGGTCCTCTACCAGCTAGTACTACACCATCTATACATGGAACCATTGGTCACAGTAAATGGAGAAATTTTGAATATTGTAGATAAATTCACTTACCTTGGCAGTATGCTCTCCAGGACTGTCCACATAGATGATTAAATTATCTGATACACATATTGCCAGAGATAGCTCAGTATTTGGAAAGCTCAGAAAGTCATGTGAGATAATATGACTAATGTGGAAAGGTTTCACATGATTGTATATATGCATAACCTACATCAGATTGCTTGCTGTCTTGGGGAGAGGAAGGGGAAGAAGGGAGAGAGAAAAATTGGGACTTCAAAATCTTTCAAAAATGAATGTTGAAAATTGTCTTAACATGTAATTGGAAAAAAATAAAGTACTATTAAAGAAAAAGGAAGGAAGAAAGGAGGGAGGGGAGGGAGGGAAGGAGGGAGGGAGGGAGGAAGGAAGGAAGGAAAGAAGGAAGGAAGGAAGGAAGGAAGGAAGGAAGGAAGGAAGGAAGGAAGGAAGGAAGGAAGGAAGGAAGGAAAGGTGAGAGAGAAGAGATAGCAGGCTGTATACCAAACTGAAGCTCTACAGAGTTGTTGTGCTGACTACACTATTGTATGCCCATGAAACCTGGACAGTCTATCAGTGCCATGCCAGAAAACTGAATTGCTTCCACTTCAATTGTCTCAGGAAATCTTGAAGATTGCCTTGCAAGATAAGGTACCAGGCACTGAGATCCTCTCTAGAACTGAACTGCCAAACATTCAAACTCTGTTGCAGAGAGCACAACTCCAATGTGATAGTCACATAGTCTGAATGCCAAATGCACAATTACCTAAATGACTATGTTATGGATAACTTGCACAAGGTAAGCATTCACATGATGTTCAGAAGAAACCGTATAAGGACACTCTCAAGGTATCTCTGAAGAATTTTAGTCTTGACTGTGAGACATGGGAAACACTAGTAGAGGTCTATCCAGTATGGCACACCCACATCAAAGAAGGTGCTGTACTCTGTGAGCAAAGCAGAACTGTAGAAGCAGAAAGGAAAGATGAGCTGCACAGAGGCACCTCCACCTTAAATATTCTAACAGACCACTTGTGCTCAATCTGTGTCAGTGCCTTCTGAACTCATATTGGACTGATTAGTCACACACCATACCTTGACCCCAATATTATGATGCTATTGGTCTTCTTTGAAAACAAAGGACAAACAATGACAAGCACACAGTGGGCACTCTGGGAATATTGTTATTGTGATTATTATGATTCTCTTTTCTTCTAGACACAGCTCAAACACCACTTTCTACATGAAGCCTTTCTTGACACCCTCAACTGCTATTGTTGTCTCCCTGTTAAAATGTAAGATCCTCAGGAGTGAGGATTGTTTCATTCATTCTGTTTGTATCCTCAGCACTTAACATAGTGCCTGGGACATAGTAAGTGCTTAATAAACATTTGATTGTTAATTGACTAATTTGTATCTTCAGGAGACTTCTATTAAAATATGAATGTAACACTTATGGAAGGAATCATATTATGTATTTAGTAGCCATTGACACTTTAGTACAGCTTTAGTTTATCAGTTTTATTGGTTTATCAAAACACACTTCTTTTCCTGACTTCATTATTTCTCTCACTGGCACTGTCATTCACTCAGTTGTCAACAGCTGAAACCTGCTTGTTGCTGTCTTTTCAATCTTTCTTCTACTTTACTTCCCCCTCTACATAATCAGTTTTCAAATCTTGTTGATTCTTCACCCACACTATCTCGCAAATCCATCTGTTAGCAAGATTCCAAACATCTTCTAGAGGACTTTGCAACACTGAAATGGTTTTAGGATCATTCTGGATAATCCTAATCTCAGAGACATGCGCAACCTCCCATAGGCAGTATTGGAGGAAACAAAGTCTAAACTAGAAAGATAAAAAAAAAAGAGCTCCCCACCCCCTCCGGTTCACTGAAAAAAAATAAAAACAAATATGGAAGAGAATGAAATGAGAAATCTTAAGCTTTGTTTCCTCTCTTTGAAATGACTGAGTTTTTGATATTAATGATTTGGTATATGTGGTAGGTGATACATTTTTATGATTCACAAAGGGTCTCTATGTGTAAAGCATTGATATTGAACCCCAGTACAAGGGCATCAGGATCACCACACAAATGATAAAACATCTGACAACCACTGATTCTCATTATTATGTTCTTCCCCTCCCTTGTCTCTTTTATATGAGATAATTTACACTATTCTGTCTTTCCCTATCTCCTCTCATTGTATTCTTCTCTCACCTCTTAATTTTATTTTTTAAATATCATCCCTTCCTATTCAATTGGTCCGGTCCCCTCTGTCTATGTATACCTGTACACATATATACACCCACTCACATATGTATTCATATGCATATATACCCTCCTATATAGATACATATGTGTGTGTGTGTGTGTGTGTGTATAAAGGGTCTCTATGTGTAAAGCATTGATATTGAACCCCATTACAAGGGCATCAGGATCACCACACAAATGATAAAACATCTGACAATCACTGATTCTCATCATGGTATCTGTAGTAAAATAGCCAAGAGGTCATTACTCACACACACAAACCTTTTCTGGTGCTAGAGTTGACAGTGAGACTCTCTACCACCATTTTCTCAGTGTTCCATAGGCCATCATCCAGGCTACCCTCTCTCCTGGGAGCTCAATTGGGTGGGTAACTCCAAATCTATTACATCTCCAGTAGGTGCTATGTCCCACAAATACCAATATGTGATGGGAGGCATTGACAAAGTTCCTTTATTGGTTCTGTTCCCAAAAGAACAGTTTTTGAATATCCAGTCCTTTTTTCTCTAGGCCTTAAAGCACTCAGCTTTAACCAAGGCCCATAATTCATCAGTGTAGATGAAGATCTTATCTGACCTGCTTCTCAAGGTTCTTTCATATTCTGGCTATGTAGATTACAACCCACTAAGAGGACTTTGTAAAACTCCCTTTCCTCAAGCTATTTCCTTTTAACCAGGCCATAGAAATCCAGTGGCACATGCCTCTTTTATTGTGGGCAGAGCAGAGCTATGAGTGAATCAGGCAAAACAGCATTGTTGAGGAGCTAGGTCCTATTGTGTAGGGGCTTATTGGGTTATTGGAGGCAGCAGGAAATTGAGGCTTGAACTAGTGGTAGAGTACTCTCATGATGACCAATAACACCTGAGAGACCTGAGAGGGCACAATTTTGAATGTATCATTTCCATTTAATTGTAGAGAACTCCTGTCCTCTTCCATTTTATTAAAAGTGACCATTTTCATCACCCAGCTCAAACATGATGACCACTATCCTTTTCTGGTGACTTATAAGGATAATACTAATGGAGATCAGAACCAATTGCTTCATGGGGCAGAAAAATGTGTTCAGTTCCACTGAAATCAAGTCTATAAGAGAAGAAAAATTCAATCCTAAGAAGATGCAGGGTTTTAGTCCTCAATTTCCCATAGTAGACAAAGGAAGTCTAGAAGCATATTGGTTATTCTGGATTATGGGTGGGTCATCTGACCCTGTTTCATTTGTGTAATAGCAACTAGGACCCATGAGACAGGAGAACAAAGGTTTTTCAAAACTGGTATAGAAAATGGCCACTTTGAAGAATTTAGAGCTCCAGAAGTTTTATGGTCATTTGGTATTGCCACCCATAGGTGGCACCCAAAGGCTCTGTTCAGATTGTTCATCCTGGGCAGAGACCTACAAAAACATGGACCCCACAGGATCATAAGGGCCAAGGGGGAGAGACTATTGGTTAGTACACTTTAAATCTTCTAGGGCTATAATGTGTTCTTGGGCTCCACAAGAGGTAGACTTATGGGTAAGGCACCATTAGTATAGCCAGGTTGGGGTTAAGAGTTCTCCAAAACCTAAGCAATCCAATAAACTTCTGGGCTTCCTTTGTCAATTATGGGGAACTGAGTGCCCAAACCCTGGATTTTCTTAGGATTGACCTTCTCTTTTCCTATAGCCTTGATTTTGGTGGGACTGAACACATATTTCTGTTTGTGACCTGTTGGTCCTGGCCTCCAACAGTATTATCCTTGTAAGTCACTAGAAATGGGTGGTGGTCATCAGATTTGATAAGTACCAAGTCAGGGAAACAAGAGACCTCTCTACTGTTATTGCCAGGTCAATGAATGAGTGACTGAATACATCTCAAGATGGAGTAGTAAATAACCTAAAAGAAATTTAGAAAGTCTTTCTCAAGGACATTCTGGAAAAGAAACCTATGTCTTGGGAAAAGATAGGGTTTTCATCATTGCTGCTAATAAAGTATATTAAGTTGCCCTTGTATATAAGTCATTGGACTAGGCACAAAGACAAAGAAAAAAATTAAATAGTCCTTGCTCTCAAAGATCTTAATTCTACTGGGGGAGGGAGAAGATACAAAATGTATACAGGTAATTTAAAAATATGATAAATATACAGTGAAAAGAGAGTACTAATAAATGGAAGTTAGGAAAGACCTTACGTAGAAGCTAACTTAACCTGCTAATGCAAATGAGAATTTCAGATAGTAGCCTCAGAGTCTGTGCTACACCATGAATTATTTACAAAAATTAGAAAGAAACTGTAAGAGGACTTTAATTTAAAACAAAAAATAATACAAAATGAATAAACTATCTGTATAGTAATATCCATAAAATATTTATATAACCACAAACCATATTTTAAAGAATAAAGGAAGACAAATAATTGTAGAAATTGCCACTGCTTATGTTTGGGCTGTGTTAACACAATAAAAATGACATACCAATATAAAAAATAATTTGGAGGAACAAAATCTCAAGATATATAGTGAGAAAAAATATGTGAAGGAGCACAAATAACATTACAAGGACTGAAATTGTATCATAAAGCAGTAGTCAGGCTTTGCAGACTCTGCCACTGGAGTTCTCATCTTGGTTCATTCTGCTGGGCACCAATCCCCACTGCCTCTTCCTCTGATGTCGTGCCCAGCCCTGGCATCTGTGGCCATCTGTGTCCCAACGTATACTTCAACATCACCATCAATGACAAGCCCCTGGGCCCTATTACTTTCGAGTTCTTTGCCGAAAAGATAACAAAGCCAGCAGAAAAGTTCCATGCTTTGTGCACTGGAGAGAAGGGATTTGGTTGCAAGGGATCCTGCTTCCAAAGAATCATGCCTGAGTTCACGTGCCAGGGTGGTGATTTCACATGCCATAATGGCACTGGTAGCAAGTCCATCTATGGGGAGAAATTGCTGATGAGAACTTCATCCTGAAGCATACTGATCCTGGCATCTTGTCCATGGCAAATGCTGGAGCCAACATAAATGGCTCCCAGCTTTTCATCTGTACTGCTAAGACTGATTGATGGGATGGCAAGCATGTGGTCTTTGGTCACATGAAAGAAGGCATGAACATTGTGGAAGCCATGGAGTATTTTGGTTCTCAGGATGGCAAGAGCAGCAAGAAGATCACTATTGCTGACTGTGGTCAGTTTTTTTGTTGTGTTTTTTTTTAGTCTTAATGATGAAACCATTCCTCTGTAGCTGGAGAAAGCACCCCCAAACCCCATCTGCTCTTATACCTTATAATCCTTGTGCTTTCACTTGCTGCAATTCTCTTTGGATTTTGTTTCCTCTTTCCTTCCACAAGTGTGGCTAGACAACAGAGTTCAGTTTATGATTATTATATAAAAACTAAACTACAAAAAACAAGCAGCAATCATCAAAATTATTTGGTATTGTTAAAAAGCAGAAAAATTGATCAGTGCAATGGACCAGATAAGAAAGAAACTGAAGCAAATAAATTCAGTAACACAGCATTTGATAGATCTACAGTTATAAATTGTAGGGGAAAAGACTCTTTTAAAAAATATAAGAATTGCTGGTAAAACTAGAGAACATTCTGGCAGAAATTAGATTTAAATCATCATGTTATGCCATTTACTACAATACATTCAAAATGAATACACAGCATGAATATAAAAAAGCCACATCATTTTTTAAAATGGAGAAAACATAAGGAAGTACCTTTTATCACCATGGTTGGGGGAAGATTTTTTAACCAAAAACAGTATAGAGGAGAACATAAGAGAAAAAAAGCAATTTTGATAATATAAAAATTTAAGGCATTTGAATGTGCAAAATCAATGAAGATATGGTGAGGAAAGAAATTGAATCTAATTATCAATGAAAAAAGATGGACATTTAACAAAGGAACAAAACATGAACATAATATACCATTGGAAAGCAGCCCAAGAAACAGAAACATAAGAAAGGTAAACAAATATAATTATTTTGAAGTAATGAAATAAATTACTACATTCTTACCATGTTTAGAGAGAGAATAAAAGAATGAGAATGAGAGCAAGAGAGAACATCACAGGGTTAAAAAAGGGGGGGCATGAAAAGATTTTAAAAAAGAAATAAGCAAAAGGGTAAGGATATAAGCAGACCTTAAAGGAAAATTAAAAGTGAAATGGAGGGACAGAACTGAAGTACCATGGACTAAATCCCATAACTCCCTCTACATCTAAATAAATTTATTTTGTAAAACCAAATTAGAGTGGAAGGGAGCAAAAATGGTGAGAGAAGAGGTAGAAGAGAAAGAAAAATGGGTGACATACCCTTACTGAAGTGAACAGTAAAGGAATGATGATTCCCATAACTTCTTTGTAAGAAGGAGGGCTGCAGGAAGGAAGGAGTAGCAGAAATGAGTAATTGAGACTGAGGGACTGAAAAGGGTCTCAACACAATGGGAAGAATGAGGCCCCTGAAGAGGACTCCCATGGGGAAATGAAGATGTGATTGTGATGAGAGATGAGGACCTCATGATAAATTTAATGTAGGGGCAGCTTCAGTATCCAGAGTCCACTTTTTTGGGAGTATTGTGGCTCCATAGGCAATATTCTGACAAAGGAGAAGATATGTGTAAATTTTGGGGAATAGCTGGCACCCAAAAGGGTGTAGGGTTGGGGATGAAGAGCAAGAGATGAAATGGCATGGCCAGTGGAAAGGAAAATCAACCACACAGTTTGGGATATATAATGTTTTCTACCTTGTACTCCTTACCTCAACCTTGCTTCCCTCATGAATTGAATAACAGGACCAGAATTCTGTGTTTCAGTAAAATAAGGGCATGTTTTAAAAATAAACTGAAAAGGAAGAGAATTAAGAAAGAACAGAAAGCAAAGGAAAACTCTTTAGAAAGAGATACAAAAAAAGAAGGCAAAGAAAACAAATATAGGATGTCCCAAAAGTCTTAGTGAAATTTTAAGCTTTAATCATGTAAATATTAATATACATATGCATACTTAATCTTTAATAACTTAAAAGTACACTAAGACCATAGAAGGAGAGTAAAGATTTCAAAAATTTTTTGAAATTTTGAATTTAAATGTTCTTTTTTCCCCTGAATATAACAAACATCAATAAATGTATTTCCGTGTACAAAGAATACGGAAAAAAGGATTGTACATGAAACTCTGAATGTCTGTTATCTGCAGCTTATTGAAAAAGAATATAAAATAATGTATAATAATTTTTCAGCATATCAGTTTCAAAACTGTCCTGATTGTCTTTTTCTCTAAGTCTTATTCTGTTCTCTTCTGTCCCTATGCAAAAATGCTATTGTGATTCTCTCTTCTCTTTTCTTAAATTTAATGAACAGTACATTTTCTTAAGTCTAGTCTTAATCATAGCTCACAAATTTTCAGTGGAGTTTAATCAGTCCAGTTTGGAGAGCATTGATACATGTTATGGCCATCTCTTGGAAAATTTCTACCCTTTTATGATGTGTATATCTGTGCTTCAGTATTGCATCTGCACTTGATAATTCCTATAATTTTAGAACAATTCTTCTTTGAATGATATTAATTGTAATGCCATGCACAAGCAGCTTTCCAGAAGAATGCTACTGTGAACAGCTTTTAAGGTTCTGATTACACACTGTAGTGAACACTCTATTCAATAACAAATCAAAGCAAAACATTCACAGTAAATCAAGGTACAACATTCACAATATTACAACTTATCACAGAAAAATCACAATATAGTATTCACAATAGCTTATCATTAAAATGGCCACATAGTTTTCACCAAAATGGTCACAATATTTAGAACAAAGAACAATCATCTTAAAGTACAAAAGTCAAAGTCTTCCACTTAATGGGGCACACTAAGTTAACTCAATCAGTCACTTATTCAGCAATCAATTACTAAGTACCATTAATCACTACGCATTAGAAAATACACAAATCCTCCACCCCTAGGTCACTAGTGTCTGGGGGGAAGTGAAAACTTCTCAGAACTTCCCTCTCCCTTCCCTCACCCCTTCACTTCTGCTGTTAATCAGCAGTAAGACCTTTCAGGAGGTTTTCAGATTTCCCAACTCTGTGGGCCCCTCCTCCCAGCCAGTGGGGGTCAGGGACAGCCTGAGTTCATTCCTCCCCGTAGTTTTGGGACCCTTCTCCCCTTTTCCCTTGCTGCCAATCAGCATCCTTGTTTTTTGTAAGCCATAGTGGTGGGCTCCTCTGTTGTTTAACATTGGGGAAGATTTTTGAGTTGAGACTTGAGCCCACCTCTCAGCCAATGGAAAAAGGGATAGCCAGGGGAAGGGATTTGATTACATTAGAGTATAAATTCTTGTTCTGCCTTTTCCTTATGATTAGTCATGGGGAAGACTGCCCTCTTCTCCCAGGGAAGAGGATAAATTCCTGTTCTTATCCTAAGAGATCTCTGTGTTCTTGATTAAATTTTGGATGAGGTTTTTCATCACAAATACTAGTAAACTACAATTTCATCATTACTCAGTACCCATAGAGAGGTCTTTTCATCTTGATTTGGGGCCGGTTCTCAGATTCCCTGGATTCCCTTCCATGGTCCCAGATTCCACCTGGGTTCACTATACTGTAATCTGGGTTCAATGGCAGACAGCTCCCAGTTCCTTGTCCAGCTCTCTGGGTAGGTCCTGCTGCATACTGAAATTCACAGGGTCTGGTCCATGTCAGCTCCTTCACCATTTCTACTCCTGGGAATTCAAGACTCAACAAACCACAAACAGACAAAGTCTCAGCATTGTGGTCATACTTCCTCAGTCTTCTGCTTCCTAAGTCTTCTTCTAAGCTCCTCTGTCTCCTGGGTTCCTGGGCTCCTGGGTTCCTGGGTTCTTCTTTAGAACATCTTTTCCCACCAGATTCTTGTCCCAAGAAATTCTGACTGTGCCTCTCTGGGGCTTTTCTTACATACACAGCATTAGCTACTTCCTGTTTCAGCCAACCCATTCCTGTTACATAAGCAACAGGGGTTCATACCTTCTGTTTCTTTCACAAAGGCTTGATCAATTACTAAGTGCTAAGTACCTGCTTACTTGCCAATACAAAGGGGTCAAATTACATTACCATTACATAAATATTCTTTTTAGAAATTGTCATTTCTGCAATGAGAATGAGACTTCCAGGTATGTGTGGATTTTTTTTGGAGGGGGGAGGGCAGGGCAATTGAAGTTAAGTGACTTGTCCCCTTGGACACACAGTGTGTTAAGTGTCTGAGGCCACATTTGAACTCAGGTCCTTCTGACTCCAGAGCCAGTGCTCTGTTCACTGTGCCACCTAGATGCCCCTTAGCATCTGTTTTTTAAAAAAAATGGTCTTGCTGTCTTTTCATCTTCAAAGAGCCCATATTGTGTTGTTGAGCACTGTAGAGCTGGAAAGTAAGGACCTGTATTTGTCAGGTCTCTCTGGAGGTCTTTACTTGTTTCCTAATGATTCATTCTGGGCCACTGATGGGATGTTTGGGGTGTCTATGTTTGTAACATCAGTTTGTAAAACCAGTCTGTAAAATCACATTCCACCCCCAGCCTCAGAGCATTAACTCTGCCCCTTCCCCCTGCCAGCACTCTGCCTAGCAATAATTAATGAACTGTTTATCTCCCCTTAGTATAATGGCCAGCTGCACCTACGAATCCTTCAATGCACGATCTTTAGGCTAACTCCTTAGCCAATTATACACATCCTGAATCCCCATTAGCCTTGGTTCTCAACATCCATCTTGTCAAACATGACACTGATGGGTAGCAGACTAGGCACTTCTCAGTCAGGTCTGACCACTAGCTGACTTAGTGAGGTTTTAAGCCTACAACCACACCTCCATGCAGCCCCACCTTGGGATATTTCCCAGTGAATTATGGGCAATACACCTGTGCAGTAGATATTAAAAGTGCCTGTCCCTTTAAGGACTGACCTCTTTTTAACTCCTCCCTAATCCCACCCTTACTCACCTAGTCAGCATAATTGACATCTGATTTACTGTCACAACTCCTTAAAAACTATATCTATGACTTCTTTAAGTTTGCAGTTTCCCTAAGAACTCTTGCCCTATGTAAAGTGTAACAAGAAACTTTTACAATCCTGAATTCAAAGATTGCTTGGACCTAGTGAATTCATTTCAGGCTGCCCACTCAGGGACTCTGGTCATCAGAGTCCCTGTAAAACTTATCACCCACACCCTCACCATTTTGGAAAGCCAGCCAGGAGACAAGTCTGAGGTCTCAAGCTTTCTTGAAGTCATGGTAAGCTCCTTTCACCTCCTCCCCCTCTCCTTGTATGTCAGTTTTCTCCCCCTAAAGCACCTAGGAAGGCTTATGGGGATTTTGGTTATGGTCGTAGACAGACTGTGTGGGGTCTACCTTAGACCCTGGCATACTTCCTTCTGGACAGGGCATGCTCACTTGGGAACATTTGCGGGTAAAGCTCTTTACCCTGGGATGCTAAGAGCTGGAGCAGGGACTACAGGGACTCTTTGACTTAAGGACAGGAAGAAAGGAGAAAGTTTCTCCCTATACCTGGGGATCTGCCCCTAGGTTACCTTAAAGCAAGTCTTACCTGGCCTCCATTAGTATCTATCTAGAGGCCAAGAAAATATGTGATTTGTGCACATTTCTGACAATCCTCTGTGAGCTTTTGGAACCTTCCTGTCAGTTTCTCTATCTGTTCTGTTTTTGTGTCACTGAGTGACTGAGGGTGAGTGAGTAACCTAACACCCTTTAAGGTTTAAACTGCAGCTGGACTGCTGGGCATTTCTTTGGAATCCTGGTATCTCTTTCCCTCCTCCTCCTTTCCCCTGCTGCTGAAAGCAAGCTGGAGAGGGAGAGAAAGAGAGGAAAATGTTGTATTGTTTAGGTTATACGTTGGTAAATGCAAGTTAAAGAGTGTAGGAGAAGTATCAGGTCAGAATCGGAAAGAAATAAGGTATATGTGGTTTTAAAGGTGTTTTAATCAAAGCCCAACAGAAGGATGAGTAGACATTAGGAAAAACAAGAAAGTTTAAGCCTGCAGCACAGGAAGGAGCAGGGTGGGAAGCTAAGAGAGGTCTGAGTTATTTGCTATTGAAAATTGTAAGCAGAAGTTTTCAGATTTTTAAAAGTTTGAAATTCATTTCCTCTTCATTCCACTCTGGCCAAGTGGAGTGAGGAGAAGGTGATAAGAAAGGGAGCAAATCTTCTCCCCTCAGATCAAAGAGGCAGGCAGAAGAACATTTAACTATTTCCTGCCTCACCTAAAAGAGGAAAGCTTTGTGTATCAGAATGAAACTGAAAGGCAACTGAATACATTTTGGTCATTTTTGAAGAGTGTCACTCCTGATTCAATGTTAAAGATATGTAGTATTTGGCACTGAGGCAAATTATGAAAATACATAGATCTGTAAAAAAGACACCTCAGAGGTGAAGCTTTGAACTCTCAGTACAGAAAGGGACAACAGAGTACCACTCACTTGACTGGCAGATTCAAAGGTCTCGTTTTCAAAGAACTTTCTAAGGAGTGTACACATAAGTGAATTTTTTTTTTGCTTTTTGGGGGGGCAATTGGGGTTAAGTAACTTGCCCAAGGTCACACGGCTAGGTTTTTTGTGTGTGTTAAGTATCTGAGGCCGGATCCAAACTCAGGTCCTCCTGGCTCCAGGGCCAGTGCTCTACTCACTGCACCACCTAGCCGCCCCCAACATAAGTGAAATTTATGGGAGTAAAAGTTAGAACAGCTAAAAACATTTGAGCAGATTTTGTTAAAGCCTCTCCCACCAGATCAAATTAAGGAAAGAGAGTGCTGAAGAATAGCAGTCAATTTGAGTTACCCTCCCCCATTTGTAAAAAAACGAGGGGGGGTATAGCAGATATATCGAGGGCCCCATTGGCAACAGCCTTGGGCCCCTGGGTACCCTGAATCCCACACCTTTAGGCATACAGATGGCCCTCTCTCCTTTCAAACTCCTGAGTCCACAACCAGGCTCTGCAACTGTGGGGAAAGGAGAAAAGCCTCTGTACTTGGTAAGCCCAATTTTCTATCAATAATTTTTGTATGTGATGATTTGAAAATTCAATTAATGTCATAAAGTCATTGTGTTATTATGGTATCTCTAAATTGTAAAATCCTCTTATAATGTAAAAATTGAATGACCATTGTGAGCCAGAAATGGTGTTAGATAAAGCAGTTTTCAATCTGAATTTTGTTGAAACTGAAAGATGGAGGAAAAAAAAGTTGTGTAAAACTTTTATCAGGTTTTAAAACCTACTTTATCAGTTCTGCTAACCCTATCTTAAAATGTTGATTTCATGTGAATTGAATTTTTTTATGTTATAAAATCTGATAATTTAAAGCTATTATATTTGGGATACAAACAGGTAGTAATAATACTGCTGATATTTACTATGATAGCTGATTGTTCATATAACTTTTTGGCTATTCTGGAAATATACAGTGATTTAAAGTTATAGTTTTCACATTACTAATGATGAAATGAATGGTTCTCTGTACAAGGTGAATTGGAAAAGCATTTTATAGAATTCTTATTGAGCAAATGAGAAACCTTGGGGAAAAAAAGGAAAGAAAAATATAGGGATGTGGTTTTCAAGCTTGCTTCCATCTAAGGATACATTTATGTTAATTTGAAGGTTTATGCATCACCACATTCACCATCTATGTGAGATTCCAGAATGTAATTGATTTCTAATGATAAATTGATTGGTTGTGTGGCACCAAGAAAATTTTAGTTCTGTGTAACTTCAAAAACTTGAGTTTTAAGGTCAACAGATTGGTAATTCATTAGTTTTTATTTCAAAGTTCAAATTTAAGAACATAATAATTGTTTATGATATTGTTACTGGTAAACAGTTGTATTATCTATGTTGTATGCAAAGCCGTTTCTCTTAAAGTCTTGGAGTATTGTAATTTGGGTAATCATAAGCTTCCAAGTCTGTCTTTATTTGAAAGAAAATTTCAGTTAAGATTGTTTAAACTTTTAAGATTGTTAACTAAGTTATTTTGGCTACTGTTTTAATGCTAAAACCTAAAATTATTGATTGATTACTGTATGTGGAAAGGAGGAGACTGGATAAAAACTTTATTCTAACTTGTTCTGCCCATGCAGAACAGTCCTCCTGCATGTATGATGCTGTAAAACTGCCAAATCTCCTAGAAACTATCTCTATTAGGCAAGGTCATTCAGCCTGGCATGTAGTTTTTGAATGAACCTAACTTGCTGAGTAGGTGCAAAAGGTAAGAAAGGATTTCTATCAATTGACTTTTATGCAAGGATAAATTTAGATTTCAGAAGGAAAGATGGTAAATAGAATTTCTTACATTTGTGAGACCTGATAAATCTTTATTGTTCATTGCAGTTCCAAGAAAAAAGAAATAATTATAACTGGCTCTAAGCTGTGATTGGTGAAGTTAGTTGTTTGAGGTAAAAGGCACTTGGGACCATAACTAAATTTTATTTTGAGTTTAAATTTGGGTATAGTTGTCTGCATTAGATCAGTATCTGAGAGAAAATGCCACAAGCTACTCAGAGGGAATGTACTGTTGACAGGTGGAAATCTACATTTGCTAAAGGCTGAAGGGACAATTTTAGTCTCTGTCTGAGATGGGATCCCTCCTGGCTCAATTTATCCATGGGGCTCCTTTGAAAAGGAATATTTCCCACCTATTTCTGAGTCTAACAATGAGGTGGAACAGATACTGCATGGTTGGATATCTGTGACTTTATCTGAATTTAACCAGAGCCAAGGATGTTTTATCCTGTCATATTTGGAATGTCACATGTCCCTGCTTTTTTCCTTCTATATCAGGTTTCTGTGATCAAAGAAAGTAGTCAGTAAAAGATATGAGCTCTTTCATGTTAGCTTACTGGAAAATCTAATATTATTTTTCATCTAGAATTAGAACATGTGCAGAAAGTTATGCAAACTGCTTAAGATCATTTTAAAAGTTTTCTACTAACTTTCTTCATAAAAGTTTAGTGATCAATTATGAATCTTGAAACTGTTTTAAAAGAAGGGAAAATACTTTTAGAAGAAAATTTTTAAATCTGGAGTGTGATTTTGCGAGGCCTATTAAAACCTTCATTTGCAAGATAAGTTTATTGCTATATTAATGTAATGAGTTGTAAAACAAGAGATGTTGCTGTTTTGATTTGAATTTTTAGTTATTCCATTATCCAATCAAAAGTTAACATTTGTAACTGAATGTATATGTAAAAGATTCAATTTCTGAAGTATCTCTTTGTTTTCCAGAGTGAATAAAATCAGAAGATAAACAAGCTTTGTGAAATAAGGATGTATGTCTACTATTTAGCCATGAAGTTCAAGTCAGGAACCTCTTTTGTTAAAAGTAGTACAGTTATGTTAGCAAAAGAATAACTTATGAGGTATCTTGTCCATGTAGAATGTAGAAATATAAAGGAACCTGAAGTAATCTGAGTAATGGATTATACTAGCCCATACTCACCCCACTTCTGGTCAATTTCCTCCTACTCCTTTTTGGCCTTTGTTTGCTTAATCTCTTTTCTAGATTTGTGTCTTCTAGGCTCAGCACCCTTCACTTGCAGATGACATCTCAGGCTAAGTGCCAACCACTGGCCAAGACCATGACCCATCACCCCCTGGACCTGACATTGGCCAAATTCCAGACATTGGTCATGGGCCCCACTCCTTGAAAGATGGAACCCTGTGAGGCAGGGACAGCTATATATCCTCCCCCAGCAAGAAGCAGTTCGGGAAACTGAGACCTTCATCCCTTGTCCCCAAATGATTTTGAGTCCTACCTGTTTAAGGGGGAAATGATGGGGTGCTTGGAGTGTCTATGTTTGTAGCATCAGTTTGTAAAATCAATTTGTAAAACCGGTCTGTAAAATCACATTTCCACCCCCACCCCCAGCCTCAGAGTATTAACTCTGCCCCTTCCCCCTGTCAGCACTCTGCCTGGCAACAATTCATGAACTGTTCATCTCCACTTAGTATAATGACCAGCTGCATCTATGAATCCTTCAATGCACTATCTGTAGGTTAACTCCTTAGCCAATTATATACATGCTGAATCCCCGTTAGCCTTGGTTTTCAACATCCATCTTGTCAAACATGACACTGATGGGTGGCAGACTAGGCATTTCTCAGTCAGCTCTGACCACTATCTGACTTAGTGACATTTCAAGTCTAAAACCTAACTTCCATGCAGCCCCACCTTGGGCTATTTCCCAGTGAATTATGGGCAATAAGCCTGCATAGTTGATATTAAAAGTGAATGTCCCTTTAAGCAATGACCACTGCTTAACTCCTCCATAATCCTACCCTTATTCACCTAGTTAGTATAATTGACACCTGATTTACTGTTGTGACTGCTTAAAAACTATACCTATGACTTCTTTAAGTTTGAAGGTTCCCTAAGAGCTCTTGCCCTCTTTAAAGTGTAACAATAAACATTTACAATCCTGACTTCAAAGATTGCTTGGGCCTAGTGAATTCATTCCAGGCTGCCCACTCAGGGACTCTGGTCATCGCAGTCCCTGTAAAACCTATCATCTACCCCCCTAATCACGACCACCAATTGTCTTGACTTTTGTCTTGCCACTGGACTGCAATATCTCTAGAGGAGAGAGTGAGGGTGATGACTTTGTGTACCTCTCTGCCTCATTTAAATCCAATTCACACTCAAGACATCACACTTGTGATGTTGTTGGTTCAAGAATGAGGACAAAGAACAAACAACAACAAGAATTAATTAGGCTATTTTGAAGCAACAGTTGATCAGTTCTTTGCTTTTTTTTTCTCACACTTTCCTTACAGTATGCTACAGTGCTACTGATATGTTTTTAATGTGGTGGCTAACGATCCTTTATTTATTTCAGTCAGCAAAAATCCACCACCTCATCCTCTCTTCTCCACCCCAATTGAGAGCAAAAGGAAAACAAAACCCATTATACACATGTATAGTCAATCAAAACAAATTTCTAGGTTGGCCATGTTCAAAAAGTAGTTTCCTTTCCAGTAGCGTTGGGCCAATTTGCAGCTTTATTGACAGTGTCTTAGTGTGCCCAATTTCCAGGGCTCTTCTGATATCTACCATTTCTGTACTCTGTAATCTTTGCCAATTTGCTATGAGTGAAATAAAATCTCAGAATTATTTTGACTTTCCTCCTTTTTTGTTAATAGTGATATGAAACATTCTTTCACATGGTGATTAATAGTAATTTTTTTTTGGGGGGGGCAATTGTTCATTTCCACTACCTTTCTGCCACTGTCTTCCCCTGTTTCACATAAAGAGGTTGTCCTCCATGGAAAGGCAAATCCTTCTATGTACACAAGTAATTAAACCCATTATATCCCATCCTTTCCTGTAGATTGTCCATTCTATCATCCCTCCTCTCTCATTGACCTTCAATCTCTCCCTGTTTACTGTACTCTTTCCTACTGTCTGGAAATGCCCATATCTGTCGCATCTTCTAAAACTCTCACTTTGTCTGTCCCTGCTATATATCTACATCTCTCCTCCCTTTTGTCGTTAAACTCTTTAAAAAGGCAGTCTACAATAGGAACCCTCACTTCCTTTCCTCTTAAATATTAACTTCTCTCTTCCTAATTCGTTGTGATTTGACTTCCAACTTCTTCATTCAACCAAAATTGCTCTCATTAAAGTTATCAATGACCTTTTCATTGTCAAATCTAATGACCTTTTCATTTTTTTGGTCTTTAGATAATTTTTATTAATGTTTGTTTACTTTTAGGTTACAAGATTCAATTCCACAATTCCTTGAGTATAACATTTTGTCCCCCTCTCAACCCTCCTCCCCATAGTGGCATACAGTCAAGTATAGGATATGTAAATACTTTCACATTAGACATTAGTCAGGTTATAAAGACAGATTGTATCAGTGGAATGAAAAATGGTAAAGAGGACATAAAACCAAACAAGAAAAGGAAAAGATCAGGCAGTTTGCTTCTATCTAGATGCAAACTCAGTTCTTTCTAGTTGTTTCTCTGGATGTAGACATGTATCTACATTATGAGATTGGGATTGACTTTTGGAATTGACTTATATCACTGCATTGCTGAGAAGAGTCCAGTCTATCAAATTTGGTCATCACACATATGTTGTGTCTGTAATTGTGTACAAATTCCTCCTGGCTCTACTCTTCCCCCTAAGCATCAGTTCATATAAGCCTCTCCAGGTAAATATGAAGTCCATCTGTTCCTCATTTCTTATAGCACAATAGTATTCCATAACATGCATATACCACAAATTGTTCAGCCATTCCCCTGTGGTACCTCAGAGTTGTTTTGATTTGCATTTCTCTAATCAATAGTGATTTAGAGCATTTCTTCATGTGCTTATAGATATCTTTAATTTCTCTGAAAACTGCCAGTTCATATCCTTTGACCATTTATCAATTGGGGAATGACTTGTATTCTTATAGATTTGATTAATTCTCTGTATATTTTAGAAATGAGTCCTTTATCAGAGACATAGGTTGTAAAAATTCTTTCCCAATTTCCCACCTTGCTCTTAATCTTGGTTACATTGGCTTTGTTTGTACAGAAGCTTTTCAATTTAATGTAATAAAAATTATCCATTTTGCATTTTATAATGCTCTCTAATTCTTGTTTAGTCATAAACTCTTTCCCTCTCCAGAAATCTGACAGGTAAACTATTCCTTGTTTTCCAAGACTGCTTACAGTATCAACTTTTATACCTAGATCATTCACCCATTTAGACTTGATTTTGGTATATGGTGCTAGATAATGGTCTATGCTCAGTTTCTGCCATACTTTATTCCAGTTTTCCCAGCAGTTTTTGTCAAATAGTGAATACTTATCTCAAAAACTGGGGTCTTGGGGTTTATCAAACAATAGATTACTATAGAGGTTGACTTCTGAATCTCGTGTGCCTAATTTATTCCATTGATCCACTCCTCTATTCCTCAGCCAGTACCAAGTAGTTTTGATGACTTCTGCTTTATAATACAGATTGAAATCTGGTATAGCTAGTCCACCTTCCCAAGCATTCCTTTTCATTAATTCCCTTGATACTCTGGACCATTTATTCTTCCAAATGAATTTTGTTACTATTTTTTCTAGCTCTATAAAGTAGTTTTTTTTTGGTAAATTAATTGGTATGGCACTAAATATATAATTTAATTTAGGTAAAACTTTCATTTTTATTATATTAGCTTGACCCAGCCACGAGCAATTGATATTTTTCCAATTAGTTGGATCCAACTTTATTTGTGTGAAAAGTGTTTTGTAGTTGTGGTCATATAGGTCCTGGGTTTGTTTTGGCAGGTAGATTCCCAAATATTTTATAATGTCTACAGTAACTTTAAGTGGGATTTCTCTTTCTATCTCTTGCTGTTGAATTTCATTGGAAATATATAGGTATTCCGAGGATTTATGTGGCTTTATTTTATATCCTGCAACTTTGCCAAATTTATTTGTTTTCTCAAGCAAATTCTCTAGTATTCTCTAAGTATATCTTCATATCATCTGTAAAGAGTGATAGCTAACATTTCTAGTACCAGATTGAATAAGAGGGGTGATAATGGACACCCTTGTTTCACCCCTATTCTTATTGGAAATGCTTCTAACTTGTCCCCAATACATATAATATTTGCTGATGGTTTTAAGTAGATGCTACTTATTATTTTAAGGAAAGCCCCATTTATTTCTATACTTTCTAGTGTTTTTAATAGGAATGAATGTTGTATTTTGTCAAAAGCCTTTTCTGCATCTATTGAGATGATCATGTGGTTTCTGCTAGTTTTATTGTTGATATGATCAATTATACTGATGGTTTTCCTAGTATTAAAACATCCTTGCATTTCTGGAATAAATCCTACCTGATCATAGTGTATTATTCTTGTGATAAGTTGCTGTAGTCTATTTGTTAATATTTTATTTAAAAATTTTTGCATCTATATTCATGAGGGAGATTGGTCTATAATTTTCTTCCTCTGTTTTATCTCTTCCTGATTTAGGTATCAGTACCATATTTGTATCATAAAAAGAAATTGGTAGGACTCCTTCTTCACTAATTTTCCCAAATAGTTTGTAGAGTATTGGAATCAATTTTTCTTTAAATGTTTGATAGAATTCACTTTTAAATCCATCTGGCCCTGGAGATTTTTCCCTAGGGAGTTGACTGATGGCTTGTTCAATTTCTTTTTCTGAGATGGGGTTATTTATGTAATTTACTTCCTCTTCAGTTAATCTGGGAAACTTGTATTTTTGTAAATATTCCTCCATTTCCCTAAGATTGTCAAATTTATGTGCATACAATTGGGAAAAACAATTCCTAATTATTGTTTTGGTTTCCTCTTCATTGCAGGTAGATTCACCCTTTTCATTTTTGATATTCGTAATTTGGTTTTCTTCTTTCTTTTTCTATCATATTGACTAAGGGTCTATCAATTTTATTGTTTTTTTCATAAAACCAGCTCTTAGTTTAATTTATTAATAAAATAGTTTTATTATTTTCAATTTTATTAATCTCTCCTTTGGTTTTCAATATTTCTAATTTAGTATTTAATTGGGGATTTTGAATTTGTTCTTTTTCTAGGTTTTTCAATTGCATGCCGTATTTGTCAACCTCCCTTTTCTCTAATTTAGTCATGTATGCACTCAGGGATATAAAACTTCCCCTAAGAACTGCCTTTAGTGCATCCCACAAATTTTGATATATTGCCTCATTATTATCATTCTCTTGAATGAAATTACTGATTGTTTCTATAATTTCTTGTTTGACCCACTCATTCTTTAGGATTAAATTGTTTAATTTACAAGTAGTTTTTGGTCTGTCTTTCCATGGATCTTTATTGCATATAATTTTTATTGCATCATGAGTTGAGAGGGATGCATTTAATATTTCTGCCCTACTGCATAGAATTGTGAGGTTTTTATGCCCTAGAACATGGTTGATTTTTGAGTATGTGCCATGAACTGCTGAGAAGAAAGTATATTCCCTTTTATCCCCATTCAGTTTTCTCTAGAGAGCTATCATACCTATCCTCTCTAAAATTCTGTTCACCTCCTTAACTTCTTTCTTGTTTATTTTGAGGTTGGATTTATCAAGTTCAGAGAGGGTGAGATTAAGGTCTCCCACTAGTATAGTTTTGCTATCTATTTCTTCCTCTAATTCCTTGACCTCCTCTAGGAATTTGGATGCTATACCACTTGGTGCATATATGTTAAGTAATGATATTGCTTCATTCTCGATGATGCCTTTTAGCAGGATATAGTTTCCTTCCTTATCTCTTTTAATTAGATCAATTTTTGCTTTTACTTTATCTGAGATAAGGATTGCTACCCCTGCTTTTTTTTTTTTTACTTTAGCTGAGGCATGATATATTTTACTCCAGGCTTTTACCTTTACCCTGTGTGTATCCCTCTGTTTCAGATGTGTTTCTTGTAAACAGCATATTGGAGGATTATGATTTCTAATCCCTTCTGATATCTGCCCCCGTTTTATGGAAGAGTTCATTACATTCACATTTACAGTAATGATTGTTATCTGTTTTTTCCCTCCATCCTATTCCCTCCCTTGTTAATGCCCATATTTTTTCCCCTTCTCCCTTCCCCCCTTAATAGTTTTCCTTTTGACCACCGCCTCCCTCAGTATTCCCTTATCAGCCCCCCTCCCTTTTCCTTCCCTTCCAAATTCTTCCCTCCTTACTAAACCCCCTTTTGTAGCCCTTTCCCCTTCCTACTGCCTTTAGGATATTTTTATACTTAATGAAGTATTTTATTTCTTCTTTGCACCAAGAGTGACAGGAACAAATCTCATGTGAAGCTCCTCTCCCTCCCCTCTTTCCCTCTAATATGATACTTTTTTGGGTTTCTTCTCTATAGAGTACTATGCTTAACTGGTCATTATTCCTTCCTTGAACCAGAACCAATGAGGGAAAAGCTCATATGATACTCATTTCCCTGCCTTCTTTTCCTCTGCTATATTGTTTTTACGCCTCTTTGTGTGGCATAATTTACCCTTTTCCACTTCATTCATTCCTCTTCTTCATTGCAGTCCCTTTGTAGCCCTTAATAAGATTTTTTAAAATTGTCATTTTGTGTATTTTATACTCATACCCTCTACTTGTCTATAAACAGTTTGCCCTTATTAAATAGCAGGGTGTGTGTGTGTGTGTGTGTGTGTGTGTGTGTGTGTGTGTGTGTTTTCCTTGTTTACCTTTTTATGTCACTCTTGCATCTTGTAATTGGAGGTTGAATTTTTCATTGAGTTCTGGCTTTTTCATCAGAAAGGTCTGGAACTCTGTTATATCTCTTTGCCTGGAAGAATATGCTCAGTCTCGCTGGGTAGGTGATCCTTGGTTGTAACCCTAGCTCTTTTGCCTTCTGGAAAATTGTATTCCACTGCCTCTGATCTTTCAGTGTAGAGGCTGCCAAATCCTTTGTAATCCTCACTGTGAATCCTCAATATTTGAATTGTTTCTTTCTGGCTGCTTGAAGTATTTTCTCTTTTACCTGGTAGTTCTGGAGTTTGGCCACAACATTTCGAGGATTTTTCAGTTTGGGATCTCTTTTAGGAGCAGTCCAGTGGATTCTCTTGATTTCTATTTTACCCTCAGGTTCTAGTATCTCAGGGCAGTTTTCCTTAATGAGCTCTTGGAGGATGTTGTCCAGGCTCATTTTTTCATCATGATTTTCTGATAGGCCTATGATTCTCAGATTATCTCTCCTGGATCTGTTTTCTAGGTCAGTTATTTTTCCATTGAGATGTTTTACCTCTTTTTCTAATTTTTCATTCTTGTTTTTTTTTTTTTTGACAAATTCTTGGTTCCTCAAAGAGTTATTTCTTTCAATTTGGTTGATTCTAGTTAGTTAGTTTTTAGAGCTCCTTTTCCATATCATATCCTTTTCTTTTTAGGGAGCTGTTTTCTTCATTATAATGTTTTTCTAATTCTGCAATTTTGGTTTTGAAAGAATTGTTCATTTTGTCTTCTATCTCTCTCATTTGGTTTTCAAAGTTCCTTTTTATCTAATCTAGGAGAGCTTTCTGTTCTTGGGACCCATTCCCTGTTGATGTTTCAGCTGTGGGTGTGGAGTCCACATTGTCTCCCTCTGTGTTTGGTTCCTCCCTCTGAGGATAATAGGACTCCAGAGTCTTTGTAATCTGCTTTCTACCCATTTTGAGGCAGGGCCCTAGCCAGGCCCTTCCTCTAGGGATCCCAACCCTTTACTGTAGAGGGTTTTGCCCTGTGGCGATAGTTACTATGTTTTGGGTGGGGGGAGGGAGTTGGAGCAGGCAGGGATCACTCTGCCATCCTGGTCCTTGGAGGTCCTGATGGGGCTTTTTTTTTTTTTAATTTCTGGGCTGAGTGGTAGTCCCAGAAGTATTTGCTGTCCCAGAGAGGGGCCCCTGCATTTGGTTCTTACCTTGCTCTTTCCAGTCCCAGCCCTTTGTTGATAGGCCTGGTAGTGGCCCTTGTGCTTGGTGGGACGACTTGCCCCCCAAGTTGATCATGCCTCTTCTGAGCCTGCCTCTGTGCATAATGACCTTTTCTTAATGGTCATCCTCCTTTGACTGTCTGTGGCCTTTGATATTTATCACCATATTTTCCCTGATGCTCTGTTTTCTCTAGTTCTTCTCCTAGCCATCAAACCTTTCTTTATCAGCCTCCTTTGCCAGATCTTCACCAGGTGATGACCAGTAACAGTGGGTGTCCCCTAAGGCTTTTCCTGGATCCTCTTCTCCCTTTATATTATTTCATTTAATGATCTTATCCTCTTTCATGGTTTTAATTATAATTTCTATGCAGATGAATCTCAGAGTTACTTGTCTAGCCCTAAACTTTCTCCTAACCTCCATCTTCTACTTCCTATTAAAGATTTCAAACTTGATGTTTTATAGACATCTTAAGTGCAATATGTTCAAAATTGAATTTCTTATCTCCTCATCTCCTCCAAAAAGCTCTTTCCTCTTCCTAACTTACCCATTACTCTCCAGGGTGCCAAAATTCTTCTAGTCACCCAGGGTTGCAACCTAGGTATTATCCTTAATACCTTCCCACCCCCCTATTTTCATTTCTATCATTAATATACAACCTTCCCTTCTTCTCTCCTCCCCCTTAACACTCTGGCAACAGGCTCTCATCGCTTCATATTTAGGATTGTCTGCTGGCTTTTCTTCCTGTCTCATCTCTCTCCACTTCAATCAATCAGATACACATATTTTCAGTGCAGTAATGAAGGCGAAAGAAGTAGGATAGATTAAAAGTTGGTCTTAGAGCTAGGAAGATCTTTGTTCAAATCCTGTCTCCAGTGAATAGTGATTATATGGTTATGGACAAGTCAGAATCTGGCATGTAGCAAGCACTAAAATGCTTATTGACTTGTTGACTAACAACCTCTACAGCAAATCTATAGGCAGCTCTGTGGCTCAGGGGATACAGTGCTGACTTAGAGCCAGAAAATCCTGTGTTCAAATCAGCCCTCACATACTTATTAACTATGTGACCTTGGGCAAGTTACTTACATTTGAGTTTATTCAACAATAAAATGGGATACAACAGTAGCACCCATCTTATAGGGTTGTTGTGAGGATACAATGAGATAATATTTGTAAAGCACTTAGCATTTTGTTGTTGTTGAATTGTTTCATTCATGTCCTACTCTTTGTGACCCCATTTGGAATATTCTTGGCAAAAATATGGGAGTGGGTTGCCATTTCCTTCTCCAGTTTTTTTTTTTTTTTACAGATGAGGACACTGAAGCAAACAGAGTCATGTGACTTGCTTAAGGTCACACAGCTAGTAAATAGCTGAGACCAGATTTGAATTCAGGAAGATGAGTCTTCCTGACTCCAGGCCCATCACTGTCCACTCTGACATCTAGCTGCTCTTGATAAATGCTCATTTTCTTCCCTACTATAAATTGAAGACAGTGGTAGAAGGAGTCTCACCCTAAGGAAAGCACAGAACCAGACCCCACAAAAAGGTGTCAGTGAAATGAATCTTTCATCATAGGTTATGTATTTAGGAACAAGGTTTATTTGTGCTCATTGAAATGTCAGAATTTCCAGTAACTTTTCCTTTTCCTAGCAAAGAAACCTTAATCTCCTTACTGGAAATTGTTCTATTTATGTAGCATATCCTGCATTGAAAACTGTTTCAGCCTTGAAGTTACATAAGTCTAACAGATGGGACTTGCACAGTTTTGGAATACAAGGTCTAAATAGGTTACAATCCTTTAACTACTCACATTCCAGAGAAAACAGATTTTTCAGGCTTTTGGTGAAAAACTAGGAAGACTAGATGAACACAGTTAGCTGGGTGTAAGTCAGTGGCAAAATCGAATGACCAGTTTTTAATTGGTGGATACTTAATTCTATAGACTGAGTCAGGATCCTGATGGCACCCATTCTATTCTAATAAATTCTTTGGGGCCCAAAAGAGGGAAAAGTAGTTCTGAAGGAATCAAATAATAAATTTCTCTGAATAATAAAAAAGCAAATAAATTCTTTTTGAGAGACAAAATGCTTTTTTCAGAGCAAGTTCTCACTAGTTTGTCTGAAGTGACCATGAGCAAAGTAATACTAAAGGGTCTGAATTCTATTTCTATCTGAGCCTCTCCAGAAATTTCCACAAGAGTGGGAAGATAAGGCCAGTAAGGTCCCAGGCATGTTTTGTGGTCACAGTCTGCCTGTCGCCCTTCCTGCAGTTCACTCCAAGTATGGTGATTATTTCATAAAATCAGAGGGATGGTGGCACTTTTTATTGACAGTTCCAGGGTGTCCCTAAAGTCTGGACAAATAGGCAATCTCATTAACTATGCATATTTTCATGAAATGAAATGAATTAAATTTTCAACATTTTATTTAATTAGCATAAATTTTAGCCTTGATAATTTCATATGGAATACAATTTTTCATTAACTGTTTTCCATATTAATGAGATTAATTTAATTTCATTAATTAATGAGATTCACTTTGTGTTTCCTATGTCTTCCTACGAAATCTCCTTTATGCTAATTAAATAAAATGTTAAAATTTTCATTCATTTCATTTCTTAAAAATATGCATAGTTAATGAGATTTCCTATGTGTACAGACTTTAGGGTTATCCTATACTTTGCATCTTTGTTCCCAGGTACAGCAATACCTAAGTCATACTAGACTGATTGTCATTAACTTAATGTTAACTTCAAGTTCAGTGGCCCACTTAGAGCTATGGGGTCAGTCAGCCTTTCTGACCTTTCGTGTTGTAATAATAATAACAGTAATCATAATATAACTGACATTTCTATAGCAGTCAATCAACAAACATTTATTAGGCACTTATTAGGTGCCAAGTACTATGCTAAGCATGGAGGTAAAAAGACAGGCAAAGACATGACCCCTTCCCTCAAGGACTTCACATTCTAATGGGGGAAGGCAACATGTAAATAATTATGTACATACAAGGGAAGAATTAATTAAATGCTTACTAAGTGATTTACTAATATGACCTCATTTGATACTCAAAAGAACCCTGTGAGGTAGATGCTATTATTGTCCTCATTTTATAGTTGAGGAAATGAGGCAGAGACAGCTTAAGTGACTTGCCCAGAATACCACAGCTACTAAGTGTCTGAGGCTGGATTTGAACTCAGGTTTTCCTGACTCCAGGCATTCTATTTGCTGTACCACATAGCTGCCTGTACATGCAAGATATATAGAGAGTAGCTGGAATGCAGTCTTAGATGGAAGGCACCAAGAGGATGTCACTTTAAAGTTTGCAAAGTACTTTGTATAACTTCAAACTGCACTAAGACTTTAGGGTCATTCTGTATTTGACACGTCTGCACCATCTCTTCAACTCAATATTCACAGGTTTCTAGGTTGGGTCTTGGTGTGGAGCAAATACTGCAGGGTTCCAAGGTACCCTGTGGGCATATGCTGTTAACATAATAGATTATGAGCTCCTATGGGTGAGCTGAAATTTAGGAGACAATAAGCATAATTAGTTCAAAGCAAAGACATGGTATGAACAGTAGCCACAAAAACATTCCTCCCATGAACCTAGGGCACAGAGACACATGGTATCTATTGGAAGAGCGGGCATGAACTTAGAGCATGCATTTAGGAAATGTATGTGGCTAAGGTAACGCATGCCCTCTAATACTGCAGGGCCCCAGAATTCTTTTTTGTGGTGTCTGTTCTCAGGTTGTGTCTTGCTGAGTTTCAGCCGAGTTCCCTGAGAGTTCTTTCTACTTTCAATTACCAGGACTAGATCTTTCTTGAATCCATGGCTGACTGTCTTCTCTCCCAGATGTCATTGAAGCTGCTTCCTTCCTGTAATGCTACTCATCTTTGTGTTTGTGACTGATGTGTATGTGTGGGGGGAATTAGGGAGAGAGAAGATAAAAAATCGCCTCCTGACCTGCTGCCCTCTGGTAGAGGTGAAAGGGTCATAGCACACAAAGCTGTTCCCTTCCTTAAATGCCTCAAACTTTTGAACTCTCAAAGTGTCTTTAGAGCTTGACAGGTCATTTACTTTTTAACGACATATAAACATGTGGCCAGTCTTCACCAAGCCAATGGCCAGCTGCCCTTCCACTCTAATCAGAGAACTAATTCTTATTCATAAAGGAATAACAGGTCTTAGATATTGTAGATACCTTTGTATTTTGTTAGCACATTAATAGGTATAAATTCTGTTATCTTCCCTTTACTTTCTAGGTTACATCAACTAAGGCAGAGGGGAGTTGAAACAAAATTTCCCTACTACATATATCACTGTACTATAAGAGATGAGATTCTACAAGTAAAGAGAAGGGTTCTTAGCTCTTGTGAAAAGTGTGGTCATATTTACTGGTCTCGGGTAATAAACAAATAATAGATGGCTTTAATGTGTTCACGGACTAGTCTAGAAGATGATATTTGGTTTATACACTGTCTCCCAAGGGCCTTCTTCTCTATGCATCCTATCTATTAGTTTATGCTAAGAAGGAATAGTGTCTCCCATTTTTAAGTTGAAACTTATGTCATTTGCTGCTTCTATTGGTGCCATTCTCAGCTCTCATCAATTCTCAGCCATTCTTTTCTTTCCTCAGTAGAAACCTGGAAAGGTCTGTGTGCAAGGACTTCAAGGAGGAGTGAAGGGTATACTACGCGAAGGCAGGATCCTCTCATACTTCCACCTGTCACCTTTCCCCAGACTTGACATTTCAGAAACTGATGTAGAAACATTTGGAAAATTGAGTAGTTCTTTGATCCTCCCCTTGCCCCATGAGGCCTCCAGAATAAACTGAGATAATCTTAGATGGAAGGGAGTAAAGGGATTGGAGTGTGTGACATGGTCAGATGTACCCTTTAGAAAGAATGATTTGACATCTGGGTGGAAGTGGGGAGTAGGGAGAGATTTGAGGCAGGGAGACCAGCCATCAGACTATTGAAATAATTTAAGTGATGACTTGTGTGAGGTGATGAGAGTCTGCACCATGATAGTAGTGTCAGAGGGGAGAAAGGGGTGTATGTAAGAGATATTACAAAGGGAGAAATGACAGAATGTGGAAACTGATTAGATATGGGAGGTGAATAAGAGTAAAGAGTTGAGGATGATTCCTAGATTATAAGCCTGGGAGCTTGGAAGTTAGGAAGAACAGAAAGTCTTGAGAGAAAATAATGAATTAAATTTTTACCAGTGTTCAGCTTAAGATGTCTGTGAGACATCCCACTTGAGATGTCCAGTAGGAAATGTGAGACTGGAGGTCGGGAGAGAGGTTAGGGGTGATGAATAGATTTGAAATTCTTCTGTATAGAAATGATCACTGAAACCATAGGAACTGATGAGATCATGAAGTGAAATGAAATGGAAGGAGAGGACCCTGAACAAGGCCTCAGGGGACACCCAGGGATAGCAGGCATGACTTGGATGAAGATTCATCAAAGAAGATTGAGCCAGGAAGAGTACCCAGAGACTGTGATGTGGTCTTTCATTTAGAATTCTATATCTGGGGGGAAAACAAAGCCCTCTGTTACAGATAAGTATTTAGACTGCCGTCAGAATACTTTTAGTCACTCCTAAGACCTTGTCTGGCTTAACAAGCAAATGAATTTGATCCAGAACAAAAATTAAACAAAAGAGACATGGTCATTGGTCGCTACCTACCTAACTGACATTCTTGTCATTATGCATATCTGTCAGCAGCAAAGCTTGATTGCTTTGGTGCCATATTTTGGCCAAAAAAATTATGAAATCTGAGTGCTCAAACTGAATTTCTGGCTTTATTTACATGGTTTGTCTTCAATTTGGGGGAAATTATCTCAATTAGTATTAATATATTTTGGGGTTTGTACTCAACAAGAGGGTCTCTCACATAACATCTAAATTTAGCCTCTGGCCTTAGGGAATCCAAGCAGGTAAACTGCAGGGTGACCCTTAATATAAAACAGCCTCTACAAGCATATAGGAATATAAATGGGATTCACCTCTTAGTCTGGAATCAAAGTTATAGATAGACGCATTCTGCTCCTTTCTTCCCAAGGTATCAGAGTTCTAATCTCTACACAGACAAGCTGGAAACACAAACCAATATGGAAAATCTCAGTAGCACTTGTAAAGTTGGAGAGCCAGAGTAAGGACTGCCTCTGTTCTATTTCTTTGCATTGTTTTACTTTGTGACTTTAGATTTTTTTTTCTTGAAAAATTTCCACCCTTCTGGGACTAACATTCTTGTAGAATGTTTGTCCGGGGTTCCTACCTGTTCTTTTGCTAAACCCTATGAAATTTGCTTCCTCCAGATCTAAGATGCATTTTAGACTAGGCTTGGCTTCCCTTCCCTTCCTTTATTACAAATTCTAAGATAGAATGATCGTTTTTTTCCCAAACTTCCCATTTTCTTCCCAGAAACCAGTGAAAATAGGATCCAGAACAGAATTTCCCTTTGTTGATTCCTTTATATATTTTGAGGGATATTAAATCAAATCAAGAAATTATTAGTGATCAATTTTGGCATAGAGTGTGTGGATAATTGAAATTATCAATCAAAACTATATCATAGCTCTATATCAGGCATATACTCTATTTCCTAAACTCCTAATCTTTTTCTTCCCTCTGTCCAAGTGGTCTTTAATGAACTCCAGTGATAATATTTCTTCTGTTTCTTCCTCTTTTAATCTTCATTCACCCAAATGTTCTCTATAATGCTTCTTCACTCTGAGTCCT
>NW_027185809.1:21672247-21677803 GCF_028583685.1 Petaurus breviceps papuanus
CTTGCTTTCTGGTACAGAGAAGTTAGGTGATTTAGCCAAGATAGTAGAGAAAATTGCTGGCAGAGTTTGAACTAGAACTCGGATCTCTGGATTTCTAGTATACAGATTATCTACTAGATCATACTGTTTCAAAAACCTCCCTCAACTTTATCCCCTTCCTTAGTTTAGTATTCAATACATTTAAGGGGGAACAAAAAAGGAATCCTTCAAATCAATTATTTAATTTAATTTATCAGATAATTCAGTCAAAATAGTTGATCTAGGAACCCTGTAGAGAGACAGCCTGTCTTTCCACTTCTTTCAATGGGAGAGTGAAAAAGTAGCAGAAATGTTGGTTCTTACCAAAAGGAATGGGAGAAGTTATGAAAAAACTACTTCTTAAAGAATGGAATGGAAAATGTTTAGCGATCCATGGCTCTAAAGGGATACAAATAGCTTTATTTTCCAATATGAAATACATTTGTGAAATTCTCTTATGTACAATGAATTTAAGAAATTGTATATGTGAGACATACAGATTTCTGGGAGACAATGCTTGCCTGTTTTATGTTAGTTTCTTCCTGTACCATTTTGCTTCTGTGATGGCTTTTACTTGCTCTTATGTTCTCAGCTGTATAACACAACTGTGGGAGTTGATCTAAGCAGCTTAATCATTCCCTAGTAGTCTGGCAGGCACTCAGCTTCCCTGACAATCACTGCAGACATTTCAAAAAGACTGTTATTTTAGGACACACACAGGTCTCTGTACTGAAAGCTGATATTTAGATGATCATTAAGTTGCTTATGAAAATAGTCAAGTTCTAAAAAGCCCTAAGGACTGATTGGGCAGAGTTTGATCTTATATTAGAAAAAAAAAACAAATGGGAAAAAAAACCCACAGAAGCACCCATGCATATATTCATTGTTACTTCAATTAAGCTTGTTGTTGTTCAGTTATGTCCAATTCTTCATGACCCCATTTGGGGTTTTCTTGGCAAAGATACTGGAGTGATTTGTCATTTTCTTCTCTAGTTCATTTTACAGATGGGAAATTGAGGCAAAGTGAATTGAGTGACTTGCTATTAAACATCTATAGTTAGATGTGAACTCAGGAAGATGAATCTTACTGACTCTAGGCTTGGCACTCTTGCTCTGCATTGCATCACCTAGCTGCCCCCATATTAATCTTTTTTTAAAAAGCAATTGGGGTTAAGTAACTTGCTCAAGGTTACATGGCCAGTTATTTCTGGGTGTGGTGCTAAGTATCTGAGCCCGGATTCGATCCCCAGGTCATCCCGACACTGGGGCCGATGCTCTTACTCGCTGAGCCACCTGGCCGCCCCTGCCCCCATATTAATCTTAACTTAGGTTTTGGGGATATGAAATGGCTAGAACACAAAATTACTAATCCAGTAATTTAACCTGTCTTCCATGTGTATCAGTTCAAATCCATGAATGGTGTTGATTATGAAAATGCTTGCAGAAGCTTTAATAATATTTTTAAAAACCCTGATAACATGTTTTACAATTTACAAAGCAAATTACTTAGGTTGTCACCATATAATAATCAATTACTAGTTTAAGCAAGACCCCCTTCCTCATATGTTGCATGAATTCCAGACAACTAGTGTTACTTGGTTGTCCTTCCTTTTGAAGAGAACCAATGATGTCATGGGGCGATATCTCAACTTGTGCATGAATTGGACTTAAGTGAGGAAGTTGCACAAAACTCTCAGCCTTATTCTCTCTTCATCAAAGTCGTCAAAGTCTAATGGCAAGACAAAAGTCAGGATGATTGGTGATAGCCTGTGATGCAGTGGCGTCTTCAATGCCTGATCAAGCTCTAAGCTCCCTGTAGTACCTGTTTCAGTCACCTTCATGGCTCTTGGAGCAAATTGTTCTCAGGTTCCCATTTCACTGGGGGAAGTCTTTATGCTTGGGGTAGACATCCTCCTAACTCATCAACAGGTTTGAGGCTTGAAAGTTACCTCCAACCTGGTTTAGCCCATCTGCCAGACAATTTTATGGGGGTATGGCTGCTGAGCATGTTACAGCTTCTTGCAGCTACAGGTGAGAAGTGAATTAAATATGAACACTGAAGGGAGATGAGAAACCCTAAAAAGGGCCTAGCAGCAGGTGCTCATACCACAGGTGCTAGTCCTCCCTGACAACCAATACCTATTTCTGGGCCTGTATTCAAGGTCTTTGCAGCCTGATAAGGCCTGACAGAATTTAGGTTCTATTGGGATGGTCTTTGAAAAGTCAGGGTTACTTCCAGAATATGATAAGGCATTGGAGTAGGACTATGTTTGCTTATGTGAAAAGATGAAATGACAGTTTAACCTTGAAAATTGAAAAGCCTAGGAATTATTAGCCTTGACCATAGAACCAGAGAATAATAGGGGTGGAAGCATCTTTAAAACTCTAATCTGATCCCCTCATTTTACAGATGAAGAAACTGGGCAAAAGGAGAAGCAATCATTTGCTAAAGATCACTCACACAATGAGATGATCGTAGAACAAGGACCGAAATCCAAATCTTGTGTTTCCTAACCCAAGTACTAGACTCTAGCTGATGCATTTGTTCATCTTCAGTTGGGACATTTCCATTTGGCTGCAATACATACAAAATTTACTGATGTAGAAATAAACTTTATCCTCCAAGCTCTCAAGAGGCTTTAATCGATGTATCTACTTGACAAGCCAATAGTATTTTTAAGTGAAAAAATGTTGCTCATTAATATTTGGTGGTCATTAAGATTTTTGGATGTTAATATTTCAGAAATAGAAGATTTAATAGTGTTAAAAAGACAAAGTGGATTAACCAGTTTATTTTTTTTTCTGTTTCTCTGAGCTTTCCTTCTCACCAACTGAATGGCTACCAGCTAGGACTCTTTCCCTCCTGTCTTTCTTCCCTGAGGAAAAAGAACCCTTTTTCTGGCCACAACTAAACCTTACACTTGCGCCTTTGATCATTTCTTTCTTGTATCCTACTGGATCCATCAGTCATCCATGCTTTCTTTCATCCTTAGTCACTTCTTTTATCTTCCCTTCTTCACTTCTGCCTAAAAGCATCCTCATGCCTCCCCAATCCTAAAAATCCTTTCACTGACTTTACTACTCCTGTCTTTTTTCTATCCCCTGTTGCCAAATACCCTTTTTTTTCTTTTTGGAGGTGGGAAGGCAAGGTAATTGGGGTTAAGTGACTTGCCCAAGGTCACATGGCTAGTAAGTATTAAGAGTCTGAGGCCAAATTTGAAATCAGGTCCTCCTGACTCCAGGGCTGGTGTTCTATTCACTGTGCCACCCCCTCCAAACATCTTGATAGAGTGGTGTCTATTTGCTGTCTCCACAACCAACAACTTCTTAATTGCCCCAGTACAAGGGCCCTTTCTCAATCCTTATCTACCTTGACTCCTCTGCAGCATTTCTCATTATTGACTATGCTATCTTCTAGGAAGCATTCTGCTCCTTTGGTTTCTAGGACAACATAGTCTTCCATTTTTACTCCTAATTCTCAAACCACTTCTAATCAGGTGACAAGTTGTGTCAATTTTATTTCCACTGTACGCTTGTAAAAGCTTCTTCATTAGCCTCCCCTCTTCAGTTTATCTCCACTTCCAATTCCCTCTATAAACTACTGCCATACTAATTTTCCTAATGTACTATGGAGGTCTGATCAGATCCACTACATTACCATAAAATTCTAAATGGCTCCCCATTGCTTATCAAAGTACAAATGATTTGGTATAGCGTTCAAGGATATTACAATTTAGTTTCAGTCTACTTTGTCAGTATTATTTTCTATTACTTTTCATCATGTATTCTATCCTCCAGGTAGATGAATTACTTGGTGTTTCTTGAAGATGCCCCCTGCTCTTTTTTTCTCCCTGAGTTGTTTAGATTCATGGTTATTCACATTATTTCCCAGGAGTACTCACTTCATCTTGCCTACTGAAATTATACCCATATTTCAAGGTCTATGAAAACCATCAAGAGCTTTCGCCATTCTAGGGCCAACAGAGATAAAATAGGAGAGAGAGAGAGAGAGAGTTACATCTATAGTGAATATAGCTTTAAATACCTGCAGAGACAAGGAGAGATTTAAGTATCAAGCAAGAAGCAAGGAGTTTTACTACATCGTGTCAGGATGATCCTTCTTCTGGGTTTGTTGAAAAGTTTTATGGGAGATTCTGGATACACATCAACAACGTCACTACAGAGTTTAAGTGAGTAAAAGGACTTCAGAGAATATTTAATCCAGCGTATACCTAACCATTCTACAAAATTCCCCAAAATTAGATTCCCAGGCTCTGTCTGAGGGCCTTTAAAGAGAGGAAGCTCACTATCTTCCAACACAACTCATTCATTTTTTTGAATAATTCATTCCCTACTTCTTTTTACCAAGGCTCATACTCTAGAGGCTTCAAACACATTCATCTCCAGATCTTTTGCCCTGGGGTCCCTTTACCCCATAGCTGACTGCCACACCTGGCTTACTATTTCAGGCAGTTTCTCACTACGCATCACATCGTAGCACTCCCTTCTCTTGACAACCTTACCAACCACCTTGATGCCATAGGTGTATCCTTCCTCTAGGTTTGGAACCATCATCAAGCCCTTTATCTGATTTTAACCTCTTATCATTCCATTCATCCCAATGCCCAACCCTGCCTAAACCTATTCTTCACTCTAATCACAACCTCCAATACCCTGTACTTCAGCTCTGATTTTACTTTCCTATTTCCTATCCTGATTCTACAGGTATTCAATTCAATACTATGATGCCATGATGTCATCTACTCTTGGATCCCTCGCCACTTTTGTCATATAAAATCTCATCCCTTGACAAACCCTATGTTACTCCCACTCTCCACCTCTGTAATGTAATGCCAAAAGAAGGCAACTTCCCAGGTTCAAAATACCAGCATAGGTGCTCTCTATTTTATTTAGTGACAAACCAAGAACAGAGAAGATCAAAACATGACATCATTCAAAATACAGCATTTACTAAGTGTGATTAAATAATCTCCAAGTACTACCCCACCCCAGGACCTTCCAATCATTCAATCAATTACAAAGTCTCTGTTCTAAATACTTCTCCACCCCTAGGCTATACCCTAATTAAGTCCACCACAAAGCCCCTCTTCTCAAATGGAGATTAGTTTCCAAACATAAGGTCAAAAGTTCCCCACCCCTGGATCACAATTGAATCTACCCCAGAGTTACATCAAGTTTAAACACAGCACTTAATACCCAAATGGAGGTCTTTTCTTCATCTTGACTCGAGGCAAGTTCTCAGCAATCTTAGTTCCTGGGGAGACAAGGCTTAGCAAAGCCACAAGATACATTGCCAGTCCCTTCATGAATTTATCCTCTGTCTGTAGAACAGTCCTAGAACCCCTGAACACATTAGCAAAGCCCTCTCCCAGGATTTCTGTAAACATACAACAAGAAACTCCTTCTTCAGGGCTTCTGAACCAACAGAAAGGCTCCCAGACCCCTGCAACAACAGCACTGTCCTTCACCAGTGGACAGTATTCATTCTGTCTGCCGGACAGTCTCCAGACCCCTGCA
>NW_027185809.1:21677903-21736369 GCF_028583685.1 Petaurus breviceps papuanus
CAGTCCCTTCATGAATTTATCCTCTGTCTGTGGAACAGTCCTAGAACCCCTGAACACATTAGCAAAGCCCTCTCCCAGGATTTCTGTAAACATACAACAAGAAAATCCTTCTTCAGGGCTTCTGAACCAACAGAAAGGCTCCCAGACCCCTGCAACAACAGCACTGTCCCTCACCAGTGGACAGTATTCACTCTGTCTGCAGGACAGTCTCCAGACCCCTGCAACAACAGTACTGTCCCTCATCAGTGGACAGTATTCACTCTCTGTCTGCAGGACAGTCGCAGGCCTTCTTAGCGAACAGCCAGGTTCCAGGACTTCTTCAACAAAAGGACTGTCTTTCACCAGTGGACAAATCTGGCAAAACAACATCAAAACAGACAGACAAAGTACCAGCAAAACAGCCATGTCTCCTCAGTCCTTGGCAGCTCAGAGGGCAGGTCTCAAAAGTCCAGGGCAATTCAAAGCGGCCACCAGCAATTCTCTTAGTCTCTCTCTCTTCACGAGGTGCTGCTTCCAAAAAAATCTTCCGCCTCTCTCTAGTGTCTCTCCAAATCTACCTCACCAGCTCCTCCCAGTTCAGGACTTTCTTTTCACATCAACAAGCCCATCCCACAGGTGGGATTAACAAACTCTGGGTTTTAACACAATCAATTTGAAAACCAAGCCAATACAGGGGAATCTTTAATTGCCATTACTATCACAGACATTTAAAACTCAGTGTCCCAAAGATATCTCAAACTCAACATATCCAAAACAGAACTCAATATCTTTCCTCTGAAAACCCATCCCTTTCTCAAACTTCTCTGTCTTTTGAAGTTCCCACCATCCTTCTTCCTACATTACCTTGTATTGATTTGAATTTATTCTCTTTATATTTATTTTGTATATTCATATATACATATACACACACATATATGTGTGTGTATATAAATATATATATATATATATATATATATATATATATATATATTTGTTGTCTCCCTCCCTTGAAAGGAAGGATGATTTTATTCTACTTTTTTGTGTCTCCCACATCTAGCATAGCACCTAGGTGCCTAGCACACAAATAGGTGTTTAATCAATGCTTACTGATTGATTGATTAAAATATACTTTCAGCTCCTGGAAGATATATATATATATAAGTCTACTCCACTAAGGTCCAAACACCATCCCCATAACTTTATGTAACAAAGTGCTTCTCTCTGGGCCCCACATCCTTACATTTCTTGTTCCTTTCTATTAGAATAATAGCATCTGGAGAGCAGGAATTGTCTTTGCTTTGATGCTTATAAATCCAGTTATTATCACTGCGTTTGACATGTAGTAAACACATACTGATTGACTTGAAAAATGCTTTTCATTCATTTGAACTTAAATTTGCCTCTTTGGAACTTCTACTCATTTTTCTTAGATCTGCTTACCAGAAAGGACATCTCTTCCTTACAACAACCTTTAAAATACTTAAAGAGTGCTATTGTGTGCCCTCTAAATCTCCTCTACCCCATGATCCCCAGTTTCTTAGGAGATTAAATTCTAGAAAGGTTAAATTCAAAGTTCAAAGTCTCATGGTTTAAGGGTAGAGATTAACCTAGACAATTACCCCACCCTACTTACAGTAAGGAATATGCTATTCCCTGAAACCTTAGAAACACATCTGAATCAATAAATTAAAAATTATAAACGAAATACAAAAAGTCCTTGAATGACATTAAACTAGAATGGCATTGTACAGGAAGAGTGTTTAAATTGGATGAGGAAACTTGGTCATGCCCTGTGAGTAATTGCTGTCACATAGCAAGCCATTTTAGGATGTGGAGATTCATGTGCCTAGCAAGTAAGGAGAGAGTGTTCTAGCCAAAGCCTTGTAAAGAAATCATTTGAGTGTAGAAAAGAGATCTTACCTCAGCCTGGGTCTCACTCTCCTCCCCATCCACTTGGCTAGAGGGAGATCTTGAAAACTTCAGAAGACTAGAGGATTTGGACTTTTAAAAATGTCATTCTAGTAGCATCCCTGGGACAGAAACAATTGGAAGCAGTGTCTGCATCAAAAACTAAGAATAGATTGACTATGATAAATAAAGATAGATTCAAGGCTCTGCAAAAAGTGTGGAAGAAAAACTACAGTATACCTAAAGGGAATATCTTGAGGACTTCAGTGAAAGAACTTCCAGGGCCTTGACCTTTGTCATACATGCTCTCTAAGTCTGAGCCCACTGGCCCCTAGAGTCTGTATGTGTTGATGGGAGAGTATGTCAAAGACTTTTTGAGAGGGTATTTTGGATAAATTATGTAACTGTAGTAAATACCCATTCCTAATAATTAGTTAAGTTTAGCTTACTAATTTATATCATTTGATAACCACAGAGAGAAATACACTAGTGGGAGTTTGTGAATTAGAATTAGTATTAGAAAGACACTAAAACAACTTTGAGATATCATCTCAATGAGATTGACTAAAATGATAGAAGGCAAAAATGAAAGGAGGGGATGTGGGAAAATTGGGTCACCAATACACTGTTGATGGAGCTGTGAACTATTCCAACCATTTTGGAAAGTAATCTGGAATTACACCTAAAGAGTTATAAAACTATATAACCTTTGACCCACTAATAGGTCTGTTTCCCGAAGTGTTCAGGAAAAAAGGAAAATAATCTATGTGTTATAAAATATTTATAACAGCTCTCTTTGTGGTGGCAAGGATCTGGAAATTGAGGGGATGCCCATCATTTGGGGAAAGGCTGACTAAGTTGTGGTATAGGGTTGTAATGGAGTATTACTGTGCTGTGAGAAATGATGAGTAGGTTGATTTTAGGAAAACATGGAAGGACTTGCATGAAATAATGAAAAGTAAAATCAACAGAACCAAGAAAACATTATATGTATATATAAAAACACTGTAATAGCACTATTGCTCAAAGAGTAAACATAAATGACTAAGGTATTCTGAGTCATATGAATATCCATATCGGCTACAAAGGACTTATGAAGGAAGATGCTATCTATCCTAGAGAAAGAATTGAAATATGGAATTATGTATTGTGTATTTTCCCATCTGTATCTATATCTGTGTCAAATGTTAGTCTTCTCTAGTATGGGTTTGGGAGGGAAGGAAACAGCTTGGAACTCAAATGTAATTAAAAAAAATTATTTAATTAAAAGAAAAAAGACAAAAAAGACAACCCAAACCTCTCAGGGCTAAACATAGAACCCCAATGTGAAATGGACCAGCCTTGTTTTGGGGACCTAATCTGCCAGTGGAATGGGGATTGGTAGAGTAGCTCTAGCATCTTTATGTGATATAGTAACAAGAGTTAGCAAGTATCAGTGCCAGAACTTAAGCTCAGTTCTCTTGACCCTCAGTCTTTGCAGTGCATCACACTGCCTTTCTTAGAGTGATTTAGTGGTTGGGCTTCATAGCATGTACTTAGAAATGTACTGAAGCCAGTTTGTAGGGGACAGAGAGACAACTGTTAAATTTTCAGTGTGAGCAGTGTGAGTGATATCTTGGAAGTCAGGGTTTGATTTATTGCCTTGTTTATTGTCTGAACTTAAGAAGAAATGAAAAATTTGTTAATGATACAGATTAAAACTGTTTCATGCACTTGGGATAACTGGGGTGATGTAATAAACAGAAAGTTTGAGTAAAAACTAAAAAAAAACTGTCATAGATACATTTTTGGACAGTTAATTGTTAAACATTTACCAGCACATTCCTGTATGTATTCTTGAAAAGCTCATTATTATCACTAATCTTTCAGAGCCTGAAAAAACAAAACCGAAAAAAACCAAATGGTTTGTCAGGGTTACTAGTTATTGTTGTGCTTCTTAAAGAATTCCAGTTTTTAAAAAACAGGCACAGTGATAGTCTGCTTGTACAGGGGAAATGAGTATTTTTACCTTAGGTTGTATATTTGTATGTGACAAATATGACCTGTCTTCTCCCAGCTACTGTACTGTAAGCTATTTAAAGATAAGGATGTCTTATTTTTCTTTGTATTTCTTTGATGTGCACAGAGTAGGCATCTAAGAAATGTTTGTTGAAGGAAAAGTTAAAAGGGAATTATTATTAGGTACATATAAATCTTGAGAAGCAACATGGCATAAGCAAGCACCCCAGCATACCCAGGATGGCTGCGAGCGCAGGTTCTTTGATCAGCTTTTCTAAAGGAAAGCAACTCAAAAACGGTTAACAATCTTACTTTACTTAAACATATATATACATATACACACACACATATGTATAATTCACTCCGTTCAGGGGAAAAAGTCAGCACCCTGAACTTCAGAAAATACAAACAGAAATCACAAGCAGACAAAAAATATAGACAGAGAAAATAACACAATTCAACAGACCAACAGACAGGACTTCTAGCTGTCTGATCATCACATGCATACAGTTAGTTACCAAAGAGAGAAGCACCAAAATCTGGGTTTTCAAAGCCGTGAGACTCAACAGCTGCCCAGAGTCTCATCTGGCCAAATCACACAACTCTTCCCACAAATGAGCCCCAAAGCAAAACCTCACCTTATGGAGTATATATAGCCTTCCCCAGGGTCAGAGAACTTCACAGCCTTTGTGACCCACTACCTAATTACAAAGTAACAAAAGGTATGTGCCTGGGTATGCTGGGGTGCTTGCTGTTACAATCATCTGACTCCAAATTTTGTTGTTCTTGTTTCCTGACTGCACTATTCTGACTAGGTCTTAGAGCATTAATGGTATCTTTGAGTCTTTTGTGAAATTCTTTCTTCAGTAACATAACTGTTGTTTAGGACTAGGAAGTGGTATTGATTTTCATTTTGGTACAATGAAAATGCATGTCACCAAACTGGAACCAGAAGTGGTCAGCAGAGTAGGAATAGTTAAACAATCTAATAAGAACCCTTCCCCTAGCCTTCTACAGGCAGTGTTTTCCCATTATTCTTTCTTTCTTTTTGTATCATAAGTAGATATTTGGTAACCCCTGATCTGCTAATGGTTTTGTAAAAAAAAAAAAAAAACGAAAAAGCATTTGATTCAAAGCCAAATTGCTGTAGGCAAGGCACATTTTGTTTTCCTACATTTTCATCAGTAAGAAATGCAGATACCTTTTTCAATGGGTGGGGGAAGGGGCAGGAGAAAGGGAGAAAATTTGGAACTGAAAACAAAAAAATGTTCATAAGTAACTAAATTTTTAAAAAGAAAGAAAAAATTCAGATACTAATAGATTCAAATGACAAAAATGTAGAATTTTACTTCAAATGCCTTAATTTATTTAAAGGAAAATAATGTTTTTTGCTGTTTAACAGTCTCCATAAGAGTCAGATAAATTGCAGAGAAATTTTCAGTGAAGAAAAGAACATACTGTCAGGCTGGGCACTTAAGAGTCTGGTGTGCTGTGTTGATTGAGTTTTGTAACATGAATCACTGAAAAACCTGTGACAATCACTAATCTTTGCAAATTTCCAATACACACTGACTCCTAACACAAAACAGGCTTGCAGGGCTCTTGGGCCTTCCTTTGCTGTACCTTTGAAACATTTCCTGCTTTAAAAATAAGGTACAATAATAAATTCTGTTTTTACTGTGGAAAAGGCACAGACTTAAACTGCTTGTATCTGAAGGTAAATTGCACTGAATCCATGACCTTTGCTTGGCAAAATAGAAACAGTACTATGAATGTTCAAAGGACACAGTACTGTCAAAGGTGAAGGTTAATGGCTATGGAAGAGAATAGCTCATGCTTAAATATAGACCTGTGGGCCTAAACTTGCCCTCCTCCCTTCAGTTTCCATTTCAACAGGTTTACAACACTGATTTATCTAATTCCTCTGTGATCTAAAGAAGATGCACATTGATCAATGGGTTTTTTCCATGATTTCTGAGAGGTGGGGAGAAGGACAGAAAGAGAAAGTGCATTTATTCCTCAGGGCACTCAGTGTTTGGCAGCAAGTGATAGTCAGTATTCATGTAATCAATAAGTCTTGCCTGTCCTAGTGAACAAAAAAAAGCAAAAACCGGACATTTTCCCCCTCCTCAACAGAAACACTAAAATAATTGTTTGGGGCTGAAATAATGCATTCTCTCCCCCCCTCCTCCCCCCCCGCCCCGGTCTTATCAAGGTGATGAATTTCTGCTCTCCTTCATGTTATGACACAGTATATACCATGGGGTTTTCTTGGCAAAGGAACTGGAGTGGTTTGCCATTTCTTTCTCCAATGCATTAAGGCAAACAGAGGTTAAGTGATTTAGCCAGGGTCACACAACTAGTAAGTGAGGCCAGATTTAAACCCAGGTCTTCCTGCCTGCTGGTCCAGCACTCTATCCACTTGAGCCATCTAGCTGATCCTTGGATTTCTGCCAACTCTTGCCTTAGAAGCTCCCAAGTGAGTGACTCCTTACATATTTAAATCCAGACAAAAGTGATGCTATTCCCTGGTGCCTGAGAGGAGCATCATAGGAGTGGATGTGCAGAGAACAAAGAGCAGAAAACTTTTGCCAGCCTTCGGAGCTATTTGAAAGAAAGCTTGATGGGGAAACAAAACAAAACAAAAAGCAAACCCCAAATCTAAGATTTTTGTCTGTATTGTGTGTGGGAGGTGGTGATTTTTCAGCTTCTTTTTTCTAATTGTAGCCAACCAGTAGCACATTCCATGCATCACTGCGACTTCTCATGACTGCTTACCTGCTTTCCTTCTTTTGCCCCAATCCTTCAGAGCTGACACACAGGAAGCTAATGGAGGGTACTCACCAGCTGACTTAGGCAATAATGATTCATACATCACCCAACCCATTTGCCTGCCTCTAGATAGATTGTATCAAATGTAACTCATAGCTGAAACAAGGTTAACAGCCTTCCCTCCCTCCCTTTCTTACTGCTCTGCTGCCAGAAATTCTCCAACTGAGAGATATAATGTAATGAAATGTGGGTCAGAATTTTAGTCAAATGGAGTCACTTGATATTGAAAACAATTTAGCATGTGGTTTGTTGACCAAGAGGAAGAAGCTGACTGAGGACTATATGTAGTTACATTTATATCATGTTTATATACTATATATAAAAGACTATTTATATAATTTATAAATTACATACTATACATTAGATACATTATATACTATATATAAATTATATACTGTATGTTTCTATATTATATGAATTTACATAAATGTATACATCTATAGGTGCATATTTTAAAACACCTATGCATCAAAGACTCATCATTGCGTGGTGGATTGAGAGCTGACCTCAGAACCAGGAAAATTTCGGTTAGAATACCTCTTCTGACTAATAACAAAAATAATGACAATGATCATCATAATGCATAGCTGCAGCAGCTGGAACTGCAGCTGGCATTTATGTTGCACTTTAAGGTTTATATAATGTCTCTGTGACCCCAGGCAAATCACTTAACTTCTCTGTGCCCCAGGTGACTGTCTCAGGTTCTAAGTTGCAAAGAAGTAGGTATAGACCTGTATCAGTAGTAAGAATTTCCTCTTTGGGGAATTCTCAATGCCAATGAAATCACATGTCCAGCCCCTATAGATACATATCTATTTTTCTCTACTTGACTGCTGATTTCAATAGTGTAGGAGATGCCCAGTGAGGAAATTCCTCATCAATGCTGATCAGCACTGGTCCTGCCTGTTATAGTCTTAATGAATTACGTGAGGCACTGAGTAATGACTTGTCCCAGTAGGTGTCAGAGGTCATATGGGTACTCACTTGCTCCCTTTCCCTCTTCTTCTTCCTCTCTCTCCCTCCACCCTCCCCCTCTCCTTTTTCTCCTCTCTCCTTCTCCTCTCTCTCCCCCTTTCTGTCTCCCCCTTTTTCTCACCTCCTCTCCCCTTTCACTCTCTGTCTCCCCCTTTCTCTCACTTCCTCTCACCCTTTCTTTTCCCCACTTCTCTTTCCCCTCTCTCATCTTTCCTCCCTCTCTGTTTCTCCCCCACTTTTCACTGGTCACTAGTGTGGGGCAAGCATTTGTGCAACTCTCTTCCCCCTGCCTTTTGCCAGAGAGGCAGAGAGGATTGCTGTATATATGTGGGAGGCAGAGGAAGCTTTTTTCTGCCAAGGCTGACTCAGCCTTCTTTTCAGTGAAATAACTGGGAAAGTACCTCCACACACACACCTCTATGAAGATGGAAGTTTAATGGAAGTCTCTGAGAGGCTACCTAATCCCTAGGTGGGAGAAACAAGCCAGGACAACAGCATGGAAATGACCACAACCAGTAACTATGAGTCCTGTAGGAAACAAGGCAAGTGGGGAGCTGCAATGGAGATGAGGAGTAAGCCAGGCAAGTAATCTATGTAGCAGCCAACAGCTCTTGGCAAGAGCATTTTCCAAGCAGTGTTGCCAAGGCTGTCCCCACTGAAGCCTCTCAGCCCCTTACTCCAGCTACAGAGAAACCTTGCTCTATCTCAGCTATGAACCTCATGAATGAGCCTATTTCCCTACCCTGAGGAAAGGAAGGATACTATACATTTTTGACAACATATACTGAAATGGTTTTCATTACCTTTGTATTTATTTCTTTCCTGATGAGATTTAATGTTTCAATGATATTACAGGCCTGGGCTTGTTAGTTTAGGGAGCAGCTGAATATTAGGCTTGAAATAATTTCAGAAGTTTCCAGTTTTTGAATTGGGTCAGGGTAAGCTAAGATAAGGAAAATAATTTTAAAGTACCTACAATTTGAACCTGAGTCCACAAGGGTTCAGAGCAGATGGGCCAAAAACCTAATTCTGTTATGAGGCAAGTAATTTTCATTATCAAATAAAGGAGGTGGTTTAGTGAACATATCACAGAACTTCAGAATTTCTGAATTAAAAGGGTTCTTGGAAAATGGTAGGGGCCAATGTCTAAGGTCTAGTATGTTGGTTGAAAAAGTAATCTCATTACCTTAAAGTTACACCACATGTTGGGATAGGGTGGTGGCATGGAGACAAGTTTGTGCCGCTTCATTTATAAGATTGATATGTAACATCAAGGTGATTTTAACATAGGTCACTATTAATAGCAAAAGAACAAAACCACTACTTTCTGTTTACCTATAAATTCTAGAGATTAAAATGGAACAAATTCTTTTTTTTTTTCAAAGCAATCAGGGTTAAGTAACTTGCTCAAGGTTACACGGCCAGGTGTTTCTGGGTGGGTGCTAAGTGTCTGAGCTCGGGATTCGATCTCCAGGTCATCCCGACACTGGAGCCGGTGCTCTTACTCGCTGAGCCACCTGGCCACCCCTAAGCAATCGGGGTTAAGTAACTTGCTCAAGGTTACACAGCCAGGTGTTTCTGGTTGGGTGCTGAGTATCTGAGCCCGTATTTGATCCCCAGATCATCCTGACACTGGAGCTGGTGCTCTTACTCGCTGAGCCACCTGGCTGCCCCTAAGCAATCGGGGTTAAGTAACTTGCTCAAGGTTACATGTCCAGGTGTTTCTGGGTGGGTGCTAAGTGTCTGAGCCCAGGATTTGATCTCCAGGTCATCCCGACGCTGGAGCCAGTGCTCTTACTCACTGAGCCACTTGGCCGCCCCTTAGCAATTGGGGTTAAGTAACTTGCTCAAGGTTACACGGCCAGGTGTTTCTGAGTGGGTGCTGAGTATCTGAGCCCGGGATTCGATCCCAGGTCATCCCGACACTGGAGCCGGTGCTCTTACTCTCTGAGCCACCCGGCCGCCCCAATGGAACAAATTCTTAATCCCTTGACAAGTTAATGCATAATTGGGTAGAACTGCTGACTTCTGTGGAATCAGCTAACCTCTAGGTTTCAGAATGAGACCTGTCTCGCCCACATAGATTTTAGATCAAAGTTTGCTTCGATGTTCCAAAGCCTCATCCCTAGAAGTGGAAACCTCCATCCCTGCGCCATGCACTGGTGAGGAAAGCCAGAAAAGCATTGGGAGCTTGGGTCTCAGTTCTTGGCTCACCACTATCTGGCTGTGTGACCTTGGTTCAGTCACTTCCCTGGGCCTCACTTTCCTCATTCATAAAAGGAAAAGACTGGACTAACTGATCTCTAAGATTTCTTCCTGCTCTTTATGAAGCAGCATATTTTATCTTGACTAGTAGGAAAGAAGCCTGAGTTAAAAAAGATTAAATTATTTTTAGTGGATAACAGCTGTGATTCAATACAAATTAAGTCTGGTTCTTGCAGAAATTATGCCCATGCCTCCTCCTGACTTCCAATTGAGCTTTACTACATAGGTGGGAACAGCCACAGGTTCTACAAGTTAGTAGGACCCCAGAGACCATCTGTTAGAACCAGCACCTGTTCTACTGGACACAACTACTCGAAGACTTCCCATGATGGGCGAATCCACTCTTTCCTGAGGCAGCCCATACCTGTTCAATAGCTCTGATTGGCAGGAAGTTTTTCCTTATAGGAAACTAAAATCTAACTCTATAACTCCATCCCAAAGCTCCTTGTTCTGTCTTCTGGAATCAAGCAGTAATAGTAATCAGGGCAACTAGCATTTTATATAATGCTTTAAGGCTTGCAGAGTGCTTTACAAATATCTCATTTGACCCTCACAACAGCCCTGGTAAGTAGTTGTTATTATTTTCCTCATTTTTACAGATGAAGAAACTGAGGCAGAGATTAGAAAAACTTGTCCAAGGTCACACTAGTAAGTGTCTGAGGTCAAGATTACCTTAAGACTGAACACTCTCATTTCCTTCAGATGTTTAGTATATGGAATGACCCCTAGTATTTTTACCATCCTGATCATCTTCCTTTGGACATATTCTAATGCCCTTCCTAAATTGTGGCACTCAATATGATTTGATCAAAGCAGAGTACAGCCTACCATCTACCTCTTTATAGTTGACCTTGGCATAGCTTATGATAACTTTAGTCTTTTTGGCTGTCATACTCTATTGGTGATTAATGTTGAGTTTACTGAAATTAAAGAGGGTCTAGAGCATGAGATGCTACCTGGAGAATGTTGCCTTAGACAGGGACCTTGAAATGGGGTGTGCTTGGAAGCTACCTTCAGGAGAAGGCAATGAGAAGTTAAAAAGAAATCACCTTCTTCATCTTTTTCTAGAGCAAGTTTTGGTACCATGACAACAGGGTGGGAAAAGAGGATTTCTTTAGACTCCTTTTCACTTACATTTTAGGAGTAAACTATTCTAGATAAGTCAAGAATATCAAAGAGAGCATGGACAATGAAGAAAGAATTTGCCATCAACTCACAGTAATTTTATATGTACTTCACGGACTCATGTGAGGGAGAGAAACACAGCGGCAAATTCTATTTTGTTCTATAAAATGCATGCAGAATTATATAGGTTGATCACAGATTCTCTCTTCAAAGTCCATGTTCCTTGCCTTCTCTTTTCAATATTCTTGACTGACCTAGAAGATTTTGCCCTTAAAAGGTAAATGAAAAGTTATATAAGTAAACCTCCCTACTGTTCATCTTTGCAGTCAGTTTCAAGTGTGCAAGTTATTATTGAAGCATGTTAATAATCGTGCTAAAATTTGTGTGAATCTGGTGAAAGGTTTTGCTTAAAAAGAAGACATGCATCAAGTTAGATTGAATTATGGATAGCCAATTACCTGGAAGCAGTTCTTAGATCTTAAGAGGAAATATGTTTGTTTAAAGCCAATTCTTTCTTATACAGCTTGCATACACATTCTGAGGTACATGCCAGTTTCATCTCTTAAGCAAAAGTATGCATTTAATGCAAATATCTCAGTGAAGTATTTGCCAGTAAGAAATGTACTGTGTAGTTAGTCTTTCACAACATAACTTCTATGGAAATGATTTGAGTAATTACACATGTACAACCTATATTGAATTGCTTATCTTCCCAGTGGGGGTGAGTGAGGAGGGAAAGAGAGAAAAAATCTGGAACTCAAAGTTTTAAAAACAATTGTTTTTTAACATGCAACTGGGAAATAAGATATACGGGCACTGGGATATAGAAATCCATCTTGCCCTACTAGAAAGTTAGGGGGGGTGATGGGAGAGGATATAAGAGAGAACAGATTGGGGGAAGGGGTATTCAGTAAGCTTGCTATTTTGGGGTGGCAGTAGGGGTAAGATGGGGAGAAAAATTGTAACTCAAAATCTTGTTGAAATGAATGTTGAAAACTAAAAATAACTAAATAGTTTTTTTTAAAAAAAAAGAAATGTACTGTGTATTTACCAATTTTTACTGATCAGTCAAAAAGTATTAATTCTCATCTGCAGCAGACTCAGTGCTAGTCAGTTTCTAGCAATCTACAGATTTAAAATACCCAGTGAAAATGTAGTGTGATTTTTAGAACACCAGAAGACCATTTTTTTTTGCTTTTTGGAGGGAGGAAGGCAGGGTAATTGGGGTTAAGTGACTTGCCCAAGGTCACACGTAAGTGTTAAGTATCTGAGGCTGGATTTGAACTGAGGTCCTCCTGACTCTAGGGCCAGTGCTCTATTCACTGCGCCACTTAGCTGCCCCCAAGAAGACCATTTTAATACAAAATTTCCTTCACCAGCTGGTAGGTTGACACTTTAACTTGTTAATCTCACCTTTGCAATATCTCTTGAATACGTCCACTTCTCTCCACTAACACTGCTATCACCCCGATTGGAGACCCTCATCAACTTATGTATGAACTATTGCAATTCATTCCTTCAACTTAATGCTTTTCTGTCATACTCCACCTGAAGTTGGGTCAACATCTGGGTAGCACATCATGTGGATGATTAGACACACATTCAAATAGGGAAGGGAAATTTCTTCTTGGGAGGAAAGAAGATGTCTTTGACCTGGAAGTGAACAAGGATGTAAGACAAGTAACAGTAGCACACAGGAGGGCTGCTAGCACAGGTTCACTCTTGATGCTAAGACAAATTTGGAAAGGAGCAATCTTACTTTATTCTATTTATACTATACTTCTCACAGGTGGGTTGCTGATGATGGGAGCACAACCCTTACAGCATTCCCTAATCACCCTTCTTGCAGGGGCTGACACAGCTTGTGCATCCCCTAAATCCCCTCAAGCCTCAATGGGGGTCAGTTGAGGCAAACACAGAATCCCCCCCAAGCCTTGATGGGGGCCAATCAAGGCACACACAGCATTCCAGTTTGTGCATTCAACCCTCAGGGTTCCCTACCCCTTGACTAGCGCTCACTTGCTTTATAGGGCAAAAGACAAAGAAGACATATTGCCAGCAACAGCCTCCAATTTTACATTACCTCATCCCTGTATCTCACTGTGCAGTTGCAGTGGATGTTTACAATTTAAGCATAAATGTTTACATTATTTATCATTATATAACGCTCTGCAAGTGTGGTGGAAATGTTTTGAACCATAATTGTGAAAACTCATATCTACTACCTGGGAACAAGAGATTCTTATGGCTATGGATCCTGGGAAACTGAACTCTAAAAAATAATAACAAAAATCCATTTTATACACACTGAAATCTATATACACTAAAATCCATCCCTTACTTACAAAGGGAAATTGGCTAATCCAGGCTATATTCCAGGCACAAGTCTAAGGGGGCATTGACATTCAAAGGGCTGGAATGGATGACAAAACTGGTTGCTGGAAAAGAGATTCATGTTGGGGGACTGGAGGAGGGTTGATGACAGGTAGAAATCAAAACTAGGTAAGTGTACTAAATGTAGGAATCCATGGAACTTTTTTCTCTATCATTCAGTCTTTCTATGGTGAATGTTGGCATTCTTTACTCCCATACTTCACTGATGTACCAGGGTGGTCAAGGGTAGTGTTCACCATGCTGCATTCTGGCTTAACTACCCTCATCCAGAGTATATACCATCCCTTCCCCCAGAACCTTGAGGTCATGAATTGACGGGAAAGCATTGATAAAAGGCCTCAACCAATTCTGGGATATGAGTGTTGTGTGCTGACTCCCAAACTCATTGGGTCAGCACCCCTGCCTCTACTAAGATAACCTCATCATCAGACACTTAACACAAAAGTAACCATGTGACCTTGGGCAAGTCACTTAACCCCAATTGCCCCTCAAAAACAAAACAGAACAAAAAAAGAAATAAGTATGTCTTTCAACTCAAAATTCTCTAAAAAAAAAAAAGTTATAAAGGGGCGGCCAGGTATCACATTGAGTAATAGCACCGGCTCCAGTGTCAGGATGACCTGGGGATCGAATCCGGGCTCAGACACTTAGCACCCACCCAGAAACACCTGGCCGTGTAACCTTGAGCAAGTTACTTAACCCCGATTGCTTTAAAAAAAAAAAAAGATAGCCTCATCATCTCCAAGTATCAATGAGAAAATGAATTACGTACATTGTGCCTTTTCATCCTATTTTTTTGGGAGGGGAGAAGGCAAGGCAATTGGGGTATTGGGGTTAAGTGGCTTGCCCAAGGTCATGCAACTAGTGTCAAGTATCTGAGGCTGGATCTGAACTCAGATCCTCCTGACTCCAGGACTGGTGCTCTATTCACTGCACCACCTAACTGCCCCTGTGTCTCTTCATCCATAACTGCTGGGCAAGGACTTAGAGGGTTTAGGTCAGGGTCTAACTATCTATATCTATATCTAATCATTTGATATCTCTTCTGCCCTTTGTTCTTTAACCCCTTATGATCCAGCTTCCAGCCTCATCATTTCTCTGAAACTGCTCTCTCCAAAGTTACTAATTATATCTTAATAACCAAATCCAATGGCATTTTCTCAATTTAATTTTCTCAGTCCTAATTCATCTTGATCTCTCTGAAGCCTTTGATAACTGTCTACTTGATACTCTCTTCTCTCTAGTTTTTCAGAGCACCATGTTCTCTTCCTACCTATCAGACTTCTCCTTCTCAGTCTAATTTGCTGAATTTGCATTCATGTCATGCAACTATAGGTGTCCCAGAGGATTCTGTACTGGGACCCTCTTTTCCTTCTATACTACATCTCTTGGTGATTTTATCAGCTCCTAGGGATTTAGTTGCCATAGCTATGCTGATGATTTTCAAATCTACCTGTCCTGCCCTAACCTCTCTACTGACCTTGAATCTCACATCTTCAACTGCCTTTTAGCCATCTTGAACTGGATATCCAGTAGGAATCTTAAACTCAACATGTCCAAAACTGAACTCATTATCTTTCCTCCTAAATCCTCACCCCTTTCCACACTTCCCTTGCCCTCCCCCCTCCTAATTTCTCTATTGCTGTCAAGGTCAAAACCATCTGCCCAAACTCTCAGGCTTGAAACCTTGTTGCCATGCTTGAATCATCACTATCTCTCACCTTCCATATTCAATTTGTTGCCAGTGTTACCTTTGTGACATCTCTTGAATATGCCTATTCCTCTCCCCTGATACTGCCATCACCCTGGTATAGGCCCTCATCATCTTTTGCTTGGACTATTGAAATACCCTGCTGGTGGATGTGCCTGCCTCAAGTGTCTCCTCAATTCAGGCTATCATCCATTCAGCTGTCAAAGTGATGTTATTAAAGCACAGGTCCTACCATGTCACCCCCAACTCAAAAGACTCCAGTGGCTCCCTATTACCTCCCAGATCAGATATAAAATCCTCTGTCACTCAAAGCTCTTCATTACTCAGCCCCCTCACCCCATCTTTCCAACCTTCTTACACTTTACGCCTTGCCGCGTAACCTTTGATTCAGTGATGCAGGCCTCCTTGCTGTTCTGTGTATAAGACACTCCCTATCTTGGCTCCAGAAGTTTTCTCTGCTTGTCCCCCATACCTACAATGCTCTTCCTCCTCATCTCTGCTTATTCACTTTCTTGGGTTCCTTCAATTCCCAACTAAAATCTCAAGCCTTTCCCAACCCTCTTAGTTCTAGTGCATTTCTGCTATTAATTACTTCCTGTATACACATATACTTGTATTCTTGCTGTTTCCCCAACTAGATTTTTGAGCTCCTTGATGGCAGGGACTGTTTTCCGTCTTTTTTTTTATCCCTGGCACTTAGTACAGTACCTGGCACTTGTAGGGGCATAATAAATGTTTCTTGACCAACTGACAAAGTGGGCCCATCATAACAAAGCTCAGGAAACAGAGGTGATTACTGAATGAGGAGAGTTATCTTAACTGGTGGTCCCAGGACTAACCACCAGTTTTATGAAAAAGGGATAAGTTGACCTTTCTGCCACTTTTAAAAAACATCTTCTGGCACAGAAATTGAAAAGCTAGCCTTTTTTCCCTTGGTTAAGTAGCTTCTTGTTTCAAAAAGCATTAATTGAACAAGCCTTTATTAAGCACCTACTGGGTACCAGATACTCACATACTACAAATAAAAAACAATTACCTGTGTGCCGGGTACTACAAATACAAAATAAAATAGTCCTTGCCCCCAGGGTATTTACATCTTATTGAAGGGAAGAAATATGTACATTAAAAATTATATTCAAAAAATGTATGCAACAGTGTCTGACTCATGCCCGTGTAGAAATGCTGATGAGGAGCAGCCAGGTAGAGCAGTAAGAGCGCTGTCCCCAGAGTCAGGAGACCTGGGATCAGTTCCAGCCTCAGATACTTAACACTCACACAAAAATAACTGACCATGTAACTTTGAGCAAGTTATTTAACCCCAAATGCTTTAAAAAAAAATGCTGATGAGCCTGCTTCTGGGAGACATGTGACCATATATAATACTAATGCCATGGAGAGACAGTAGAATATATATAGATATTTTATACTTGGTTCTGGCTTGTTAAGCACATGATGAATGGAAAGCTGCATAGCCAGAATTGGGAAGGGAGTGAGGAGGGGCTTCATCAAAAAGTCTTGAGACTTGGCCTGGTCTCTTTGGCCATTTTCTCTTTGGCTTCAGTCTTGTTGGATGTTTTAGGATTTTTAACTGACAATGTCCATTCAGAGACAATACCATAAGGCAAGAGGTCTCAGGTCCTCCTCAAGGTTACCACATGGTCTTCTGGATTTTTGCCTGTCTTGGTAATGGTTCTTTTGTTTTAGGTGAGGGGATATCGGTGTCCTTACATTCCAGTATCTACATTCTGCATAAAGGTCATCATTGATGCCCTGAAGAGCAAGGAGAGATCTTCAAGGGTGACCTTTGGGATTCAGTCCAATAACAACTGAGACAAGGGCTCATCCAGTAACAATGCCACACTTGAACTTGGTCAATACTATGTAGAACTGAGCTAAGCATGAACCTGCTCTCTCTAAAAACCAAAGTATCTTCAAATCTGACTTCAGACACTTGATACACTTACTGGCTGTGTGACCTTGAGCAAGTCACTTAACCCCAATTTTCTTGCCTTCCCCCATCCAAAATATACACACACATATATACATATATATGTATGTATGTATATACATATACATGTGTATATATACATACATACATGTGTGTATATATGCATGTACACACACATATATAAATATATAAAACAAAAAACAAAAGTGTCGCTGAGGTGTTGGGGATTTATTTGGTACTTGTGTTCTTTTTACATCTTTTTACTTTTTTTTTTCATTTTGGAGGGCAGTTGGGGTTAAGTCACATGGCTAGTTTTTGTGTTAAATGTCTTAGGCTTTTTATATCTTTGAAGTAAATATTCTTTTATAAAAGCTAATTGACATTAAGTAGTTAAATAGATCTGGGGTACTATATACTAGTACCTAATAGTTGCTACAAGGGGGGAAACCACATAATCAATTTGCATTTAAGGTGATGGCAGTAAAGAAGAGGAACCCCTCCCCCCCACTCAAGACCTCCAGGGTAGATGCGGCAGACTTCACTGTGGGACAGTTAGGCCAAGAAGATATTTTCTAGATATAAAATGTAAATTCTAGGAGGAAGTCACTTGCAACTAGGAGGGTCAGGAAAGGCATCGTGGAGGAGGTAACTCTTGCCCAGGGTCACGCAACTAGGAACTGTTCCCCAGATTTGAACTCAGGGAGATGTTTTCCTGACAAGGTCCTGCCCTCCATCCACTGTACCACCCGGCTGCCTCTGGGACTTAAGCTGAATTTTGGAGGTAGAAGAATTCTATAAGGTGGGTATGAGGAGGAAGTACATTCTAGAGTGGGAGGACAGCTTGTGCAAAGACACAGAGATGGAAGATGAATTGTCAAGTACAAAGAATGACAAATAGTCCAGTTTGACTAGAATGTAAAGTACATGAGGGAGAGTACCATGCATCAGGTCAGAAAGGGAGGCTTGTACTGATGGGGTACTTGGGGTGTCTAAGTTTATAACATCATTTGGTAAAATCAGTTTGTAAAATCACATTCCCCCTGCACCAGCCTCAGAGCATTAACTCTGCTGCTTCCCCCTGCCAGCACTCTGCCTAGCAACAATTCATGAACTGTTTATCTCCCCTAAGTATAATGGCCAGCTGCACCTATGAATCCTTCAATGCACTATCTGTAGGTTAACTCCTTAGCCAATTATACACATCCTGAATCCCCATTGGCCTTGGTTCCCAACAAACATGACACTTATGGGTGGCATACTAGGCACTTCTCAGTCAGCCCTGACTGCTAGCTGACTTAGTGATGTTTCAAGCCTAAAACCACACCTCCAGATAGCCCCGCCTTGGGCTATTTCCCAGTGAATTATGGGCAATATACCTGCACAGTGGATATTAAAAGTGTATGTTCCTTTAAGCACTGACCACTCCTTAACTCCTTCCTAATCCCACCCTTACTCACCTAGTTAGCATAATTGGCATCTAATTTATTCCTGTAACTCCTTAAAAACTAGGACTCCTACACTCTTTAACTTGCATTTACCAATGTATAACCTAAACAATACAATATTTTCCTCTCTTTCTCTCCTTCTCCAGCCTGCTTTCAGCAGCAGGGGAAAGGAGGAGGAGGGAAAGAGATACCAGCATTCCAAAGAAATGTCCAGCAGTCCAGCTGCAGTTTAAACCTTACAGGGTGTTAGGTTACTCACTCACCCTCAGTCACTCAGTGACACAAAAACAGAACAGATAGAGAAACTGACAGGAAGGTTCCAAAAGCTCACAGAGGATTGTCAGAAATGGGCACAAATTACATATTTTCTTGGCCTCCAGATAGATGCTAGTGGAGGCCAGGTAATACTTGCTTTAAGATAACCTAGGCGCAGATCCCCAGGTATGGGGAGAAACTGGCCCATCCTTTCTTCCTGCCCTTTAGCCAAAGAGTCCCTGTAGTCCCTGCTCCAGCTGTGGGTATCCTGAGAGAGGAGCTTTACCTGCAAGTGTTCCCAAAACAGAGCGTCCCCTGTCCAGAGGGAGGTATGCCAGGGTCTAAGGTAGACCTGCCCTGGTCTGTCTAAGACTGTTACCCACTTCCCCACAAGTCTTCCTAGGTGCTTTAGGGGGAGAAAACTGATATACAGGGAGAGAGGGAGGAGGTGAAAGGAGATTACCATGACTCCAAGAAAGGTTGAGACCTCAGACTTGCCTCCTGGCTGGCTAGCCAAAATGATGAGGGGAAGATAGGTGTTTCAGGGGCTCTAAGCACCAGAGTTCCTGCTGTGCAGTCTGGGAGGAATTCACAAGACCCAAGCAATCTTTTGAGTCAGGATTGTAAAAGTTTATTTTTATGCTTTACGGTGGACAGGGCTGCTTAGGGAACCTGCCAACTTAAAGACGTCATATAGGACTATGAATGATGTAAATCAGAAGTTAATAAAGCATTAAAAAAAAGATATGAGCACTTTCATGTTAGCTTACTGGAAAAGCTAATATTATTTTTCATTTAGAATTAGAACATGTACATAAAGTTATGCAAACTGCTTAAGATAATTTTTTTTCATTCTTCAAATGCTTTCTTAACTTCTGATTTACATCATTAATTTCCACCAGACTTTGAGTTACAAATTTTCTCCCCATTTTTCCCCTACTCACCACCCCAGAATAGCAGTCCCACAGGATATACCCTCCTCTAATCTACTCTCTCGCATGTCTTTTCCCATACCCCTTTAGACTTTTCCAGTAGGGGATGGTGGATTTCTATGCCCCAGTGCCTGTATATCTTCTTTCCCAATTACATGTAAGATAGAATTAATAATAGTATATATGTATATATAATTTTAAACATTTGATTTTAAAACTTTGAATTCCAGATTCATTCCCTTTCTCCCTTGTCACCCACCCTTACTGGGAAGATAAGCATTTCAGTATAGATTGTACATGTGTGGCTAATGCAAAATATTAACATAGTAGATATTGTAAAAGACTGACTATATTTCCCTCCCTCCTATCCCACCACCCACTTGTTCCATTCTCTACTTTTATCCTGTCCCTTTTCAAAAGTGAGTGCTTCCAACTTCCCTCCCCCCGCAGCCTGCCCTTTCTTCTATCATTCCCCCTCTCATCCCCTTCCCCCCTACTCTCCTGTAGGGTAAGAAACCCTATTTAGTGTGTATTTCATTCCCTCCCCAAGCCAAATTCAGTGAGAATAAGGTTGACCCATTCCCTTTTGCCTTCCTATTCTTACCCTCCATTATAACCCTTTGCCCTTGAGTCTTCTTTATTAGATAGTTTACTCCATTCTGTCTCTCTCCATCTCCTCTCATTGTATTCCTCTTTCACCTCTTAATTTCCCTTTTTAAGTATCATCCCTTTCTATTAAATTGGTCCTGTGCCTTCTATCTATGTATACCTGTAAGCATATATACACACATTCACACATGTATTCATACTCCCACATACCCTCCGATAAAGACACATATATATTTCTATTCCCTTCAACTATTTTCCTACTGAGAAAAGTTTCATCAATTATAATTATTGTTTTTTCATGTGGGAATGTTAATAATTCAACTTTGATCAGTGGCTTATGATTTCTTTTCCCTGTTTACTTTCTCAAGCTTCTCCTGCTTCTTGTATCTGGATGTCAAATTTTCTATTCAACTCTGGTTTTTTCATTAAGAATTCTTGAAAGTCCTCTATTCCACTGAATGACCATATTTTCCCCTGAAACATGATAACTCAGTTTTGCTGGGTAGGTGACTTTTGGTTTTATCCCAGCTCCTCTGCCCTCCAGAATATCCTATTCCAGGGCCTTTGATCCCTCGGTCTAGAAGCTGCCAGATCCTGGGTTATACTGATTGTGTTTCCACAATATTCAAATTGTTTCTTCCTGGCTGCTCATAATATTCTCTCCTTGATCTGGGAATTCTGGAACCTGGGTATAATATTCCTAGTAGTTTTCTTTTTGGGATCTTTTTCAGGAGGTGATTGGTACATTCTTTCAACCTCTATTTTGCCTGCTGGTTTTAAAACATCAGGGCAATTTTCCTTGAGAATTTCTTGGAGGATGATTTCTAGGTTCTTTCCCTGATCATGGCTTTCAGGTAGTCCAATCATTTTTAAATTATCTCTCCTGGATCTATTTTCCAGGTCAGTGGTTTTTCCCATGAAATATTTCACATTGCCTTCTGTTCTTTCATTTGTTTGGATCTGTATAACATCATCTTGATTTTCTTAAAATCACTAGCTTCCCTTTGCTCCAATCTAAATCTGAGGGAATGATTCTCCTCACTGAGCTTTTGAAATTCTTTTTCCATATGGCAAATTCGGCTTCTTAAGGCATTCCTCTCCTCATTGCCTTTTTGAGCCTCTTTTGCCAATTGAGTCAGTCTGTTTTTAAGCTGTAATTTTCCTCAGTCAGGATGTTGACTCTCAGTTGGTAATTTTTTTGCATTGTTCTCATTTCTCTTCCCAATTTTCCCTCCACTTCTCTTATCTGCTTCTTAAGGTCCTCTGTGTCTTGTAATCAGCTCATATTTTCCTTTGAAGCTTTTGGTGCAGGAGTTCTGAGTTTACTGTCTTCCTCCTGTTCCGTTCTTTGCTCCTTTTTGTCCCCAAAATAGGAGTAAAGTTGGATTGCTCTGTTTATTTTGCTTCCTTTGCCTGGTCATGTCGCCCCTCAGTCACTTGACCCCTGGGCTTTTTGCCACAGTAGGACTCTGCCACCAGACAGGGGAGCTTTCATCCCAAACGCTGTGGTTTTCTCAACTGTTAGAGGTATTAGTTGGGTGCCCTCTCTGGAGCCTCCACACACTCTGTCAAGCTGGTCACACACTCCAGGACCTCCACCCTAGACTGCAATCCAGATCCCATCTGGTTAAAGCAATAGTGATTACCCCTCAGACTGGTTGCTTGGTCCCCCTACACCAGGAGCTGAAGCTTCCAGGTGGCAGTGGCTGTGCAGGGCATCTCAGCAGCTTCTCACCCTGGGGCCAAAGCTGAAGCTCTCCCAACTACTGGTCCCAAAGTCCAGACTGTGCTGACTTCTCACATTTTCCTTTGCTTCTATGTGTTGATGAATCTGAGAATGGCCACAAGCTGCTGGTGATCTGGAGTCTCTCTAGCCAGGCAGCTGGTCAGGCCCACCCTAGGGCTAAAACTCTGGCTCATGGGGGCCTGGGCTCAGCTCCCAGAGTGCTGTGCTGGCCGATTCCTGCCAGCTTCTCTGTGTCATTTTATGGGTTCTGCAGCTCCAAAGTTTCTTTGGAGTCCCCTTTTATATGGATCAGGGATGGTGGAAGCCAGAGCCACAGGGAGGTCTACCTGCTTCTACTCTGCCATCTTCACCTGCTTAAGATCATTTTAAAAGTTTTCTACTAACTTTCTTCATAAAAGTTTCATATATGATATCTATTTACTAGACTATAACTTTCTGGGAAGTGGGGATGTAGCCTTTTTTTTTTAATCTTTGTATCACCCACCTACCACATCCATCTACAGATAGTAATTTAGTCAAGTCAACCAACATTTAATAAATGTTTACTATCTGCCAGGTACTACTCAAGCACTGAAGATACAAATACAAGCACAAGGAGAGAAAGCCAGTCCCTGCCCTCAAGAAACTGACATTCTAATGGGGGAAGATAATACATAATAGGAAGCTGAATATTGAGGATAGTTGTTCATGTAGAGAGAGAAAAAGTAGAGAAAGTCCAGATCATCAGGAGTGAAGACTGGAGAGAAAAGAAGGCATGACTAGCCTGGTCTTTTTCCTTAAATGGGAGGTTCTAAACTTGGAAAGACTTAAAAGAGCTGATACAAAGAGAGGTAAGCAGAACCAGGAGAACATTGTACACAGCAATGGCAATATTATACAATGAAGAATTGTGAATGACTTAGCTATTCTCAGCAATACAAACATCTAAGACAATTCCAAAGGATTCATGATGAAGTGTGCTCTCCACCTCCAGAGAAAGATCCTTATAAGTCAGAGAAGAGAAGACCTTCTTAACTCTGTATAGATGCCTTAGTGTAGAGATAGTTAATTAGAAGAGCCTGATCAGCTCTGTGGAGTTATAGGGAGATGAGCCCACATTTAGTATTTTGCTCACCTTGGTCTCTATGAAAAGGATGGATATGCCAGTCTGAATACAGATTGTAGCATACTATTTTTCTATTTTTTTCTTGTTCCCTTTCTTTCTCTTCTTGTAGAAAATGACTAATATGGAAATATTTACATGATTTCACATGTATAGCCTATATCATATTGTTTACCATCTCAGGGAGAGGGGAGAGGAGGAAGGCACAGAATTTTAAAAATGTTTAAATTTTAAAGATGTTTAAAATCTTTTTACATGTAATTTGGCTATAATATTCCTCAGAGTTTTCTTTTGGGGATCTTTTTCAGGAGGTGATTGGTGAATTCTTTTAATTTCTATTTTGCCCCCTGGTTCTAGAATGTCAGGGCAATTTTGCTTTACAATTTCTTGAAAGATGGTATCTCGACTCTTTTTTTTTTTTATCATGGCTCTCAGGTATACCAATAATTTAAAAATTATCTCTCCTGAATCTGTTTTCCAGGTCATTGGTTTTTCCAATGAGATATTTCACATTGCCTTCTATTTTTTCCATTTATTTGGATCTGTTTTATAGTATTTTGATTTCTCATAAAAGCATTAGCTTCAAATTGCTCCAATTTAATTTTGAAGGAGTTAGTCTCTTCAGTGAGTTTTTGAAATTCCTTTTCCCTCAGGCAAATTCAGCTTTTTAAAGCATTCTTCTCCTCATTGGCTTTTTGGGCCTCTTTTGCCATTTGAGTTAGTCTATTTTTTAAGGTGTTATTTTCTTCAGTCTATTTTTGGGTCTCCTTTAGCAGGCTGTTGACTTGCTTTTCATGATTTTCTTGCATCATTCTCATTTATCTTCCCAATTTTTCCTTCACTTCTCTTACTTGATTTTCAAAATCCTTCTTGAATTCCTCCATGGCCTGTAACCAATTCATATTTTTCTTGGAGGCTTTTGATGCAGGAATTCTGACTTGGATGTCTTCCTCCCGCTCCGTGCCTTGATCCTTTTTGTCCCCAAAAAAGGATTCTATCATCTGTTTGTGCTTCCCTTGCTTGCTCATCTTGCCAGACAGTTACTTGACTTTTGAGCTCTTTGCCATGGTAGAAATCTGCTTCCAGGATGTTTCCAGAAATTCTCAATTTGCTGGGGTTTTTGCAGCTGTCAGAGCTATTAGGTGGGCACCCTCTCTACAGCCCCCAAAAGCTTTGGCTCACTGGTCACACACCCCAGGACCACCACCCAAGACCACAATCTGGATTCAAGCAGGTCAAAGCAAGAGTGATTACCCTGTGAATGGTTGCTTGTTCCCCCTACAATCTGCAGACCAGGAGCTCTAGAAGCACCCACATGGAAGAAGCTGTAGCCACTGCACCTCCTCAGCTTCTCGCCCCAGGGGTAGCAGCTCCCCCTGTTCCAACAAAGTTCCACACTGACCTTTTATTTTGTCTTTGGCATTTGTGGATTGAGAACTTTGGAAACTGCTGCAGCTGCTGGTGATTTACTCTCATGAAGTCTGCTCCAGCCATGGCTGCTTGGGGCCACCCTGGGACTAAAACCACAGGCTCACACCAGGGCTAGGCTCAGCTCCCAGCATGCTGCAATGGACCCTTCCTGCCGGCCTGTTGGGTTTCCTTCAGAGGGAGATTTGTTTCTCTTTGTTCCTTTGTGGGTTCTGTAGCTCTAAAGCTTGTTTAGAGTCATTTTTTACATGCATTGGAGGAGGTAGAAGCCAGAGCCATGTAGAAGTCTTGTTTCTACTCTGCCTTCTTGGCTCCACCAACCAATAACCTGTTTTTATACAAATTAGCTTTGAGTTCACAAAATTTTGACATATATTCTTTAATTCTTTATTATGAAAATTTACTTGTGCCCAGCACTTAGCACAGTGACTGACACATTATTGTTGTTCTGTTTTAGTTGTATCTGACTCTTCATGACCCTATTTGCAGTTTTCTTGGCAAACCACTGAAGCGGTACACCATTTCTTTCTAAAGCTAATTTTACAGATGAGGAAACTGTGACTAACAGGGTTAAGTGACTTGCCCAGGCTTACACAGCTATGTAGCACCAATGTAATATTTACAGCACCCACGATTGTGATAGAGACCATGACTATAAGTATCGCATGGCATTTGATCACAAAATATGTCAAACTCTCCAGATGGAGGATGAAGTTGAAGGATTTATTTAGACACCAGAAAACTGAATCCCAAAACCAGTAAGTCAAAGTACCAAAGATATTAAGAAGCCATAATAACATGGAGAGCTACAGCATCATTTAGCCTTCCCACAAACCAATACAAGATCAATATTTACTCACAAAACTCTCTATCTCTTTTGCCTGAACTCCTCCTCTGTCCCCACCTGTCTGCAACTGTCTGCAACTATCAGACTCCAACTGTCAGACTCACTCTGACCCAGCTTCCTTTGAGCTCTAGGGGACAGAGTTTACTTTCAAAGCAGGGAAGCTTTCTGTGGGCTCTAGGGGGCAGAGGTTTTCTTCACAGCAGGGGAGCTCTTCAAACTCCCACCTAGGTCTATTAAGAGGCAGGGAAAATCTTCAAATTCCCATTCCCATTACAAGCTAGTAAGTGTCCAAGGCTAGACTTGAATTTAGGAAGATGAGTCCTCCTGACTCCAGACCTGGCATTTTATCCGCTATCCATCTAGCTGCACATAGTAGGCACTTAATAAATGCTTGTTGACTTGCATCATATTGGATATTGACAATGTCTTTAATGATCAATCCATTATTCTAGGTTGAGCTTTTATTATATAGTCCATAGGTTTTCAATAAGACTTATATCAGTGTAGTTCCCATCCAGATAATTGAGGCATGTTTTTCTCCAACTTTTGGGTATATTTCTTAATCCCATTGGGATGGTGCAAGGTTGTATTGTGACATTCCATTTCCATTTGGAAACTTCTGTAATTCCAAAATAATTTTGTTCCTCAATATGTCAATATATTTATCAAAGTTTATCATTCCCTCAATGGGGACAAGACTTCTAGTATCATTGGAAAAAAAAACCCCACCTTAAAACATTTGTGGGAAGATTATTTTACATGAAACCCAGATTGTACAAATACTGTTTTATTATGGACTTGACTGATTTTTGAAGTGCTTGACTTCCTTTCACCAATAGCCACTATATCTCTAACAGTCACTGAATTGTCCTCTTTAAGAATGACAATTTTCACACGTTTCCTAGAAGTATCTATTCTTAAAAAATACCCAAAGAGCAGTTAAACACGTGTATAGCACAAAATTGACCAACTGTCAACTAAGGTAAGGAAACAAGCTCAATTTGGTTTTATATGGTCAAGTTCAAATGTCATGAATCAAACCAATGTCAGTAAAACATACATGCATGATCACAGATATCACAAAATTAAATCAGATAAAAATTATTACTTGTTGCAAGTAACTTGCACACAAAAGAAGACCTTGTGTGAGACAGGGACATGGTGGGGTTTTCCCTTTGACCAAAATGTATAAAAGCTGGGGGCTGGGTTGTTGTTAACTCCATATACATATACACATACATACACACATGCATATATATATATGTGTGTATATGTATACATATGTACACATGTATATATGTATGCTTGTATGTCTATGATAAAACTAGAAATGAGGAGAGGAGAAAGAAATAAGTATTTATGTGCCAGGCACTGCTCTAAGCATTTTATAAATTTCTCATTTCATCCTCATAAAAACCCTGTGAGATAGGTGCTGTTATTTCCCCCATTATACAGTTGAGGAAACTGAGTCAAACAGAGGTTAAGTGACTTGCCCAAAGTTACACAGCTAGGAAGTTTCCGAGGCTAGTTTTGAACTTGGCTCTTCCTGAATTCTGGCAAAGTGCTCTAAGCATTGCACCACCTAGAAACCTGGGTCAAGTAAATGGAGAACAGCAATTTTACTTGCAGATGATCCAAAGTAGAAGGGAGAGTTGACACCTAATGATATTCAGGACCCAAAAATATTGTAACAATCAGCACTGGGCTGAAACTAATAAAATGAAATGCAAAAGGGATAAATGTAAAGGGTTACTCTGGGCTTCAAAAAATCGGTTTTACAAGTATAAGATGGAGGAGTACAGGAGAAAGATCTTGGGGGTCTTAGTGGACTGCAAACTTAGTATGAATCAACAGTGTTATACAGCTATCAATACAGTGTTATACAGCTATCAACACAGTTAAGACAAACTTGGGTTACATTGAGAGAGTCACAACTTCCAGGAATTGGGGTGATGATCCCTTTGCATTCTGGGGGTATTTTGTTTAATTTACAGTTCCATAAAGAAGAACATGAATAAACTAGAGAGCATCCAGAACAGGGCAAAAAGGATGGTAAAGGCCTTGGGTCCATGTTAGATGAGAATCTCTTGAAAGACCAGAGAGAATTAGTCAAGAGAAAAAAAAACTTATGGGGGACATGGTTGTTTTTCGAATATTAGAAGGGCTGTCAGTTGGAGGAGAAATCAGATGTGTTCTATTTGACCTCTGTGGGTACAACCAGGAGCAATGAATGGAAATGGCAAGTTTAGGTTCAGTGTAAAAAAAATCTCAACAACAACAAAAAACCAAATTTCCTAAAAATTAGAGCTATCTAAAAATGAAATGGGCTGCCTTTGAGAAGTGGTGATTTCCCTCTTACTGGAAGTTTTCAAGCAGAAATTTGATTTTTTTAAATCAAATAGTATGTATTCCTTTCAGGCAGGGGTTGGATCATATTACCTCTGAGGGCTCTTACAGCTTTTAAATAGTGTGTTTCTGTGATTCCGTGACTTCGCTTTTCAATGGTTAGTGACTATTTTATCCAGCATATACACATGCAAAACTAAGAATAAGAAAGCTTTTAAATTAACTAAGGTATTGTTAGGGAAATAGTTATAATCAAATTTTGGAAGTTTAAAAATTTTCAAAAATTTTTCATACCAGAAAATTAAAAATTTTCAATCAAAAATAAATTTTTTGTTTAAGTATGTGAAAATATTTAGTCTAAAAGCATCATTAAGGAAATTAGAATATTTCCTCATTTTGAAAAGTGCTGCTATTTTACACTTCAAGTCTTTGAAAACAATATTTATTCCATTTGTTCCAATTAACATTTTTTCTTTTGAGAAAGCAAATATAACACATTTGATTTAGGGGAACAGAATTTGGATAGAAGGAAATAAATTATTAAGGATGAATATGAATTGATTAATTAAGAGATCCTTTTGGCTGGTGACTACTAAAAACTAAGAAACTGACAGCCTACTCACCACCATTGTAAATAAATGTATCAAAACTTTAGAAAATCAACTTATCTGTTCTCACGATTGTTTCTTCAACATTAGCAAAATCCAATGCAGGGATGATGATAGCTAACTTTAAGTTTAAGGTTCTTAAAACACATAACAGCAGCTCAAAGACATCTTTAGCAATCTGGAATGTTCAGATTTTTCTATAATCAGACATCAAGTGTTACAGCTAAGTAATAGGTATGCCTGTCAAAATGTAAAATCATCTTTTTATTTTTGGTGATTCCACACTAAAAATGAAGGTTTCTAATGAAAAGTTTATTTATAATTTTGGATTCGAAAGGCCAATGCTAATAAAGTAGAGGTAAATCAAACTTGGAGGTGACAGGTTCATGATATTTCCATGAGAAAAATTGTGAAGATCCTAAAATGTTAAAATCATTTGCAATTTGACAGTAAGCTAGTGATCTCGATGCAGTCTTTTGCAAGATCAGTGATAGACCAGGAATTGGATGACATTAAGCAGATTACTTGTAGTATTAAATAATGATATACTACTTCTACTTTGGTGAAAAAGTAAGAATTTTTCCAGAAAGTCTATGGAGGCACCCCAGTGACAGAGGGATTCATTTTCAGAACAAGAAAACAGATGGACCTTCAGTAGAGACACTGGCATGCTACCTTGCTGAACATCCCAAATACTCAACATTCCATCTTGACCACAAGCAACATATTGCTGACTGGAATGTCTATCAACACAGTGGAGTGGAACTCTGTTGCCAGTCAGTGATGTTATCTGAGAGGGTTCATTTCTTTGCTGTCTGAAATGACCTATCTTTAACTGTACAATTGAATCCACTGTGAAAATCTCAGGAGCTGGAAGGAAGGTAACTTGCAAGTAATATACTGATGCCGACATTATCTCTAGTTCATACAATTTCTTAGGAATTATTTCTGAAGAGACTTTTTCTACCATCTTCTCCAAGAGTCACAATTGATGGACTATTGCACACAATACTTGTACGTCATGCATTCCTATAGGAAGGGCAGTCTGGATGAATGAAGGGCTGTCTGGAGACTAATGGTCTCTTGACAATTTCTGCTTTCCTGAGAGAGTCTGATTATTTTGATGGTGAAGAAAAATTATTACATAACCTGCTAGAGGTGTCAAACACAAGGTCCACAGGCTGCATGTGGCCCCTAACATTCCCAAGTGCTACACAACCAGATTAAAATGTAATTGGGAAATATTTAACAAGATAAATAAAAATACAGTAAAGCACAGGTCATATTAATATGTGGTTTCCTAAGTCCATAGGAATTCTTATGTATAGTTTAGTGGCATTTATTTCTGCTTGAGTTTAATACCACTGACACAGATGAAAAAGCTACAATTCTTTCCTGGTCAAAAACTTGTGAGTCTCTTATATTACTACAGTGTTTGTTGTCACCTTATAACATACCTTCAAACTCTTTATAAAATCAGAAGTTACCAAGATCTCTAATATACCATAGTGAAATACCATTTTCTTCATTGTTCCAAAATCCTATAGCAAAGGTCTCTGTGAGCTGCAAGCCCCTGAGGGCATAGGCTACCAGGGGGGTTTGCTGACTTTCTGGAACACAACCTTAGCATAGATCTCCATAGGGGAGAGGACAGAACTCTACCATAACTCACTACAACAGAGAATCAGCAAACTGACTCTCAGAAGAGTTTATTTACCAGGTACAGAAGGTCTATTAAACTGCACAAAAGATCAGAGAACGATGATTCATATGAGGAAGAAATTCAGTATTGCTACTTGACAAAGATTAAGAAAATACATTGATAAGGTCCTGGTAACAGGCACCTGGTGTGTATTTTTAGACGAGGGTAAGGTGGGGAGAGCTGAAACAATGGTCCAATTATGGAGACACTCAGAGCCAAGGGCACCCAGAAAATCTAGAAATAGTGAAAGCCAGCATGACCCTCCCACCCTTCCAAGTTATGCTAGCTTTTCCTTAAAAGATTTTGAAACCAACCTTGAGACTTGATTAACTAAGGCTAATGACCTAACTTCTTGGTCACATGAGTATAAAATGGCTGTGGGTATTCTCAACACACCTTTTCATTCGATGGCCTTTTCTCACTAAGAATGGTTGAGTAAATCTCCTTTTGTTAACCACTGAATGACCTGAGAGTCATTCCATTATCATACCTAAACTACCAGAGAACTGATGTGAATCAATTCCTAGCCACAAGTATTAGGCATATACTTTTATTGATGTTGTAATCTTTCTTAATATATATGCAAATATGCAATGTTTTGCATGTATTATTGCAATATTTTTCTGTAGGTGATATATTTGGCTCCTTAAGCAATGCTGTTATGGGATGCTTATGTTACGGGATGGGATTTTATGTTGTTCTGTTTCATTAACTTACTACATGTCATGTTGTTATATAGTCGATTAATTACCTGCCGTATGTTATACTGGTCACATGTAAAAATGCCAGCTGGAAGCAGCTTTTGTGTGAATGCCATGCATTAGTTACCCACATGTACATTGTACTAAATACCTGACATGATTATCTGTGATCAAGATAATTGTTCATTTATATTGCTTAAATGGTAGATGCTCACAGATGTTCAGTATTTCATGCAATTCTCTGGGGATAGGAATTTTTCACTGTGCTGAGAATGTAGGGAGATAATAAAGTTTTTCAAAGGGCCAAATACAGCACCCAAGTCAAGGAGATTTGCTGACACATAATAGATGCAAATAGGTAAGCCAGGTAGGTAGAGAACAAAGACCCAGTCTCCTTCACTTTGTTTTTATTTTGGCTAAAATTCATTTACATTCAGAGAAGATCTTGGATATTTCCAGCTCTAATTTTCCTGGCTACAAGTACCAGTCAGGAGGAGGATAAAAGAAAAGACAGTAGCTTTGGGATCGCTTTCACTTGGCTTTTCTTGTCTGAGTATGATGGCTCATAGTCCTTGGCTTCAAGTTCTCATCTAAAAAGCTCTTGGCTTGTCCTCACCAGGGAAAAGATCTAGTTAATTCATCCTAGCTAGCTGAAGTTGAGGTGGCACACTGGTGGTTATGAAGAAATAAAATCAAGATGTTGGTAGCAAGGAACAAGCCATGAAACCAATATCACCAGTCAACATGCTGATGTCCAGCACTGGAGGCATGAGTTTTCCCTCCAGATCTTCCATGTATGTGTTCCCTCATGAAACATCTTTAGACTTGTCTACTTCTCCCACTAATGAAATCAACAGCACCTAAGGGAAAACATATTGTAGGATTTGGCAAGGAATGTTCTATCACTACTTTTCTTATTATGCATTTTTATTAAATGTATTAGCTTTGAATTTATTGTGTCCTCTGACTGAGTAGGAAAAGCAGATACATGAGGATGGGAGTGTTAATGAATAGAGGAAGACTCAGAACATTGAGCCTTATTTTTTTTAATGGCTTTATTGCTTTTATTGATTCTAGGCTAAAAGTAAAACACTTTCCTAAATAGGATCATAGATTTACAGATTTAGTGTTGAATGGTACCTTATAGACCATCTAATCTACTCCTTTTTCCAAAATATTTTTATTATGAACTAGGAAAGCATCAATAAACATTTCTATCTACAAAGAGGATGTTTATTTGGGGGAAATTTATATTAGCATAGTAGTAACAACATTGCCATTCTATTTTATATCCCTTACAGAACTTCCTTGTGTTTATTTTTGTGTATTTTTAAAAATGTTTCTTCAGTACTCTTTTCTATCTTGTTTTTTTTAAAAAATATCATTATCATCATCTTTCAACTCTTCCTACAACTCGCTCTCTTCATGAAATCCTTTCCTGAAACAAATAAGTATAGTCAAGTAAAACAAAATACTCTGAATCAGAAACTGTGTATCTGATCCCATAGCAATAGTCCTGACTTTACCACAAGGTGGGAAATATGACTCATTATTAGCCTTCTTGAGTCATGATTGGTCATTGAAAGGATCAGAATTTTGAAATCTTTCAAAGTAGTTTTCCTTTACAACGTTGCAATCATGGTATAAATAATCCCCTTGGTTCTTCTCACTTTTCTTTGTTTCAAATCTTCACAAATTTCACTGAATATATTAACTTTTATAATTTCTTTTTGCACAATAATGTTCCATTATATCTTTAGCCATTCCCTAATTGATGTTCATTCCTTTTGTTTCTACAACAAAAAGTGCTACAAGTGTTGCTATAAATATTTTTCGGTACACGTGAGTCCTTTCCATTTGGCTTTGATCTCTTTATGGCTCATGGCTAGTAAAAGACTGATTGCCTTCCATTGGGTATGCACAACTTAATGACATTTTTAAGGGTAGTTCAAAATTTTTCTCCAGAATGGTTGGACAAATTTTAACTTCACCAGTAGTGCATTGGTGTATACATTCTTCTACAGCCTCTTCAACAATTTCCATTACCTTTTTTTGGTCATTTTTGCCAAACTGATGGGTGTCAGGTGGAGCCTCAGAGTTATTTTTACTTTTCTTATTATTAATGATTTGGAGAAATTTTTTTCTCTAAATGGTTAGTGATAGTTTGAAATTCTTCCCTTGAACACTACCTATTTATATCCTTTTAATTTAACTATTAAAGAATTATTGTTGTTTATTTGCATCAATTTTCTATATATCTTGGATATGTGAACTTCTCTGGAAAAATTTGCTAAAAATATTTTCCCCAATTAAGTGTTTCCTTTCTAATTCTTACTTCAGTGATTTTATTTGTGCAAAACCATTTCAATTTAATGTAAGAAAGTATTTTCATTTTATCTCCTGGGGTCCTCCCTATCCTTGTATGATCAATAACTTTTTGACCATCCATAGTTGGGGAAAAGTATCTCCTTCCTCTACAATGTCTATGATCTGAACTTTTATACCCAGCTCATGTGTCCATCTGGAGTTTATTGTGGTATATATATGGTATGAGTAGTTGATCTAAGCTTAATTTCTGCCAGATTGCTTTCTAGATTTCCTAGCAGTTTTTATTGAGTAGTGATTCCTTACCTCAGTAGTTAGAGTCCTTGATTTTATTAGACCCCATGCTATATTCAATTGCTTCTGGTTCATATGCACCTAATCTGTTCTCATTGACTACTTTTCTATTTTTGATTCTATACTAAATTATTTTGATGATTGCTATTTTGTAGCATAATTTGAGACCTGATATTTCTAGGCCCTGTTTCTTCCTACTTTAAAACATTTTTTCCCCTTGAAATTCTTGATCTTTTTTTTCATCAGATGAATTTTGTCTAGTTCTATATAATAATTCTTTGGTAGTTTGATTGATATATTAAATATGCAAATGAATCTATATAATATACATCATATTTACATAGCTTAACTATTGTAGAGCAGTTAATTACTCTCCAATTATTTCAGTCTTCTTTTATTTATATGAAAGTGTTTTGTAGTTGTGTTCATATATTACCTATGTATGTCTTGGTAAATAGACAGATATTTTATATGTTCTGTAATAATTGTGAATGTAAATTCTTTTTTTTAGCATGCTGATTTTTGATCATAATGATTAGAAAGTCCAATGATTCTTATGACTTTATTTTATATTTTACCACTTTAATGACACTACTAATTGTTCCTAATTTTTAATATCTAGGATTCTCTAAGTAAATTATTACATTATCTCTAAAAGCTAAGAAATATTAAGCATAATTCATAATGTCTATTACATATAATGCTTCTTTTTGCCTAAGTTTATTTCTTTAAGTTTGTATGTGATTATAATGGTTAATTTTTTAGAATGATCTTAAATAACATCGGTAACAGTGAACATCTGCATTTGATCTCTGATCTTACTGAAAAAGATTCAAATATCTCTCCATTACGGACTATACTACCTTTGGTTGTTTTGTAATTTGGTTTTAGATGAATACTGTTTACCATATTAATGAAAGATCCATTTGTTCCTATGCTTTCTAGCATTTTAAGCATTAAAAAGTCTTGTAATTTATAAAAGCTTTTAAATCTTTTTTTGATTTTTCCTTTTTGCTTTTTGAAGGGGGGAAAGGCAGGGCAATTAGGATTAAGTGATTTGCCCAAGGTCACATGGCATGTCTGAGGCCAAATTTGAACTCAGGTCCTCATGACTCCAGGGCCAGTGTTCTATTCAATGTGCCACCTAGCCATCCCTCCTTTTTGTTTCTAATGTGATTGATATTAACAATGATTATATTTATAGTTTTACTATATTGAACTAACACTGAATTCCTGGTTTAAAGTCAAACTTTTCAAAATTTATAAGCATTTTGTTGTGTTTCTTTGTCCTCTTTACTGATATTTTGGTCAATATTTTTGTAAACATATTCTTTATGGATATTGGTCTATAATCATTTTATTTGTCTGACTTATCTTTCCTGGGTTTATGTATTAGGACCATATTTATCTTATAGAAGAAGTTTGATAAGCTACCTTCTTTCCCTATTTTTACAAATAATTTAAGCAAAATTTGAGTTATTTTTTGAACATTACAATTCAATTGTAAATCCACCAGTCCTAGTTTTTTGTTTGTTTGTTTGTTTTGTTTTGTTTTTTACCCCTTGGGGATTTATTTATAGCTTGATCGATTCATTATTCTGAATTAGAGCTATTTAAATTTCCTATAATTTTGTTTTGATAACCTTGGTATTTTGTGTTTTTGTAAATATCTTCTCATTCTATTTAGGTCATAATTTTTGCTGGCATATAATTAAATGAAATTATTTCTAATAATTTTTACTTCCTCTTCTTTTATTGTTAGTTGGTTTCTCTCTCTTTTAAACAAAATTAGTAATGGTTTCCTTCATTTTTTTTTTAGTTTTTAAAAATCAGTTGGATGATTTTTGTCTTTGATTTTTTTCTCTTTTTTGTTTTTCAAAATTTAAATTTTGAAGGGTTTAGTTTTATTTTCTAGATTTTATTATTTGTGTGTGTGTGCTAGTGTTAGTGTTAGTTTCCTAACCAATACATTTATCTGTACTTTTCGTCTTTTATTGATGAATGTGTTAAGAGATATAAAATTTTCCCCAAGGACTGCTTTGGTTACACTCCAAAAGTTTTGGCATGTTGTCTTATTATTGTCATTTTCTTCATTGAAATTATCTACCATTTCTATGATTTCTTCTTTGTCCCACCAATTCTCTAGTCGCTATTTAAATTTGAATCTTCTTTAAATGACCTTTATTGGTTATAATTTTTATCATGTTGTAGCCAGTAAAGAATGATATATTTAATGTTTCTTCTTTTTGCTATTTTAATGGAATTTTTATGCAGTATCATATGGCATATTTTTGTAAAGGTACTAAGAAGTGATGAGAAATAAATACATTTCTTTCTATTCCCTTTTGCTAATCACCCAAGACCTATCATATCTAATACTTCTAGAAATCTATTCAGTTCCTTAACCTCTTTCTTGATTTTTAAAGTTAGATTTATCTGTATCTGAAATGGGGCATATTGGGGTCCCCAACTATTATAGTTTTATTTTCTATTTCTCTCTAATTTAATTAACTTTTCTTTTAAGTACTTTTTGGTGCATATATATATATATCAAATATTGATGTTATTTTATCATTTATGGTTCCTTTAAACATAATGTAACTTTCTTGCTCATCTCTTTTAACCATGTATACACATATTTTTAACGTTGTCTAAGATCATGATTGCTACTATACTTTTAAAAATTCTACTGAAGCATAATAAATTCTGCTCCAACCTTTCATTTTAACTTTTCATGAAACTTTTTGTTGGATTATGGTTTCTAATCTACTCTGCTACTCTCCTCCATTCTATGGGTAAGTCCATCCATTTACATTCATGCTTCTGATTATTAATTATTATCTTATTATATAATACATTATACTTAATTATTTGTACTATATAATATATTAATTATATATTTCATATACTAATACTTTTGAAAAAACTTTTTTTCTCTTTCTTTACACAGATGGTGAAAGAAAAGTAATGTGATTAACAATAGAAATCTATAATTGAACTGATCTAATCCCACTCCTCCGTCCTTCCTCTCTTAACCTAGCCCAGATTCTGATCACTTGTTCTTTCATTTTCTCTCCTTTTGAAGTTCCTTTACAATCAATCCTTTGAAATTAAATGCTATTTTGCTTGTGACTATTCGTTTCCTGGTTCTATCATTCCTCTTAAACCCAGATCTCCTGTTTCTTTGTTCCTGCTTGTTTCCCCATTGAATTTACTTTATTTCTAAATTACCCTTTTTGTGCTCAACCCTCTTTTGCTTGGTTTAGATAAGAGTGAGGTTCAAGAGGTTCATGTTTGATCACTATGATTATATTTTTAAAAAGTTTCTCCAACTTTTTTTCCTCATTTCTTTGCTATTATTTCCCTCTCCCCTTTTCTTTACTCTCTTAATATGGAAAAATAACAACCCCTGTGTTTTTCTTACTTTATTCCCTCTCTGAACCTTGAAGATAGTGGGATTTTAAAGAGATATTTATTTCTTCTCTCCTCATTACCTAAAGCAAGTGCTTTATCATCACTGCCTTCTTTTCTAATTTTTTTTCCATTTTTCAAATGCATTTAACTTTCAAGCTTTTTCTTCTCTCCTATAATATGTATTTCAAAATTTCTGACTAACTTCTAGGTTCATGATCTATCTATAACTGTCCTTGTAAACTGCACAGACCAATCTAAGTCACTAAATATGTTTTACCCCTAAATTCTTTTAATTGAAACTGAATGCAGGGGCAGGTAGGTGGCTCAGTGGATAGAGCACTGGTCCTGGAGTCAGGAGGACCTGAGTGCAAATCTGGCCTTAAACATTTACTAGCTGTGCAACATTGGGCAAGTCACTTAACCCCAATTGCCTCCCCATCAAAAAAGAAACTGAATGCTATATAATCATAATGATCAAGCTTGCCCTTGGTAAATAGATATAAGAAAGCATCTTACCTCCCTTTTTTATAGATGTGGGGGAGTATGGAGGTGGAGCACAGAAAATAGTATCAGATTTGCTTGCTATGTGAGTTTGTTTTGCTGAATTGCTTTAGAAATTTGTCTTTTTTAAAAAAATAGATGGCTACTTGGGTGGAGGGTAGGGAATATATTGGAAAATAATAGTTAAGTTAATACAAAACATCAATAAAATTTTTAGAAAATTGAGTGGAAACTGTAGTTCAGTTCATTGATCAATGATCTTCAGTTTTTGTTTTATTTTGTTTTTTCTATGAAGCTTATGAACCACAGGAAGTATAAATCTCCATTTTTAAACATATGAATTGACCATAAAAGGTTTCTGGAAGTAGGCGTGGGGCAAAGTGGAGAAAGGTGCCGTGGAATCTTAGAGTGGGACAGGAGAATAATTCAGCTTCTTCAGCATTAGCAAATTTTATTACATCTGGAAATCTCATCAGATTCAGGAACATTACATTCATGTACTGGCAAAGAATATATTTCTCCTTTAGCTAAAGATGAGTGACTCCTGCCTAACTATAATGTGACAGGAAGTATATGCCAAGGAGTGGGCAGAAAAAGCCAATAAAGGCTATCCCTTCCCCTGCGTAAATCAAGGGCATGTTTTCTTTCTTTTTTTTTTTAAGCAATTGGGATTAAGTAACTTGCCCAAGGTTACATGGCCAGTTTTTTTGTGTGTGGGTGTTAAGTATCTGAGGCTGGAACAGATCTCAGGTCCTCCCAACTCCAGGGCTGGCACTCTTACACACTGCGCCACCTCGCCACCCCAAGGCCATGTTTTTTTGAAAAGACATTGGTCCTTTGCAGTTTAGAAGGAGGAATTTTTTGCTATTGAGTATAGATATTGTTAAATATAGAAAAGAGGAGAGGAAAGAAGCTTGTACGCATATAGCATTTTGAGACAGAAATTAAAATTAAATTTGCTTTACATATCTCTTTGTGGAGGAAAAGAAACCTTGTTAATTAAATGTGATATTTTGCTAAATTAGCATACACACATTTTAGAAGATTTTGATATATTGGAAAGCCCATAGAGAGAATATCAGAGTCAAAGTTTCCTCTTTCTACTGCAATAGCAAAAAAATTGGGATAGGAGACATACAAAAAAAGCCTCTGAAACACTTCTACAAGTCTTCATTCTGGAATCTTTCTATTAACTAAGAAGGATCTCTGCTGTTAACCCATGTCCTGGATTATCTTCCTGAGTAACCCTTCCTAAACCCACTTACCCACCCAGAAGCAGGATTTCTGTAGCAATTACTCTCTTCCTGATCTCATCTGCTCTCTTAATAATCTAGGAAATTGTTGTCAACAGGGCATGTGAGTTCGGGTCTCTTGCATTTCCAGACATTTTAGAAAGATAACCAGGACAGATAAAATTTGAAGGAAACATTCCCTTGTTCTTCCTATCACCACTTACAGTTATGCTATACCTCAGGGAATAGAAAGAGGGCCATATAAATAATGAAACATGATATTCTTTGAAGAAGATATTTAACAAACATGCGTGATACTTGTTCAGAGAAATGTAGGCATTTTTCTTCTCAAAGCATCCAAAACTTAATAACTTTTTAGAAGATTTTTGTCTGCATCTCTCCTCCACTTCAATCCTTTTTCTACTATTCATTGTTTCTGGGAAGATATGGGCAGAGAGATTATCAGCAAATCCTGGCAATCTGATGACAGTAACAGTATGAGACCATTATTTGAGACTTTTATCATGGTATAAGGATAGTGCCTGAAGATACCCTCTAGGAGTGATTAAATCTCTTATGCCAGGAGACTGATTGCAAAGGTATAGGGGCCAATTGCATCTCTAAGTGGAAGGATGGTACACACTAATTGATACCCCTTTGAGGTGATTGAGTACAATATTCACATCTGAATTGAATTCATTCCCTGATGATAAGTAATTGTTTCAGCATTGGATTAGGACTATAAGAGGGCAGTTAGGGTTTCTTTGGAAGTCCCCGGAATGGACATTGGAGAAACAGAAATGTAATAGAGCTGGGAACTTGACCTGGGTCCTGAGAGAGAGGTAGCTTGGGTAGGGGATGGGGTGGTAAAATCTATGCATGCATAAAGCCTTCCCGTCACCCTGGGTAATACTAATGACAATTATGGATAGGTAACTGTTGGAGTCTCTCAACCATATACCCCAAGAAGGGATGGAACTTAGACCCCTGGAAATAGAAGTGGCAGCAGTTGGAGGCTGTGGTTGAACAATGTAATAGCCTGGGCTGCGATCTGGAAGAACATTAAGAATTCAGGGACCAAGGCTTTTTAGAAAGGGGAGTGCCTAGACCATGGGACAGCAGAAACCAGAGGCAGTGCTGGAGTAGTGAAAGAACCTGGACTAAAGTTTTTGGGAGAGGAGAGGATTGCCTTGAGCACATGGACCTGGATGAAGAGGACAAGTGACTTAAGCCATTGATATCGCAGAGAGCAAACCTCCACTTGAATTATTTAGACAGTACAGGTTCAATGGGAAGACAGTGGCATGTCTAGCAACCCCAGTTGGTCAAGTTATTAGGGTAGAGCTATCATTCAAAGCATTTATTAAGTGTCTACTATGAGTCAGGCATTGTTCTAGGTTCTGAGGCTTCAAAGATAAAAACAAAATAGGCATGTGCATTCTGTGTGTGTGTGTGCATGTGTACGTGTGTGAAACAAAACATTAATATAGAAGTAAGTTAGAACTATACATTCCTAGTAGATATAAGGGTATGCGGTATATAATATGGTAACCAACCCTCTTCTCTTCTGTTTTGGAAGTGGTGAGTATGGGATGCCTTTGAATATACAGTGAAAAACGTCCAGTGGGTAGTTGCTGATATAGGACTGGAACTTTGGTCAGAATTTAGGGCTGGATATATAGAACTACAAGTCATCTGTGTAGGAATGGTATTTAAATTCAGAGGAACAGATGAGAATCCTGGGAAGGTATAGAGAGGACTCAGGACAGAACCTGGTGGTACACTTAGGAAGTGGAATCTGGATCATGTTCCAACAAAGGAAACACATTCATAGACTCTAAGAGTTAGAAAGGACCTCAGGAACTATCTCTTTCAACCCATACCTGGAAGAAATGGCTATAATATATATATATAATATATATAATAATATATAATAAATGGCTATACTGTACTGCACTGTAACATACTTATAGCCAACCTTTCCTTGAAGACCTCTAAGGAAGGAGAACCCTCAAGGCAGGCAATTCTCCTTTTGGTCAGCTCTAATTGTAAGAGAGCTTTCCGTGATATCAAGCCTAAACTTACTTCTTTGCAAATTCTACCCATTGCTACTGGATCGGCCCTCTAGGGCCAAACAGAACGAGTCTGATCTCTTCTCATATAAGATAGACATCCAAATATCTTCAGGTTTGTCATTACCCTCACCCCTTTCTTCTATTCACCAGGCTAAATATTCCCACTTTCTTTTCTCTCCGTATGCCATGAACCCAAGAACATTTTACCATACTGGTTGCCATCTTCTGGATGTCTCTAGCTTATCAATATTCTTTTAAAATCATCTTTTCCAAAATTGAAAATAATACTTCAGAGGAGCTCTGATAAAGGCAGATTACAGTGGGACTATTTTTATCCTTGGAAATGATCCCCATCTTAGGACAGCCTAAGATTTTCCTAAGGGTTTTGTTCTTTTTGTATTTTTGGTTGCCACATCACATTGCTAACGTAGGTTAAGCCCAACAGCCAGGATGCATCTGGGATAAAACTTGAACCCAGGTCTTTTTGATTCTGGAGTCATTCCTCAATCCACTATGCCATGGTGGAACAGACTGTGGATTTTTAAAGAGGGTCAATTAGGGAAAAGTGAAGGGATTGTTTTGTTGTAGAGAGGGTTAACTATTGTTTGTCCTTCATTTTCAAAGAGAACCAATGACATCACAGGTAGAGTTACACAGAGTTTTTGGCCTCTCTCTCTCTCTCAGAGTCAGTGAAATCCACTGGCCAGACAAACATCAGGATAACTGGTGATGGCCTGGGATGCAGTGGATGACCTTGGCATCTTCAGTGTTTAACCAAGCTCTAAGCATTTAGCAGTGCCTGCTTCAGCTGTCCTCATGGCCATTGGAACAAATTGTCCTCACCTACCCATTCTGCTGGGGGAAATCTTCATATGCTTGTACATAATATAAATTCGTAATGGAGTCTGTCATCATGGATGAGTGACTTCCTCCAGAATCCTATTGCAGTAGGAATAGGAGCAGAGGAAGAAGATTGTGAGAAGAATCCAAAGCTGAAGTTTGATGAAAGAACAGGACAAGGTAGCAAGGGATTCAAGAGTAGAAGACAGTGAAAAATTAAACATGTTGAGACTGAAAAGGTAGTAGTGAAAGCAGAGCAGGAATGATGGTCTGGGATAGCACTGAAGAATATAGGGATTTCACAAGATGATGATGATGATGATGATGATGATGATAGAAGAAGAAGAAGAAGAAGAAGGACAAGGAGAAGAAGAAGAAGAAGAAGAAGAAGAAGAAGAAGAAGAAGAAGAAGAAGAAGAAGAAGAAGAAGAAGAAGAAGAAGAAGAAGACGAAGAAGAAGAAGAAGGAGCAGGAGGAGGAGGAGAAAAAGGAAGAGGAGGAGGAGGACAAGGAGAAGGACAAGGAGAAGAAGAGACTAAGTGAGAAATAGGGAAAGATGGAATGATAGGAGTTTATGGTCAGGTAGGGGAATTTCAGAGCTCTTGGTCATAGAAGCAGAACATTTGTATGTGAAAGTAAAACTAAGAACACGACAATCTTTATGTTTGGCAGAAGTAGAATGGAGGTTATGTGAGTTTGAGGAAGCCAATAAACTAGAATGCTAGGGTATCTGTTGATATTTATAATTAATCTCCTTAATGTAAGGGAAGGGGGTTGGGGTGGAAAGAATATGAGCTAATTGCTGAACTACTTAAGATATAATGGAGAATGATTTGGGGTCTAATAGATAGCTGTCATTAGGCTCAGGAAAGGGTGATAAATCAAGTTGGAGTAAATCTCAAAGGAGGATAGGTTTTTGAGAGATGCAAGCAGAGACCAGGTCTAGAACTGGCAGGGGGGAGCAAAAGACATGTCTACTTTCCCTCTTGGAACCAGTGTTTTGGGAGACATGAGAGAATATGTATCCCTTAGAGAGTTTTCTTGGAGAAAGTAAGTGTCTATGAGTGCCAGAGATGGAAGCAGTGTGAGAGGAAAAGATGAAGGGAAGTCTGTTAACATTCTTAGTGGGTTTTACAGGACACAAGGGGAAAAAGAGGGAAGAGTTGGATTGAGATTTAGGAGAGGAAGGACTGAGATTGATGGAGATGGAAGAATGGGGAACGTATTCAGAAAGGATGCTACATACTCAGGATTCAGAGAGAAAGGTGCAAATGTGCTGGTCACAAGATCTAGGGCTGATTGGCTGGGGTTCTTACATTCAATAGAACTGCAAATGGCAGAAGGTGAAATAAGTTCTCTGAAATCCATTGGCATATAAAGGGATTGTCTCTTAGCAACCCCACACTCATTTCCTTTCTAAGGGGAGTACAAACCCTTAGGGTAGTACTGTAATGCTAGAGGTCTTCCTAGATCCCTGTGTGGGGAAAAAAAAGAACTAGGCAGAATATCTGGCTTTCACTAAGAATCATATCAACTGTTTATGGGATATGGCAAGTCCTTTGTGTCATTTTGCAAGATCAAACAGATTGTCTTGTACTTGATAGCATTAATTTGAATGCTTACACATGAGATTTAGCCCTTTTACCCATATCTGTGGAGATGTAGATATGACCTATATTTTGGGATTACCATGGAAATCTGGGTGGGGCAAAATAAGCCACAGAGAGATAATTTGGGAAGCAGCCCACAAAATAAATGAGACACCAGACCACAGGATACAGATAAGGTGTCCCAGAGGTTTTAGTGCAGTTTTCACTTTTTAAGAATTTTGGAAGTATAAATTTACAAAAACATAATTTCAAAGTCTAATTATTTAAAATTTTATACTTACTTCTGGAAAATTTAAGTAACACACTTTTATCTTTTTGTTTGTTTGTTTCAGTCCCTCTGATTGAAGATGGAAAATTTTGAAGAAAAATTCATCTGCATGCTCTGGTTAGCTAAATTTAATCCAGATTAGATTTTTTTCTTGTGAATTCATATGAAAACTGTTGTGAATGCATCAAAACTTTGTCCTTTGGATGATCTTAAGGCTAGGATTACAAATTAATCTTCTAGTCACTAAGTAGCAGCTGATGATTTTACAAAGTTTAAAAATCAGCCATAGTGAAGCAAAGCACAAGATGGTGGTTATGTTGATTTCAATAAGAAATAGATCAATATTTTTTTTTGTTTTGCTTTTTGGAGGGCACTTGGGGTTGTGACTTGCCCAAGGTCACACGGCCACTTTTTGTATTAAATGTCTGGGGTCGGATCTGAACCCAGGTCCTCCTGACTCCAGGGCCAGTGCTCTATTTACTGTGACACCTAGCTGCCCCTAAAAGTTGTTTGTTTTTTTTTTGGAGGGAGGAAGGCAGGGCATTTGGGGTTAAGTTACTTGCCCAAGGTCACATGACTAATTTTGTGTTTAAGTGCCTGCAGCTGGATTTGAACTCAGGTCCTCCTGACTCCAGGGCTGGTGCTCTATTCACTGTGCCACCTAGTTGCCCCTATGCTTACAATTCTGAAATCTACCTAACCTGTCCCAACCTCTTTGTTGACCTCCAATATCTCATCTCCAACTGTCTTTCAAACATCTTAACTCAACATGTCCAAAATGGAATTCATTGTCTTTCACTCTAAACCTTCCTCAGTACAACAGAGGGAATCACCATCTTCCTAATCCATCAGGCTCAAAACCTAGGAGTCTTCCTGTAACGGTAATGGTAATTTGAAGATCTTCCCTGCCGCTTAATAGGCCAAATGTGATCACATTGAACCCACAGGGGGAGAAGCTTGCTGAAAGGGTGGAACAGGAAGGGTGGAGCAGGAAGGAGCAGGAGAGAGCCAGAACAGCTGGGAGCAAGCAGCTTGGAGACAGAGCAACTAGCGTAAGTGAGAGAGGGGCATTTTTGTTTAAGGGGGCCTGTTTTGTTTTGAAGGTCTGATGGAGGGAAGGCTTGGAAATATTGGTGTTTGCTACACTGGTTATGTGTACCAACTTCTTGGTTGCTAGGATGGATTCAGCTTTCTGGTATTGGGATTTGGCTTTCTGGTGTTTGAACAAATGTTTTGGTTCTGTCTTCTATGTGGGGAGTATTTTATATTTTGTGATTCACAACTATACCAGCATATTCATAGCCACTGTGGGTGCTGTGAATATCACATTGGCATCATACTTCCTCAACTCCTCACTATGTTCTTTCCTCCCACCCCCACATCATATCCAATGTGTTGCCAAGGTCTGTCAATTTCACCTTTGCAATGTCTCTTGAATACATCACCTTCTTTCCTCTGACACTGGCACCACACTAATAGAGACCCTTATCAGCCCATTCCTGAACCATCGCAAGAGCCTGCTGGTGCATTTGCCTGCCTCAAGCCTTTCCCCACTCCAATCCAACCTTCATTTAACCACCAAAGTAATTCTCCTAAAGCACATGTCTTTATCCTACATTTTCTCCCTTTAATCAAAATCCTGTTGCCTACAGATTCTAAAATAAAATCCTTTCTTTAGTATTTGAATTCCTACAAAACAGCTCCCTCCCTCCCTTTCTTCTTACACTTTATTCCCTGCCACATATACTTTGATCCAGTAATACTGGCCTTCTGGCAGTTCCCATGAACAGGATACTCCATGTCTTGGCTCCATATGTTTATTCTGGCTGTCTCCCATGCCTGGAATGTTTTCCTTTCTCATCTTTGCCTACTAGTTTCCTTGATTTTGTTTAAGTCCCAACCAAAGCTTCACTTTGTTTAGGAAATCTTCCTTAATCCCTCTTAATTCTATTACTTTCCCTCTGTTAATTATTTCTTATTTATCCTGTATATAGCTTGTTTGTAATGTTTGTTCGTTTTCTCTCCCATTTGACTGTGAGCTCCTTGAGGCCAGGGACTGACTTTGACCCCTTTTTGTATTCCCAGCACTTAGTACAGTGCATGGTACATAGTATGTCCCTAATAAATATGAATTGATTGGAAAGAATACTGTACCTGGTTTTTGAAGACTTAGGTTGGGTCATGCTGTGACCTTGGGTAAGTTACTTAACTTTTTGAAGCCATTGTTTTGTAAGATGAAAATAATAACATTTACTCTGATCATTTCACCTGGTTACCGTCAGGAGCAAATTAAATACAGCAAGAACTCTCTTAACTATCAAATACTAAACAAATATAACATACCTTTCCTTAGCACTTTTTTTTTTTAAGCAATTGGGGTTAAGTAACTTGCTCAAGGTTACCCAGCCAGGTGTTTCTGGGTGGGTGCTAAGTGTCTGAGCCCGGGATTCGATCTCCAGGTCTTCTCAACACTGGAGCCGGTGCTCTTACTTGCTGTGCTACCTGGCTGCCCCTCCATAGCACTTTTAAGATTAGCATTATCTTATTTTATCTTCATTAAAACCCTGTGGGGTTGATACAAACCTTGTTATCCCAACTTTACAGATGAAGAAACCGAGTCTTAGAGAGATTAAGTGACTTGGCCTTAGCAACACAATGTATCTGAGTTGGGATTTAAACCCATCTCTCTTTCCTCATTGCAAACTTAGATCTCTTTGCTCTGAAATAGGTCTCCTTGACTCCAAGCCCAGAACAATGTCCATTAAACCACCTGGTTGGAAAGAAACCTGGGTTTGGACTACAGCTCTGCTATGCACTATGTTAACCTCTCTTGGTTGCAGTTTCCTCGTCAGTTAAATGATGGTGTTAGATTAGTTGACTTCTAAGGTTCATTTTAACTCTAAATCTATGATCCTAGGAACTCAGAATTAATGCTTAGGGAACGGAGATGAGTATGACATTGATGGTCCCCAATAGTACCTGAAATCTCCTGAGTGGTCTTTGACTCTTCCCTCCATTCTCATGTCATGCATACATTCAATCAGTCCCCAATTCTCACTTCCTCTCTGTTCTATTTCCTTTGCCACCATCCTAGCTTCGGTTCGGATCTCTGTAATGGTAATGAGAATTTGAAGATCTTATCTGTGCCTTAATAAGCCTAAGGGAATTTGAAGACCTTCCCTGCTTTGAAAATATATCCTGCCCTCCAATAAACAATGTAATCACATGGAGCCTGTGGTGGGAGGAGTTTGCTGAAGGGTGAAGCAGAGCCCACAGGAAGCTGGGAGTCAGAGCAGCTAGATTGTGGGTGAGAGAGGACACACCCAGGACACACCCACACTTAGGCTTCTGAGTAAATGTTGGTTTGTGGGAAGGCTAAATGATACTGTGGTTCTCTGTGCTGTAATGGCTTATTAACTTCTTTGCTACTATGATGAAATTGGCTCACTAGCTTTGGGATTTGGTTTTATGGTGTTTGAATAAATGCTTTGCTTCTGTCTTCTATATGGAAAGTCTGCTGTATTTTGCTATCAAGTGCTATGCAGGCATATTTATAGTGACCACTGACACATTGGTGCTCAATCACCTTTCTACTTCATAAATATACTAGCTGAAATTGCCTCTACTTTACTCATTCTCTGTTGTTGAATCATTTTTCAGTTGTGTCTGACTCTTTATTGACCCTGTTTGGGGTTTTCTTGGCAGAGATACTGCAGTGGTTTGCCATTTTCTTTCTCCAATTCATTTTACAGATGAGAAAACTAAGGCAAATAGGGTTAAGTAACTTGCCCATGGTCACACAGCTAGTAAGTCTGAGGCTAGATTTAACTCAGGAAGATGAGTCTTCCTAACTCCAGGCCTGTTACTCTACCTATTGTACCACCTAACTGCCCAGCTTACTCTTTAAAAAAGAACTAAACATGTATCTAGTAGTAGGTACTTATTACCTGGTTACAAAAATCCAAGATTCTTAGCTTGGCATTCAAGACCATTGACAAATTGGTCCAGAATTTACCTTTCCATCATCCTCCTAAACTGAAGCTAAACTGAACTGTTTAGTAATATAGGATTTATTAAGTGCCTATGAATCCTCCCTATACCCAACACAAATCTTCCTTCCTCAGTATCTTTCTTTATAGCTTACTGAAATGCTGTTCTTTAGCTCTATCCATCTAATCCCTGCCTATCCTTCAAGACGCAGCTCATATATCATGTTCTTGAGAGGTAGAGTGGTTGAATGGAATGACTTGGGGACTTCGGAATCAGCAAGGCTTATGAATGTCTAGTAACTGTTACTATGGCAAGTCACAACCTTCCAGAGCCTCCGTTTATTTATCTGCAAAATGGGAAGAATAAATGAATGAAACCACATTTACTAACTGTTTATTATATGCCAAGCACTGCACTCAGTGCTAAGGAGATGAAGAGAAAAACAAAAAACACCTGCTCTCAAGAAACTCATGTTCTAACAGGGGAGATAACACATATAGAAAGTTTCACCTGCAAGTTAGATAGAAACTCCCCGGTCCTTATGGTGTAGTGATAAAAAGGAGATGGCGATGCATCTTCTTTAGTGTAATTTCCATTGATAAAATCACATCTATTTCTGATGATGAATCATTTGAAAACTCAGAGTACTTGGGTGGCAAGAACTTTCTGAGTTTTAATTAACTCTGACTGTTGAGGAGGTAGGGGCTTACAGCATCTGCAGGAGCAGTTGGTAATGCTACTTATAGCACTCACCTGTATAAAGGGATTTTGGGAAGATCAAGTGAGATAGTATGTGTTTGCTTTGCAAACCTTAAAATATAGTATTATGATTGCATGTATCGTTATTGTTATTATTACTATTATTCTCAAAACCTATAGATAGAAGTGATCTTTCCTTCCTGTGAACTCTCAAGCATTCTGCCTAGGTCTCTTATTAAAAGTCCACATAATATCCAGTAGTATAATAATCTATGGGGGCCTCTAGGTGGTGCAGTGAATAGAGCACGGACCCTTGAGTCAGGAAGACCTGAGTTAAAATCTGACCTCAGACACTTGACACTTACTTGTGTGACCGTGGACAAATCACTTATCTCCTAAGACAAAGCAAAATCTCCTAATATGTGTATGTGTATAATAATCTATACATGTGTTAATATTTCTTTTGGACTACAGTTCAAAGACCTGTTTGAACCTTTCTCTTTTAGGAGGGGGTATGGGTAACATAGCAAACTCACTGGATACTATGGGTCAGAATCAATTCACCTGGATTCCATGGACCAGAAGCAGACCATATACTTAGTATCATTCACTACCCCCCACCCCAAGGTCCTGCACATAGTAAATCTTTAATACATTTTTATAAAATGAATTCTAGGCATGTAATTGGTCATTGTAAATTGCTTGAATGGATTTAAGGGGATATAAGAAGAAAGCCAATATATTTTCACACATAATCTTATACCAAATGTGACTCAGGTCAGATTCTAGGAACTTGAACCCATGATCCTCCCCTCTTTTCTAATTAGCTTTCTACTAGTAGGAAAGAGTAAAAACAATAATGGAAGAATGGATGAAGAGATTTTTTTTAATTGGCTAGTTTTTGGAAAAAACACCCATTCAGTGGAAGTGTTTTAATTGTATATCATGATAAACTGCCTCTTCTTGTCCTGTTTCCATTTCTATCCCAGTCCTAGCCTTTACTGAGTATGCTTAAACTGTTGCTTTGTTTTTCTTAATTATTTTTGTGCAGAGCAAACTACTCAAAAAGACTCTCTAGTCTAAGAGCCTCTTGGCCTTTGCCATCCATATTCCATTATGATCTGGCTAGCAAACACAGTCAGATGTACCGTGTGGGGACATTTCCAATAAGGCCCTTACTTTACATTTATAGTTTTTTTTTTCCTTCTGTGGAGCTCAATAGTAACATTCTTCCTCATGGGTCTTCCAAGCACCTGTGCAGTAAGTTAGGGAGCTTGCTGCTTAAGCAGTGAGGGAAGCTAAGCTCAGAATTTCATCATCATTTAAGTATTTATTGACACAGAAGCTATTCTTATCCACTCTCCTTTCCCCCTCACTCTTACTCATTATAGCTAAGTATGATTGAGAACTCAGGGCTAGAAGACAAGTTCTGACTCATGCATGAATAATAAACCAAGAAATTAGAGGTGGTGTGCATCTAAAAAGTAACAGGATAGTACAGTATATATTTAAAGTCCTTGATTTCTTTTGAGGGCTTAATTTCACTGGGTAGAAAATAATACCTTACATTAACATAACACTTAGAGGTTTACAAAGATGTTTACCTGTATTATCTCAGTTGAACCTCATAATAATTCTGTGAAGTAGTATTCTAATCTTTAAGGGGGAAGGGATAGAGGGTGGGAAACTGAAGCTGAGAAGTTATATGACTTGTCCAGAATCACACAGTTATTAAATGACTGAGGCAAGATTTGAACCTGAGTCTTCTTGACTCCAAGTTTGGGACCTAGTATGCCTTTTAATAACAATGTTGCATTTCTGTAGAACTTATACATTTACAAAGCACCTTCCTCCCAATTACCCTGTGAGGTAAGAAGTATATTTTTATCCCCATTTTACAGGTAAAGAAACTGAGATTCAGAAATTAAGTAATACTGTTCTAAAAGTGATCATTCTGGGGAATGATACAAAACATTTGAATTACATGTTTTCAAAGTAGGAAGATAATAGATCTGCAGGAGTTTTAAAATGATTGAATTTTGTCATGATGCATGAATCAAGGCAGAACAGCAACAGATTCCTACAAAGCAATCCCTGATACAACTGATCATAGCAAAACAGCTTTGTAAAAGGAATGATACAAGATAGCTCTAACTTCAGATGATAGCTCTGAAGATGACAAGAGGATATATCAGGCACCCAAGAGCTATTGTCTGACTCCAGAGAAAGTATTCAATCTGGAAAATAATGAGATTCTCTTGCTAGCAATTATATTCTTTATGATAATCTTTACTAGTTAAATTTATGGATCCTGTGTGCCTTGTATGTGATAAGGCTGAAGGCTGCCTTCCATAAGCCTATAAGATGACAGCATGTTACTGTATTAATTTATCCAGCAAGAGTAAAATATCTGAGCCGGCTCTTTCCTTCCGCTTTCCAGTAGCAACCTCAGTAACACTCTTGCCATGTATGAGAGAACCTTCCAAAAAGGCTTCAGCGCCAACAAAAGTACTCAGCTTGCAGATGTCTGGGCTGAGCCCCTGCTGCCAGGACATATGGCTTTCAGCAGTGGTGCTGAGCAATTTAAACCCACATTGGCTAGACTAAGAAAGCTACTAGAGAATAATATGGAATATTGCTCAAGATATAAAAATTATGAAATCCATTGTTCTAGAGTTTGAACCTTACACCTGAACTTTTCTCTCTTGGGTCATAGCTTCCCTTCTCCTCTCCCTGTTCCCCCACTCGCCCACCTCAGCCCCCTGTGGTCCCATCTTCTATTGAACATTAAAAAATGGTATTTCTACATGGTTCCCCCAAATCTCCTCAGACTTGCCCTCCAAGATTTGAGGAGATTGAAGGGGAAATCTCTAAAGCTTAAGTTTATAGAAAAAAGGATATGGAGAATAGAGAAGGGTGTGTCTTGGATACCGGCCCTGGAAATGGACTTTAACATGGGAAATCAGGGGAAGTGGAGGAGCAAGCCTCCTCCCCAGCCTTCTTCCCAGCTATCAGATGACTCCCAGTATTCCAGTATGCAAGTCAACGGCCCCAGTCACTTTTATCTCCGTTCTTCTTAGAAGTTAGCCAGTTCAAATTCAAGGACAGTAGCTGCTTGAATCTGATTCTAGCAGAGTGCTCGAATGGGGACTCAACTGACCAGTTCCAGATGGAAAACTCAGCTCTTCTTCTCCCCTCCCCTCCCCTCTTCTCCTTGTCCCTCCCTTCTTATCCCCTTTCCTCTCCTCTCCTCCTCTACCCCATCCCCTCCTGTTGCCTCACTCAAAATGAGAACCATAAAAGGCCCCTAGGTCTCCCAATGCATCCTGGGCCATCTCCACTCATCCTGATTGATATCTGGCCCCTGAACCCAGATGACTCTGGAGGAAAAAATGAGGCTGGTGACTTTGCACAACCCTCCCTCCCTCAAATCAAAGCTCATTGCAAGTTGTGTCATCATCTCCCTGATGTCATGGTCCTCTTCAAGGACAAACCACACCCAAGCCGGTAGTAGATATGCTGTACCATGTCCCCACTCACATATCCTTGTGACCAACAGCAACTCTGGCTATAATGGTAGTCAGTAGAAGGAAGAGGCCCCGGCTCTGTATACCACTGTAGAGATCTCTTACCTCCTTCATCCTATCACATGACTTTCTGCCAGTTTTAACAGGACCTAATTTGAGACTCCAGGTGATGATTGTGTCATGATTTACCTCTCTCTCTCTTGAACCACCATCAATTTTAGACCCAAATGTAAATAATAATTCAAACAGGGTATGGGATAAATTATAAATACAAGATTCTAAATTTGTGCTAATACTTTCTCCATAAAACAAAACAAAACAAAAATACAGCCAATATCTCCTTCACCCTTGGGAGGCCCCTTTACATTAAAGTATTTCTGACAGTAATGCTCTTCCATGAGCAAGCATACTCCTTAGAAAGACCACTGGCTCTGCAAGGTTAACAAGTCAGTTGCAGGGTGTTGTTCAGTTGCATCCAACTCTTCATGACCCTGTTTGGGATTTTCTTGGCTAAGGTCTGGAGTGGTTTGCCATTTCCTTCTCCAGCTCATTTTACAGACTAGGAACTGGGGAAAGGGATCTAACTACAGCTGTGACGTGTCTCATTAAGTCAGTCAGGAAAACATTCAATTGCACACTCTTTTTTATTCGGTAATGGTTTTATAAATAATTTTATATCAATGGCTTCCCATTAACCACACTTCCCACTCCCAAACTCTGCTTTGTAACAACATATAATTAACAAGTGAATTGAATACATTAAATCAAAAAAGTTTTTCTGGGGGTGGCTAGGTGACGTAGTGAATAGAGCACTGGCCTTAGAGTCAGGAGGACCAGGGTTCGGATCCAGCCTCAGACACTTAACACACACACACACACACACACACAAAACCAAACTAGCCGTGTGACCTTGGGCAAGTCACTTAACCCCAATTGCCCTCCAAAAAGCAAAAAAAAAAAAAGTTTTTCTACAAACAAATCCAATAAAGCCAAGTTTGAAAGGGAAACAATTAACTGGGAAGAATCTCTGCAGCAAGTTTCTCTGATAAACATCTCATTTCCAAGATACATAAGGAAGTCATTCAAATTTGTAAGAATAGGAGCTTTTCTTCAAGTGATAAAATAATCTAAGGATAGAAACAGCAGTTCTCAAGGGAAGGATCCAAGGCTGTCAATTGCCATATGAAACAATCCTCTAAATCACTAGTAATTAGAGAAATTGTGAGATTATACCTTAGGCAAAGATGATGGGAAAAAAAGAAAATTACAAATGTTGGAAGGACTGTGGGAAAAGATGCATACTGATGCACTGTTGGTTGATCTATGATTGGATACAACAATTTGGAAATTGTTTAGAAATTAATGGGAAATTTGGAAAGCAATTTGGAATTATATGCAAAACTTACTAATAGTAACCCAGTAATCCCACTGATAGGCCTATACCTAAAAGAGATCAAGGAAATAAGAAAAGCTCCTATATGTACAAAAAAGTATTTGTAGCAACTCCTTTTGTGATGGCACAAATTGAAAACTCAAATGATGACCATCAAATGAAAAATGGCTTAATAAATTTTGATATATAGGTATGATAGAACAGTATAATATTACATGAAATGAAGAAATAGGTGATTTTAAAGAGACATGAAAATACTTTTTTGAACCAATGCAGAACTAAGTACAAGGGAATGAACATTTATATAGTACCTACTATGTGCCAGAGTACTTTACAAATATTTTCTCATTTGATGCTCACAACAACCCTGCACAAGGATGGTAATATTATTATTCCTATTTTATAGTTGAAGCAACTTAGGTAAATAGAAGTTAAATGACTTTCCCATGATCACATGGTAAGTGTCTGAGGTGGGATTCAAATTCAGGTGTGGCACTCTATGCATTGTGCTATCTAGCTGTAGAACTAGTAAAACCATTTATATTATATTTATAATATAATATAATGTTTATATTATAATATCAATGTTATAAAAACAATTTTGAAGAATTTTATAAAATGATGAGAGCAGAACCATAAAAACAGTTTAAACAAAAACAACTATAGACAAATAACTAAAATATAGATAATATATAGACAAAGAACTATAGGCCATAACTATAGACAAACAATTTTGAAAGTTGCAAGAATTATGATCAATGAAATGACCATCCATGATTCCAGAGGACCAATGAAACATGCTAGCTCCCTCCTAACAGATAGGTCCTGAATTTATGGTACAGAATAATACATACATACACACATACACATAGGTACATGTGTGTGTATATATATATATTTCTAAATATATAAATATAATGTAATTATAAATATACTAAATATGTAAATATAATTAATAAAAATAGGGGCTTTTCTTCAATTGATAAAACAATCTAAGGATAGAAACAGGAAGTTCTCAAGGGAAGGACCCAAGGCTATCAATTGCCATATGAAATAATCCTCTAAATTACTACTAATTAGAGAAATTGTGAGATTATACCTTAGGCTCATCAGCCTATATGTAGAGGGGGATCTAACTGCATATATATATATATGCATACATACATATGTATGTATATATTTCATAGAGCTAATAAGAAAATGTTTTTGCTTGATTATACATCTTTATCATAAAAATTTGTTTTCTTTCTTTTTTTAAATGGGACTAGATTAAGAGGGAAAGAAAATAGATTGATTAGTTTAAAAAAACACTAAAAATAAAGAGGTTGGGAGGTGTCCCTTCAAGTATGGAATATTGAATATACTTTCATATTAGGTCAATGAACCATTAGCTTTGCATAACTGTTTTACTTTGTTTCAAGACAGCTCTTACAGACTGGGGGTGGGTAATCTATAAATGCTTGTAATGTAAAAACAATACACATCCACAAAACTTTTTTTAAAAAACCCTATGTTTGGCTTTCTGCCAACATGTACCTTATTCTTTACATAGAGTACCATACCAATACTGACAAGAAGCGGGTCTGTTTCACTAGTAGTCCTTGGGAAATCAAAACCAAATATTCATTTAAGATTAAATCAAATATCTGTTTTACATACTTTCTCATGCACATACATGTCACTAACAGAGCAACACTTGGCTCATTTTAAGAAGTCACTGGAGGAGAATTGAAAATTGTATTTGTTTCTGATGAGCCTAAAATATTCACATTTTTAATTTCCTATAAATTGTATTTTTTAAATAGAACTTCTTATGTTTATGCAAATTCGATGACTTCTAGAGAGAATTTATTTGAGGGACAATCAATGCCTTAGTCTTTTCCCATGTAGCTGAATTTCTTGGAATATCTGTGTTCACATTAGCATTTCTGTGTGTCTCCGAGTGCCGTTATGCCATCAAAAAAGCCCTCAGACTGTTTGTTACCTAGATACCCACAAATATACTTGGTCTGTTTACATTAATCTGAAGTTCCTTCCTTGTCCTTAGAAAACCAGGTCATTCTTCATATTAGGAAAAGCATGAGTCCTAATTTGTGGTGCAGACTTTGACTGCCAGGAATACAGTTCCTTACTAAAAGTCAAGCCATCCTATTGAGGTCCTGAAATGGTATTGCCCTAGGAATAAGGATACAGAGTTTTCTATAGCTAAATTTGTGTTGTAAAGTATGCATTTTAAAGGGCATTTTACTAAACAAAGATTCCTACAGGCTAAATTGGGAAGAATAACATCTTCCCTTAGCTACAGGAATCAGGAGTCAAAATGTACTGCATTCTACATACTACTCCACCTAATAATAGAGCTTTTGAAGGGTATCCTTAAGCTAAAAGGAAAGACCAAGGGAGAACAGGGCATAGCAGGTGCTGGGTTGATGACAGTTCTGCTGTGACATCTCAGAGGGGCTCTGTGGTCCAAAGATAAGGCTGTGATCTTACTGAAAGGGCTAGTCAGGAAATTTGCCCCCTCAGAGCTCATGCCATTCCTTCAGTCAAGGAAGACTCAGTAGCTACATCTAATCAATCATTTATGCTCATCCCCTTCCAGCCTGTTTCCCCTTTCACATCATTCCTCTAATGTTGGCAGCAGGAAAAGGATCTTAGTAAAGAAACATTAAGTCATGGTAATAATCATGCTATGTTTGCATCTCCCCCTCCTCCCAAGCATCATCCATGTCCAGAGGATGTTTCTGCCAGATAATTATATCTAATCTCTGTCCTTGGCCCTGAGCTCCTTTCCTTAGCCAGTTATTTTCAGATAAGTAGGCCAGGATATGTTGGGATTGGTTTTCAATGGGGTGAGAAGGGAATAAAGGCAGCTGAAACTGTGTGAGAAAATTAGCATCAGTTTTAGGATCAGAGATATTTAGAACCAGAAGAAGCCTTGGAGGTCATTTGAATAATTTGTTGTTGTTCAGTCATTTCAGTTGTGTCTGACTTTTCATGACCCTGTTTGGGGCTTTCTTAGCAAAGATACCAGAGCGGTTTGCCATTTTCTTTTCCAGCTCATTTTACAGAAGAAGAAACCAAAGCAAACAGGGTTGAGTGACTTGTCCATTATCTGAGGCTAGATTTGAACCCAGGTCTTCCTGACTCCAAGACTAGTGTTCTATCCATGCTGTCACCTAGCTCCTGTATAATAATAATAATAATAATAATAATAATAATAGTAATAATGTCTATAGTAATCACTTTGTGCCAGGCCCTGTGCTAAGTAAGGCACTCTACAAATATTATTGGATTCTCACAACAACCTTGTAAAGTAGGTACTATTTTATATTTTATAGTTGAGGAAATGGAGGCAAGTCAAGGTTAAATAACTAGCAGCAAGCATGCTAGCATACCCAGGATGACTGCGAGCACAGGTTCTTTGATCTGCTTTTTTAAAGGAAAGCAACTCAAAAAGGGTCAACAATCTTAGTTTAATCAAACATATGTCATTTACTTAGTTCAGGGGAAAAAGAGCACCCTGAACTTCAGAGAATACAAACAGAAGTTACAAGCAGACAAAAATACAGACAGAGAAAACAACACAATTCAGTACAGTAACAGACAAGGCTTCCAGCTATCTGACCATTGCATACATAGTTAATTACCAGAGAGAGAAGCACTAATATCTGGGTTTTCAAAGCCGGGGGGCTCAATGGCTGCCCAGAGTCTCATCCGGCCAAACCACACAACTCTTCCCAAAGTGAGCCTCAAAGCAAAACCTCACCTCAGAGGTATATATAGCCTTCTCCAGGGTCAGAGAACATCACAACCCTAGTGACCCACCTGATTACAATGACTTACCCAAGGTCACTCAGTGTCTGAGGCCAGATTTGAACTTTGACTTCAGATCTAGCACTCTGCACACTGTGCCACCTAGCTGCCTTTGGGTGAATCCCCTCATTTTACAGATGAGGAAACTGAGGCCTAGAGAAGTTAAGTGACTTATTCATGGTGTCACAAGCGACAGAGCTAGGATTTGATCCTCTAGGTTCTCTGTGTCCATCACACAGTAACCTCTCTACCAGTGGAGTTCATGCAATTTACATCTACTACTCAGTCAAAATCTTGGTAGCTGTTTTCTATAGACCTTTAGGTCACTCTCCTTCTTCAGGAAGTTTAATACCTGGCTCACAATTTTTCTTTCCTCCCCAAATCCTGCCCTCATACTTGGTGACTCACCCTCAAGCACCCAAACCACTCAGTTCTTCAACTGACTTGCTTTCCATGACCTATTCCTCCCCCTCACCTCAGCCACACAAAAGATGATCACACCCTTGCTCTTGCCATCATTCACAAATACACACCAGTTCAAGAGTTCTGAAATCCTTTTACCTGACTATAATCTGTTGACTTTCCACTGATCCCTCTGCCTTCCTTTACCAAAGCCTTTTACTTTTTACTTTTCATTCACACCATGACCACCAATCACTTGGCCCCTCAGTTTTCTCCCAGGCCATCTTCCCTATACTTGTCACTCTCTCCACTTTTCCCCATCTTGATCCGTTGATGAACCATTTTAACTCTACACAGTCATCTTCTCTTAAATCCATAGTCCCCTGGTCCCCTTATCATATCTCTGATTACACCCTGATTACTGCTGCCTTCATTTGTACACATATGCTATTAAACGACGGAAGAGAAAATTATACAATTATTCTCATTAGGTCCCCTCCAAATTAATGTTACATAACCTCACCTGGGCCCTCACTGATCATAGGCAATCCTATTATGCCTCTCTTATAGCCTTACTACTCCACTCACAACAGCAGCTATTCCGAACCTTTTTATCCCACCTCAAACCTCCCATGGCTTCCTCATCTCTCCTCATCTTCCTCATCTCTCTCTCTCTCTCTCTCAGCTGAGAATCTTGCTTCCTATTTTGCAAGAAAAAAATGAGGCCCTTTGTTGTAATCTCTCTCTTCTCCCCTTTTGCTCATTTCCTATCACTCAGATGCCTTCTGCTACCATTTCCTCCTTCACCTCTCACATGAAGTGGTGACCTTGCTGCTCACCAAGGCTAACCCGTCTACCTGGACAAGCGATCCCATTCTATGCCATCTCCTCACACATAAGACCTTCACTTATCTTCAACCTCTCATTGTCTACTGGTTCTTTCCCCGTTGCCTACAAACATGCCATGCCTCCCATATCTCCTATGTCTCCCATATCCTCAAAAAAAAAACCCTCATTGATCCTTTTTCTATCCCCATTAACTATTGTCCTACATCTCTTACTCCCTTTGTGATTAAATTCCTGGAAAAGGCTGTCTACAATTGGGGCCTCCAGTTTTTTCTCCTCTCATTCTTTTCTTTCTTCTTTTTTTTTTTTTTTTTAAAACCATTTGGGTTAAATTACCTTGCTCAAGGTTACACGGCCAGGTGTTTCTGGGTGGGTGC
>NW_027185809.1:21736769-21760340 GCF_028583685.1 Petaurus breviceps papuanus
AGTAACTTGCTCAAGGTTACACGGCCAGGTGTTTCTGGGTGGGTGCTGAGTGTCTGAGCCCGGGATTCGCTCTCCACGTCTTCTCAACACTGGAGCCGGTGTTCTTACTCGCTGTGCTACCTGGCCGCCCCCTCTCATTCTTTTCTTAATCTTTTACAATGCAGCTTCTGACCACTGAAAATGGCTAAATCCAGTGGACTCTTCTCCATTCTCATTCTATGTCTTCTGACACTGTTGATCACTATCTTCTTGATGCTCTGTTCTTTCTAGGTTTAGGGCCTCCTTCTCTCCTGATTCTCCTCCCACCTGTTTGATCTTTCCTCAGTCTCCTTTTCTGGATCCTCATCTATGTCATATTCACTGGCTGTAGGTGTCCTATAAGGCTCTATCCCAGGCCCTCTTCTCTTCACCTTCTCTATTTCTTCACTTGGTGATCTCACAAGCTCCCAAGGATGTAATTACCATCTCTATGCTGATGATTCTCAAATCTACTTATCTTGCCCCCACTCTATCTGCTGACCTCCTTCAGCTGCCTTTGAGACATCTTGAATTGGATGACCAGTAGACATCTTAAAGTCAATATGTCCAAAAAGGAACTTATCTTTCCCTCTAAACCCTACTTTCTCCTAACTTCCCTTTTACCATAGAGAGCAACATTATCCTTCCAATTCCTCAGGCTTGCAACCTAGCTGTCATTTTTGATTTCCCACTATCTCACGCTGCCATATCCAATCTGTTGCCAAGGACTGTTTATGTCATTTTTGTGATGTCTCGTGAATACATTTCTTTCTGCAAACCCCTATTACCTGGATGTCTGAACTATTGCAATAGCCTGTTGACTGGTCTACTTGCCTCAAGTCTTTCTCTTATTCAATCAATACTTCATTCAACCACCAAAATGATCTTTTTTTTTTGGAGGGGGGAAGGCAAGGCAGTTGGGGTTAAGTGACTTGCCCAAGGTCACACAACTAGTTAAATGTCAAGTGTCTGAAGCCAGGTTGAAACTCAGGTCCTCCTGACTTCGGCTGGGTACTCTATTCACTGTGCTACCTAGCTGCTCCCAAAGTGATTTTCTTAAGGCAAACAGGTCCAACGATGGTACCCTCCTGCCTACTCAATATACAAACTCCAAAAACTCTGTTTTCAGGATCAAATACAAAATCCTTGGTAAAAGTGTTCAAAGCCCATCATAACCTAGTCCTCTCCTACCTTTCCAGCCTTCTTATACCTAACCCCCTTTCACATATTCTTTGATCCAATGACACTGACCTCCATGCTGTTCTTTGAACAAGAAATTCCATCTTTTGACTCTGGGTGTTTTCTCTGGCTGTCCCCCTGTGCCTGGAATGCTCTTTCTCTCTCTTTATCTCTGCCTACTGGCCTTCCCAACTAAAATTCTATGTTCTATGGTAAGTCTTTCCCAATCCTTTTTTTTTTGGAGGGGGGAGGCAAGGCAATTGGGGTTAAGTGACTTGCCCAAGGTCACGCAGCTAATATAGTGTGTCAGGTGTCTGAGGCTGAATTTGAACTCAGGTCCTCCTGACTCCAGGACTGATGCTCTATTCACTGTGCTATCTACCTGTCCCCCAATCCTTTTTAGTTCTAGTGCCTTCTCTCTTTTAATGTTTTCCTATTTATGCTGGATATGGCTTGTTTATACATATTGGTATGTTGTTCCTCCCCCATTAGATTATGAACTCCTTGGGGCAGGGACTGTCCTTTACCTCTTTTTATATCCCCAGGGCTTAGCACAGTACATGGCACATTATAGTCACAATAAACGATTATTGATTGACTGACTGACTGACTGACTGACCTGAGGTGGTCTTTTGTCTCCAAGTCAAAGTTCTTCATCCTGCTCCACATTGGTTCTCAAGGTCTCTTGATGCCAGTACAATGTATATATTCCCCACAATTCCTTAAGGTCTTGCATGTTTCCTGAGTCCTGACTGTTTCCATGGATTTCATCCTCTTAGTTTCAGCTTGGCTTCTGACTCTACCTGTGTTTCATGTGTTTGCTATTTCCACAGTACTGAATATCTGCCTAGCCCTTATGACCTGCTACTGTACTCTATCTGTCATGACAAGGGAACTTTTCTGTGTTCAAAATATTTCCTAGGCAAAATCTAGTAGAGTCAGATGCTTAGGATAGGAAAATGATGATATCTAGTTCTTCCAGGATGTGAACCTCCCAATATGGAGAGCAAGATTAAGGTCCCTGCTCTGTTGGCTTTTCATCTACATGCTCTTGTCATTCTTGAACTTCTAATGATCAGAACCAGGGTTAGATGACCATGAATTAAGATCATAGATTGATGGGACAGCCAGGTAGCACAGCAAGTAAGAGCACCAGCCCCAGAGTCGGGATGACCTGGGATCAAATCTGGGCTCAGACACTTAGCACCCACCCAGAAACACCTGGCCGTGTAACCTTGAGCAAGTTACTTAACCCCAATTTCTTTAAAAAAAAAAGATCATAGATTAAGAGCTAGAACTATGTTAGAGGTCATCTAATCCAACTTCTTCATTTTCACTTTTGAAGTTAATTGATATTAATATAATTTCATTCAAAGTTGTAAGAGCACAATTATAGAGAAAGGATATTGAGACACAGAGTTTTCCCATTATATACATACATATACATGTACATAAATGTTATATATATTCATATATGTATGTCTATGTAAACACATATATATGTAATAGGTATGATCAGGGAACTCCTTGATCTATCTGCTGTACCAGGGTTCTTCCCAGGGAGCTGAACATACCCCTTCCTAAAGGACATCTGTGACCATTGTTTCCTGTTTGGTCCTTATGTGTCCCTGTGACTGGGAGTTATGCCAAACAATATTGGTAACTGAGCCAGGAAACACTGCCTATTCTGTGGGTTATAAGGAATGAGGAAAGGTGACTTTCAGGCTCTATTTTTTTTTAAAAGACAGTTTCTTTGCCAGTGCTAATTCTCCCTTAGATTTCTTGACAAGACATTGGGGAATGGGGAGAGGAAATTCTTTCCCCTCCCCACTCCAGCAGCAATGGTGACCATATATATGCACATTGCAGTGAAAACATGTACTTGCCTAAGAAAGAGTGCAACTAGAATTTGTGCCTGGACAGATTCTCCCCTCTACCACTTTTGGAATAGTTTGACAACTTAGCCCAGTTTCTACGTAGCATTGTTTGTGTCTAGATACCAAGTTTGTGTCTAGATGCAGCATGATGGCCTGGTAAGTCCTTCCTTTGGGCTGCAGTTCCAAAGGTCATTCTTTGCTCCTCAGGACATCAATGCTGTACTGACTCTAGAAACCAGACTCTGGAATACTGGGATGCAGGAGTGACCTCCTGCTTGCTTTTTATGCTTATCAGATCCCCTCCATTCCTTTCATCTGGAACTGAAAAATATCAAATAGGCAGGTCAAAGATAGAGACCTATTTCTTGGAACCAGATGGCCTCAGAGAGAAGAAAAAAAAAACCCCAAGGCCTTTCTTCCTCAGCTGACCTCTCATCAGATGCCCACTAGGGCACAGCTAAAGACAATGAGGTGAAGTCTTGGCCCAACTTCCATCTTACCAGGAACACTCCTTCTTCTTATTACATCACTGGTTGTGTACATTGCTGATTCATTACTAACTCAAAGACATTGTATGAAAATTTCAGCAGAATATTAAAAATGAATTATGTCAATACACCAATCACAAGAATCACTCCACCTTTCTTCCCCTTGCTTATGTCATCCTTCTTAGACTGGCAAGCACTGCACCCCTCCCTACCTTCAAGCAAACCAAAAAAATTTAGAAGCTCAGTTCTTACTCCATTTGTTTCCAGGTAAAATTAGCAAGTTTTTCACTCTAGGCCTTTCCCACTAGTGACAAAACCTCCTGGAGATCTACATTCAGTCCTTTGGTGTACTGTGGGAACTCAGAGGACTACTGCTGGTCTCTTCCAACTTAGTATGGTCTCTGAAAGCAGAATACATCTAGGGCTGAAATCTACCAATAGCCACCATATCCTAGCCTTTTCCAAGTGTATTCATTGTATTTGTTCCTTTGTCCTTTCCATTAGATTGTAACCTCCTTGAAAATAGGGATGATTTTATTCTTCATGTTTTTTCCAGAACCTACCACAATTTCTAGCACATAGTAGGACACTTAATTGATTGATTTTACACTGTGATGGAGCAAGATGTGTGTTTCTGTTCAGTATTTTCTTCTATAAGGCATAAGCCGTATTGTGGTTTTGTCCAAGTAGCAACACTAGAGGAATTCACGGGCTCTACTAAATGAACACAAGTCCCCCACTGTCCTTCAGTTTAGTTTACCTTTCTTTTAACCTATGCCTTCTGCTTTTTTCAATCATCAGCTTCCTGTTTGTGGGCTATTAAATCTACTTATCAATTTTATGTATTGCATTCCTTGTTTCTCAGAAGAAGGTAAGCTCCTTGAGGGCAGGGGTTATTTTTCCTTTTTTTTAAAGTTGTGTCTAGCCTAGAACATCACACAATTCAGGTGTTTAATATATATTTGTTGAATTTAATTGACTCAAATACTATTTGAGACTTAGTTGCTAACTTTACTACGTGACATTTGGCAAACTACAACTTCTTTGGCCTCAGTTTCCTTATTTATCAACAGACATAGTAATACCTACCTTACTTGCCTTGCAATAATATTATGAGAATCAAATGAGAAAATGTATATGAAAATACTTTGAAAATTATGAGTGCTATACAAACATTATTTTTCCTACAAAGTTTTATTTTTGTTATCACCGTTAGAATCCCTGTTCCCCACAAATAGGAATTGTTTTGTTGTTTACACTTATAATTCCAGCTTTTAGGATGGTGGGTGCTTGGCCCATAGAAGGCATTTAATAAATGCTCCTTGATTGATTGATTTTATTTTGTAGTCAATCTACCCAGGAGTAGGAGCTCATTTAAGGACACATAATGCCATATCTGCAGCCTATTTACATGGTATGTTGAAATGTCTCTTTTTTGGGGAAATTGTATCTGTAATTCAAATTTCAAATACCATGATATTCTCTGTGTAGATACTCCTTGTACATTAGTTTTAGACTAGACTTCAGACCCTTTACAACTTGGTAGACAGTCTCTGAGTTGCTTTTGTGGAAAACATTCATCACTTGGTGACCAAGTTCTGGTGAAGAGTCTCACTGGGCTTGAAAGAGGCTTCAGATGATACACTGGGTAATGGATAGAGTGCCAAACTTGGAATCAGAAACATCTCCATTTGAATTCTGAGTTAGCTATTTACTAGCTGACTTGTGTTGTTGGGCAAGTCACTTAACTTCTATGAGACTCAGTTTCCTCATCTGTAGCATGAGAGAATAAGATTTGACAACGTTAAAGGAGCTTTCCAGCTCTGAATCTATGATCCTATAGACTTACATTTGAAATCCTTCCAACTTGGTTGAATCTGCCAGGACTTGTGTTCTGTTGGCATCACCTGCAGAAACCTTGGGCCATTTCAATGAGGCACTGGAGAAAGACTATAGTAAAGTCTGTAACAGTGTATATTTAAAATATTTTTATATTATAAAATTATAATGATATGATTCTGGAGAAAGACTCTCTTGGGGGCACCAGAGTAATGAATTAGCAGAATTCTAGAGATATGGGGTAGAGCTGATAATGAACTGAAAAATCTTATTCATTGAAATCAAGACCAGAGGTTAGCTTTGCCCCACAAATGACTGAAGGTTAAGGGAGACCCCAAATAAATAGTGGACATCAAAAAGGGAAAGCATGTTTTGAAACATAAAGATGAAGAATCTATTTTTGGTTGTCACAGGGAATGGATGAGATGCATAAAGACCCAAGGGAAGATCTGTATCTGTCATTTGTCATCAAGGCCATACAGCCATTAGAGAGTAAAATAAGATGCGGCTGCCTTAGAGCAATAGGTATGTGAAGAAGTTGAGTTTCCACGAGAGGTAGAAGCAGTCTTAACAACAAGGTTAGGGGAAATGTTTCTGGTACCTGGAACCAGTCAGAAAGTAGATCAGCAGCATGGGTAGGATTTCTCTGGACTAAGAGACTTCTAGAAAAACTTTGGAAGCAATTGCAAAGTCAATAAAAGATAACCTGAGGTCCAGGAGAGGAATCTTTGGAAGACAAATAGAAAATTGCTTTCCTTTTGGAGGACTGGGGCAAATGCAGAAAAAGTCTCTAGGAAGCAAAGCATCAGCTATTAATGCCCCATGGCTACTTGGAGGAGCTAAACTGGAACTTAGAACCATGGACCCAAGAGCAGCAGCAGGGCAGAAGGACATTGTAGACTGAGGCCATGGTTGATAAGCTGAAGATAAGAAACTGGATTCTGAGAGAGATTTTGCCATTTTGCCAATCCAGACCTGCTGAGGTTGAAAAATTGACTCGTATCCAGACCAATTCAGAAGCCTGGACTCGGCAAAGCTGAGTTCCTTCATTGAAGCTCTATACATCCCACAAGCAGCCTTTTTTTTTGGATCACCTTCATTTTTTTTAAATAAAATTGCCCCTTGTGCTACTTGTGGGCTCCTCCCAGTAAGAATTAGATGTTTCCACACCTAGGTCATTAAAACAGGGGAGTAGTGATTCCCCTGGAGACCAGGTGCAGGTGTGACGGCAATTTGGCCAGGTCGAGAATACTGGAGTTTGGAGGCTGCTGGAGCAGTGAATTGGAACAGAAGAGGGATAGAGTTGGAGCCAGCTGTGGACCTTGTTTCTTCCCACCTGGACTGATTCCTCACCCATAGGGGTAGAGAATAAATATTTGTTGAATGAATCGATGAGTGAATTGCTTCCCTGACCCCACCCCATGTACAGTGCCAATGCATGACTGTGCTATATAACTATGGGGCAGACTCTAAGATATTTTAAAGGTTTTTTTCATTACTGCCTTCATGTATCTACAAGCTTTTTCAGTTCTCATATATCACTTATTTTTGATAATTCTTTAATACACTTGTCATGTAATGTTAGGTATTGTTTCTGTCTGTATATCTGAACTCCTTACTGGATTGAGTTTCTTGGGGGCAAGGAAAAATACAGATAAAGTGCTCTTAGAACAAGCTACAGAATTGTCACTTTCAGTTGGAAGAATCAGGAGAGGCTTCATGGAAGAAGTCCTATTTGAGGTGGGCCAGGATAAATGAGAAGGGTTTCTTTCTTTTTAAATGTAGCAGCCTCTTTTGTTAGGACTCTTTTTCTATTTTGTCTTCTCCGGGTTTCTTTCTCCTTCTCTCCTTACGTACTTCTTAAGGTCTTATATGTTGTCTCATTTCTGCTCATCTTACAAGATATTTATTTTTAAAAATTATATACACATATAAATAAATACATATATGTATATCTATGTATGTATTTATACCAAATGTATACATATGCATATGTATATGTATGTATATATAGCTTTATAACCAGCAAAAATCTGCTTCCTCATCTTCCCATCCCAATTTTCCATCTCCTCTTGAAAACTATAGAAAAACAAACCCTAGTATAAACATGTATAGTCAATTAAAACAAATTTCCACATTGGCTGTGTTCCCTTCCCAAAAAAAATTGTCTCATTCTGTACTCTGAGACCTGCACCTCTATATCAAGAGGCAGGTAGCATGTTTTATCATTAGTTCTCTGGAATCATGGTCAGTCATTATGCTGATTCAAGAGTTCCTAATCTTTTCAAAGTGGTTTGCTTTTACCATATTGCTATTGTATAAATTATTCACCTGTTTCTGTTCCCTTTGCTCAGTATCAGATTATGCAACTCTTCCCAAGTTTCTCTGAAACCACCCCCTTCATCATTTCTTATAAAACAACAATATTCTATCACATTTATATATACTGTAACTTGTTTATCCATTCCCCAATTTATGAACACCCCCTTAGAAACCAATTCTTTACCACCTCAAAGACCCATTTTTGTTCATCCTTAGAGTTTGTTTTGCTTGAGACTAATCCCTCCCTCCACCGGCCCTCCCTCTAAATCCCACCCCCCTTTCCCTTCTATTTCCCTGTTGAATGAAAAGTATATTTGTATCCAACTTTGTGTGTATATATGTAATCATCCTTCCTCTAACCATTTCATATGAGAGAAAGCTCAGGTGTCAACTGCTTTTTCTACCCCTTACTCATTATTTATATAGATGTTTACTTGTTCATCCTGATTTTATGAGATAATTTTCCTTAACATTTTTTTCCCTTCCCTCTCACTATGGCCCCACTCCATCACCCCCATTTCTCTTTCCTTTTTCTTTCCTTGCCATTCCTCTTTCTCTCCCCTTTGTATTTTTCTCTTAAGATCATCAAGTCATAACAAAATCACTTCCAGACCTTGTCTAATTCGACTCCCTTTTTCTCTCTTGAAGCTGATAGAGCTCAGAGGGGACACATGTATTATCTTCCTCTATTAGAGTTGCAAGTAATTTACCCTTGTTTAGTCAATTATCACTGTTGTTCATGTTTATTTTTTTAATGTTTCTCTTAACTCCTATGTTTGAATTTCAGTGTCTATGTAGCTCTTGTCCTTCAATCAGAAATGCTTGAAAATCCTCTATTTCATTAAAGACTCCTTTTCACCTATGTAGCATTAAATTCAGTTTTGCTAGGTAAATTACTACTGGATGCAAGCCCATATCCTTTGTCATTCTGGAATATAGTACTCCAAGTTCTCTGATCCTTTCTAGCCATGTCAGCTAAATTATGTATAATTCTGACTGGGGCTCCTCTGTACTAGAATTCTTTCTTTCTGACTGCCGGCTGCATTTTTTGTTGACCTGGGAGCTCTGGATTTTGCCTATGATATGCTTGGGAGTTTTTATTTTAAAGTTTCTTTTAGGAAGTGACTGGTAGATACTTTCCATTTCTACTTTGTCCTCTGGTTCTAAAAGTTCTGGACAGTTTTCTTTTAAGATTTCTTGAAATTTTATGTCTAGGCTCTTTTTTTTGGTCATGGCATATGGAGTCTAATCATTCTTAATTTTTTTTTCTCTTCAATCTGCTTTCCAGGTCATTTGTTTATTTTTGCCAGGAGATACTTTACATTTTTTCCTATTTTTTTCATCCTTTTGACTTTGTTTTAATATTTCTTGTTGTCTCATGATGTCATTGGCCTCTATTTGGTCCATTCTAATTTCCAGGGGTTTTTCTTTTGGTCTGAGCTATGCAAGTTCCTGACTTAGGTTTTGGTCAGAGCAACAATAGAATATTGCTGGATTCAATTTCCTATTAGCCAGCTAGGAACTTCTGCTGGTTCAGAGTTATGGACTTGTAGGTATCTCTTTGTTATAGGATTTCTGCCCTGGTTATTCTTCTGTAGGCTGGGTTAGATGTTAGAAATGAAATCCTGTTCTACTCCTGGGATTTGAGCCAAACCACTGCTGCTTGCATCTGAACTTCCTCCTTTCTCTATACACCATCGCAGGTCTCCCTATCTGAGAACCACAGAGCCCCTCCCACCCCGTGCTCAGTTCCTCTTCTTGGCCCTCCTTGGATCTGTGACTCAGAGCTAGGTAGCTGCCAGTTGCTACCCATCCTTGTCACAGTATGGATCTGGGGTACCCTGGTATGGGCCTCAGACCTCCTCTTGCCCTGGTGCACAGCCTTTCTCTGACTGTGGGAATGCTCCATCCTTGGCCTGGTCTAGTCTCCAGTGTCAATAGACTTCTCTGTCTGTCTCCCTATGCTGACCCAGGCCACACAAAGGATTCACTGTAACTTTTTTTTCTGGATTTTCCTATCAGAATTTGATCTGATGAATTTTCTAGGTCTTATTGGAAATATTTTATGGATGGGAACTCTGCTATACTTCTTCCTGCTACTCTGCCATCTTGCCTCCTTCCCCAAAAGGATTTCAATAGGTGTGAATTTCACAAACTCCTACTATACTCTAGGTTCCATAAAAGTAAGGACAATGTCTCATGTAAATGTGTATTTCACTCATTTGGCATTGAAGGCCAGGTCTGACTCAAGCTAGCCTCATGGTTTAGGTTCAGCATTAGAATGAAACAAATCATTCAGGTATCATCCAATATTTAATAAAAAGTTTAGAAAGGATACTCAACAAGTATCCAGCACCGGTTCAGGTAGATTGTAGCCATATGGAAGTGTATCTGGTCAGAATGCTATGCTGATTCTGAGGGCAATTAGACATCTGCCAAATCTAAAGGGTACTTGATAGACTACAGGAACTTACCATAGATTCCTGAGCTGAATGGAGTGGCCTGGTAAAAATGAGCACAATCACAGATGCCTCCAAAAAGCCTGAGCAAAGATAGGACACCTTTAAACTACAATGGTTAGGAAAGAATAACAGCAACAAAACAATTGAAAATGTATAATGTAAAATTAAAGAATGAACATTGACCCAGAGAAGAAATATAAGAAGACACATCCTGGGAGCCCTAAGAGATGGGGAAGTCTGCTTTAGAAACTTAGGTCTGGGGACCAATACAATCTCAGAAACAGCTTCCCAGATTTTTTAAGGAAAATATAGCCTAAGGACCCTACCACAACTAGCTAGCCACACATTTCTCCTCTTAAGACTCATAAAGCATTTTGTTTTGAACAACTGAATGCATTTATTATGTATTACAGGTATCTGTGTTATCATCTGATTCCCCTTTTAGAGGGTAAGTACCCTGAGAGCAGGCACCAGGCCTTATTTAAGTGTTTTATCTACTCCCAGTGTCTAGCACAGTGCTCTACATACGTAATGTGCTCATTAATTGTTTGCTATACATTTTTATATTTATAAGGATAACTAAGGACAGTAAAATCATGTCCCCACTTGATTTTTCCTATCTCACGTGTACTTTTTTCTTCTCTCTTAGACCAAGAGAAGGTAATTGGGAAACCTCTTATTTAATTTAGGCTAGACTCATCTCTTTGCTGATGACTTGACCTTCGGACTTAGACCTCATTTTCTCATGGATTTTTCCTGATTATCTCTATAGAGAACAAGTAGAGCTTTTTGTCATACCAGAGAGGCTTCCATCAGACTGGTCAGCTGAGAATATAAAAACAACAGAGCCTATAACAATGAAATTGTGGCATACCAGCATTCAAATGGGAAAATGCAGCTGCTGCAGCTGGGAATTATCCACTGGAACCATTCCTGCCCAGCAATGCAGTTAAAAAAAATAGATATTTATCTATATCTTTTTTGCATCGCCCAAATTTCTGCCTATTTGGGGAACCTGGAACTGATAGGCATATGTTTTGTTTTCCCACCTAGGTTCTGAGTTCCCCAGAGGCAGAAACCCTGGTTTTCTTTAAATTTGGCTCCCTTTCTTTCCCTACCAAACCTAATGTAGTGTTCTCTGTCTGGTGAGCATTCAGTTGTTGATATATTCAGATCATGTGTTCCATAGAAGGTCAATTGGGGGGCTTTTTTTTTTCTATTTTAGAATGCATTTTTCCCAGATGCCTCTCAGTCCAATGTCAACACACCCTGAAGCTCTGAATCTGATGACAAAGGAAAAGAATTATTTCAGTCATTCTAAGAGTGCAACAATGATACCAGGAAGGCCCAGGCTACTTGCATTTGTGAAGTAAATCATAGCAATGCTCCCAGACCACCTTTTTACCTAGATTTTTTCCAGTTGGCTATGCTATTCCAAAGCCCAGATTCAAGACAAGAGGAATGACCATCCATTCTCATAGGATATCATACTTGCTAATATCAGAACATTCTGAGAAATTTAAAATGTACACCCAGTGTTGCCAGCTCATTTAAAGAGAGTTTGGAATTCTACCTTTCACTTATTTAGAAAGACTTGGGATCTATAGAGTTTTAGTAAGAAGCAATGTATTCTGGTGAATATAGCTCTGTCCTCAGAGCCAGGAAAGTAGAGAGAACATTAAGTCCTATCTCTGAAAAACAGTGTCTGTGTGACCCTGGCCAAATGACTCAACTCCAGAGTAGAGAATCAAATACAAGGCCCACCAGAGTTCAGCCTGATCTAGATTAAAATGTAATTGGAAAATATTTCACAAAAGAAATGAAAATACAATAAAAAATAGTTAATAGTACATTTTAAAACTGTCCGTGGGTGGACCAAAGGAATCCTTAGGGTTTAGTACCCCTGTTTCTATTTGAGTTTGATGCCACTGATGTAGGCAACTCTAAGACTCCAAATTGCAGAGAAGGTGCTGATTTGCATTGATAGAAGGATTTTCTTCCCCCAAGAATTAATTTCCTATACTACAAAAATCCCAGGTCCAATTCCTATCACCATAAAATCTCATGCTTACCTTAAGCTGGCTATATATAAAAAAAATTAAAACTATGTCCTCTGAACAATCTTTGTGTTCCTTTCCTGGTGCCTTTTACAGAGAAAGCTCATGTGGTGGAGTGAAGAGTGCTAGATTTGAATTCAAAAGTCCTGGGTTCAAATCCTAGCTCCATGGTTAACTAGCTACATGATTTTGGGTAAGTCATTTAAGTTTTGAACAACTGAATGCATTTATTATGTATTATAGGTATCTGTGTTATCATCTGATTCCCCTTTTCTCACTTTCTGAGCCTCACTTTCTCATCTGTTGGACTGGATGATCTCAGTCTTTCCAGCTCTAAACCTAAGATTTTATGCCTCATTTTTGTATATGGGGGCAGCTAAGTAGCCCAATGGATAGAGCCTGGGCCTGGAGGCGAGAGGACCTGAGTTCAAATGTAATCTCAGAAATTTACTAACCATGTGACCCTGGGCAAGTCATTTAATCCTGTTTGCCTTATTTTTCCTCATCTATAAAATGAGCTGGAGAACGAAAAGGCAAACCACTCCAGTATCTTTGCTGAGAAAACCCTAAATGGCATCACGAAGAGCCAGATACTACTGAAAATGCTTGAATACATTTTATTGTATAAATTCAATTTAAGGTAATATTTCTTTAAATGGGGTTTGCTTTTTTGTGTTAAATTCGCAATTTCAAATTTATCTAGTTCCTTTCCTTTATATCAGAGCATGACAGGTCTCTTACTATCACACTGTTCTGAACATAATCCTGCTTAGTCAGACATATCAATATAAGGGTGAACATCATTACATGTGGGATCATTGAATTACTTGGCCTGAGAGAAGGAAGTGAATCAGCTATGGTGCAGAACGGTCGATCATTTTGTAGCCCCCTAAATCAGTCATCTAAAAGAGGAAAGGAAGAAGTAAGGTCATCATCTACCTTTTCTTTGAGGGAATTTTAGGGAGTTGATCTAGCAGGGTGGGGCAGCTGCTGTAACTGCAGACAAAAACAATTGAGGATTACCCAGTTACTCTGAGGCAGGTTCCAAACAGAAGCAGACAGAAGCAGGACCTCAGGCAGGACTGACTCATTAAGCTGGTTAGAGAGCTGATTGTTCTTGGGGGAAGGAACTGATCTCATTGGGGCAGAAAAGAGAAACTGTGAAGGTCAAGTACTCCTGAGTAACTTTTCATGTGTTTTCATGTTGGATTTCCTGATTTAGGGGTATCTTTGAGGAAGTTAGTTGTGTGACCTTTGTAGAGCCATGAAAGTTGAGAGTTAGATGAGATCTTGGTCATTTAGTCCAACTCATATAGGAAATGAATCTCCATAAATATCCTGACAAGTGGTTGTTTGGAGCAGCTAGGCAGTGCGATAGAGTCCTGGGCTTGGAATCAGGAAGACTCATTTTCTTGAGTTTATCTGGCCTCGGACACTTGCTAGCTATATGACCCTGGGCAAGTCACTTAATCCTCTTTGCCTCAGTTTCCTCATCTCTAAAATGAGCTGTCAAGAAAACCTCAAATAGGCATGGCTCCATTAAAACAGGTCAAATCAAATTAACTTCTTTTCCTTTTCTGGATAACTTTTTTATCTCACTTATTCTGAGTAACAATTCCCTGTTATTCACTGTTAAAGACACGGTGAACTTCTGGAAAGAGAAGTGGTAATCACAAAGAGTCAGCATGGCTCCATCAAAACAGGTCAAATCAGACTAATTTCTTTTCCTTTTTTGGATAACTTTTTTATATATTTAAAAAGAATAGCAAGTTATATGTAATAAATTTGCAGCTTCATGTGCAATCATCTTTTTTTATTATACTATGTTATAGAAATGCTTGTCTTCATTCCCTAAATTAAAAATTAAATAATTTTTTAAAAGATTATTAATCTGGTAGATAAAAGGAATTCTGTAGATATGACAAGTTGGACATGGCTGAAATGATTGAACAACAACAATTATGTGCCAGGTACTATTCTTTAAATGTTCTTCAAATATTATCTCATTTGATCCTCATGACAACCCTGGGAGGAAGATGCCATTTATTTATAATTATATTTATTTATCTCCATTTTACATTCGAGGAAAGAGAATTAAGATAACGGTTAAATAAATTTCCACGGTCACATAGTTATTGTGGCCTTATTTGGATTCATGTCTTCCTGATTCTAGGCCTGACTCTATTTAGCTGGCACATAGTAGAAAATAAAAAGAAAGAATAAATAGAAATAAATGCTTATTTCCTTCTTGCCTGCCTGCTCGCCTACCAGCAAGTGGTGATGTGTCTTTTAAGGCAGCCCAGGAACACATTAGCCTTACATACTGAGTGAATAATTTACCAAAATTCCCAGATCTTTTTCAGAAAAAAATTGCTATGCAACCATATCTCCCTAAATCATGAACTTGTGAAGTTGGTTTGGTTTTTTTGCACTCAAGTATGACTACATTTATCCCTGATGAATTTTATCTTATTCAATTCAGCCCAATACTCAAGTCTGTCCAAGTTCCTTTTGAATCCTGACTCTAACATTCAGTATGTTAGCTGTTTATCCCTCTCCTCTTTGTTTAATCTACAAGTGTGATCAACCATGTTGCCTTTATCCAGTCTTTGACAGAAATGTTAGCCAGTGTGAGCCAAATTGAGATTCCCAGGGTACTCCACCGAAGACCTCCTATTGCAATGACTCCTCTTTGAGTCAGTCCATTCCACCAATTCTGCATTCAACTAATTGTATTATCATCTAGGCTAGCTAGAAGGTGCAGTGCCGAGAGTGCGGAGCCTGGAGTCAGGAAGACTCTTCTTTCCAAGTTCAAAGCTGGCCTCAGACACTTACTAGCTGTGTGACCCTCATCAAGTCACCTAACCCTGTTTGCCTCAGTCTCCTCACCTATAAAAGGAACTGGAGAAGGAAACAACAAACCACTCCAATTTTCTTTGCCAAGAAAATCCAAGATAGGGTTATGAAGAGTTGGACACAACTGAAATGACTGGACAAGATAGATAATAACAAATGATCCTCCATCCCCATCTCTATCTTTTCTTCAAGAAGAGTATGAGAAACTTTGTCAAATCTTTGCTGAAGCCTAGGTAAATTATATCTAGAGAATTCCTTTCATCTATCAGTCTAATAATCTTTTTTTTAAATGATTTAATTTTTAATTTAGGAAATAAAAAGCATTTCCACAACATAATATAATAAAAAAGATGATCACACATGAAACTGCAAATCCATTATGTACAACTTGTTATCCAAAAAAGGAAAAGAAATTCGTCTGATTTGACCTGTTTTGATGGTGCCACGCTGACTCTTGGTGATTACCACTTCTCTTTCCAGATGTTCACCGTGTCTTTAACAGTGAATAACAGAATTGTTACTCAGAACAAGTGAGGAGATAGTAAAAGAGCACATTTAATAACAGAATTTCCAAAGTAGAGCCCAGGAATTGAAGCCAAGTTCACTGGCTTATAGTTTGTAGACTTCTCCCTTAAAACAAATGTGAGGACTTGCTCTTGTCCAATGTCGTGGAACTTTTCCTACTCTCTACGGGTCTTACAGTGGCTCAGCAGTCATGTCTGCCAATTCCTTCAGTGTCTGAGGATGGAAGTCACCTGGGCGAGGAGACTTGGATTCATCAGACTATTTCCTGACTTATCTTGGGCATCAATTCCCTGCTAATCATTTTTGTTCTGTCATATAGTTCAAAAGGTACCTCCCCTTGGCAAAGAAAACTGTCATGTTCTGGGACAGGCTATAAGATGTCTAAGGTCTTGGGAACAGAGAAAGACTTGGGCAATGATTCTGTGTCATGTGATTAGTCATTGCTTTGTTCTTGGAAATGTCTCCCAAGTCCTTCCCTACTCTGTCATACTCTGTCAGTGTGTGTTTGCTCATGGGTTTCTTGAAGTTAGAGAAGGGAGGAGCCTGATAGGTAGTAGAAAGATCACTGGAGTTGGATTCAGAAGACCTGGATTTGAGAACTGACTCTGTAACTAATCCACTGTGTCACCTTGGGTAAATTATTAAACTTCTTTGACTTTGTTTCTCCATCTTTAAAATAGGAGTAATAATGCCTCGTAGAGTGTATTGTAATAGGGGTCCCACTCAATTTTAGAGTCTCTCCTAATCTTGGGTTCAATGCTTTGATTAATCATAATTATGAAAATAGGACTTTATTTACAGAGCAGGCAGGGGCCACAAATCCAATAGCAAAGCAATTAATTAGACAGAAGAGCACAGTAAATAAGAGAAAATAATCAGACAATAGATTCATTCTTAGACCCCCATACACAGATATGTACAACCCTTTATGGGGTCCTGAGAGATTATAATCTAATCCTTTAATTCTCTCTAATCCCCCCAGACTCATAGCATGTTGGGGGAGGCTCATAATTACATCTGATGCTTATGCACCTAGTGATAAAAAGCTTAGGCTCCAATGCCATCTGCCTCTTGGAAATTGGTGGAGGCCCCTCAAGTTCAGCAAATGGAGATCTGCTAAAGCTTCAAGGAAGAAGGCTGGAAAGGGATTCAGCAAGAATTTATCAAATGCTTGCCATGTGTTAGGAATTGTACTAAACCAATTCCATCTCTCAGCACACTCCCCATCAATCAGTGTTTGCTTCATGATACAGCCTTTTTAAGTCTCCTGGGAAACACAGTTTTGGGAATTTCTCACAATGAGAGATGCTTCCTGGGCTTTAAGCATTGTGGGAGATGTAGGTGAAGTTAGAGGGCAGTCCAATATGAAAAATAGGAAATATGAAAAATATGAAAAGAACTTTGTAACTCTACAATATAATATATAAATATAAACTATTATTAAAATATGTATTTAATTTCAGCAAGGATGGACCCTACTTTCTTTAAACATAATATATGGAAATCTAAATTTATGAAACAGATAAGTTTAGGGTAACTTCACTTTGCAAAATTATTCATCAGAGGCTTCTTTTCTATAGTGAACTCCCCTAATGTATATAAACTGATTTAATTTAAAAAACTGATTTACACATAACTTTTTAGCACTGTGTCTAAGTAAATTATAATATACACCTGGTGTACAGTTCTGTGAACTAGGTAACCTAGGGAGTTGTTAGAAGTACTATTTGAAATTTTGAATTACATGAAAAAACTGCCTAAACTTTCCATACCTTTTGATCCCACTACTGGGCACATACAAGAAATTATTTTTACTGATATTTTGAAACTTTCACTGGCTCTGAGGAACACCTTTGCACCAGCCAACTTTTGTAGGCCAGTTAAGGAAGAGAAGAGAGTGTTCTGAATGTTGGTCACTCAGAGATGGACCTTGGATGTTCCTGGACAAGCTGTTCCAGTTGCTACCCCCAGCAAGGACTGAGTCACCTTCCACACACAGCCAGAGAATGGATAAGAAATAATTGAAAACAAGGGAGGGAAAGCATGAGGAGCTTATAAAACTTTGAATGTAAAAGACTAAATTATATTTTTAGAGTTTCTTCTGGACCTAAATTTTAGCTATTGAGTGGGTGAAAATTGAGTGTGGAACAATAGCTTTTGAGCTGTTCAAGATGCAGCAGCTAAGAACAAGAAAGAAATGGGGGCCTCATAGCTTTTAATGTTTTACTGCCTGCTTTTTAAATGAAACCAGAGCCAGATGAAAATTTAAACTTCACAAAAACTTGTCCTTCTTCTCCCTGTTTCCTTAAGCCACATCTTCTGTCTACAGAATGGCTCTTGGGTCTATTGGAGAAGAAGCTCACAGATCCTTGTAAATCTGCAAATGAGGAGTCTTGACCATCTCTTTCATAGAGCACTTGGGCCTATGGATCTGCACTGTAATGAAATCTCCTGACTTGTAGCCAATGGACTCTGTAGATAGTATCCATTATACTCTAGGGAGGTTATGGTTGGGCTTTGCTTTATGTAAGAATTATGTCCCAGAAGATTGTGTGTAAATTGAATGTCTATATGATGACAAACTGGCCAATGAGAACCCAGTCTTTAAGAACTCTTCCAGATGCATTCACCCAGTCAAGTTCCTTACAAATGAAGTATAGCCTATAGACAGGTTGCTCTCTTGATGCAGGAATACAACATTTTAGCTACTGTCTTGATCCACTGCTAGGCACTGGTTTCCCTCAGTTCAATTCTAGGGTTGCACTAGTATGTTACTGAACTCACTTCAAATCCCATGCCTAGTTTCCCTCAGAGGCTGGCAGACTCTGGTAAGGGCTTCCCTTTCTGAACCTCTGGCAGCTTGCTCTTCCTGTCTTTCAAATATTTACAAGGCCCCATACCAAAAAAAGGAAGCATACTGGAGGTGGCCCCTTTGGCTTCCTAAAAGACCATATATTCATCAACCTCATGATGGCTCTGGGTGAAAGAGGTGCTGAGGCCCTTCTCCCACCTGAGGGACCACAATAATTTATCCTCTATACTCCAGTGCCACAGGAAAAAGAAAGCCAAATTTGTCTTGGTTTGTGCCTTTTATATGTATACTCAATTCTAGCTTGATAGCCAATCAAAATGTCCCTCTTTGTCACAGAATCACTGGACAAGAAACAGTCATGGAATATTTGTGTATGACCCAGAATGAAGAGCAGGACCTTCTACCATAGGCTTGCCAAACATCTACATGAGGAATTGCAACAGGCAGAACACACCATGCACACTCCTAAGGATTAGACTCTCATTAGCCAGTCCTCTGTTACATTTGCAAATTGAATACCATTTTAAATGCAGAAAAAAAGGTAACCTATCCCAAGATAAAAATGTTCAGGATTAAAGGTCACCTTGTGAGTTTGTGAAGTCCTGGGCTGGAGCTAGCCAGTGGCAAGGAAAGCTTCTTCATCAGAGAGTCTGGTCACCTCCAGGAGAGTTGATAAAGGCCTCACAGACTGCTGAGAAGGAGTTGTACCAGGAGTTGTTTGGACAATGCAGAGCTGAAGTAAAATGTAAAATGCCTAATTAGCAATCCTGAAAACTGTTTTATGTTCTGATGAGGTTTAAGTATAAACCTCCCAGAGGATTGTACTTTCAAGTTTAATAATTAGATCTTGATTTGGTTTTGTGTATGTGTGTGTGTGTGTGTCAAAGGTATGTTTGTGAATAATCTGTGGTCAGCATTCCTTTGTGTGGGTGCATTAGAATAAATTACTGGGTCCAAACATGAGTCATATTGTTCCTTGAGTAACTTTTGTATTCTCCCTTTTTTCTTAATCAAATGCTTTATTAACTTCTAGTTTACATCATTGATTTCCTCAAGACTTTGAGTTACAAATTTTCTCCCCATTTTTCCCCTAACCACCACCCCAAAATAGAGATCCCACAGGATATCCCCTCCTCCAATCTGCCCTCTCCCATTTCTTCTCCCATATCCCCTCCAACTTTCCAGTAGGGCATGGTGGATCTCTATGCCACAGTGCCTGCATATCTTATTTCCCATTTACATATAAAATAATATTGATAATAATAATATATATATATTAAACATTTGATTTGAAAACTTTGAATTCCAGATTCGTTCCCTTTCTCCCTTGTCACCCATCCTTACTGGGAAGATAAGCAATTCAGTACAGGTTGTACATGTGTAGCTATGCAAAACATTTCCATAGTAGATATATTAGGAAAGACTGACTATATTTCCCTCCCTCCTATCCCATATTCCACTTGTTCTATTCTCCACTTTGATCCTGTCCCTTCTCAAAAGTGGGTGCTTCCAATTTCCCTCCCCCACAACCTGCCCTCCCTTCCATCATCCCCCCTCTCATCCCCTTCCCCCCTACTCTCCTGTAAGGTGAAATACCCTAATTTAGTGTGTATGTCATTCCCTCCCTAAGCCATATTCATTGAGAATAAGGCTGACCCATTCCCTTTTCACTTCCTGTTCTTCCCCTCCATTGTAACCATTATCCCTTACCTCTTCTGTATGAGATAGTTTACCCCATTCTGTCTCTCCCCATCTCTTCTCATTATATTCCTCTCCTACCTCTTAATTTCACCTTGATACTTATATATCCTTATATATCCATATAAATGATACTTATATCATCCTTTTCCATTAAAGTGGTCCTGTGCCCTCTATCTATGTATACCTGTAGACATATATACACACTCACATATGTATTCATATACCCATATGCCCTCCTATATAGACTTATATATATGTATGTATGTGTATATGTGTATATATATACATTTCTATTCCCTTCAATTATTCTCATACTAAGAAAAATTTTATAAGTTACAATTATTGTTTTTCAATGTAATAATATAAATAGTTCTTATTTCTTTTCCCTGTTTACCTTCTCATGCTTCTCTTGCTTCTTGTATCTGAATGTCAGATTTTCTTTTCAACTCTGGTTTTTTCATCAAGAATGCTAGAAAGTCTTCTATTCCACAGAATGACCATATTTTCCCCTGAAACATGATACTCAGTTTTGCTAGGTAGGTGATTCTTGGTTTTAATCACAGCTTCTTTGACCTCCAGAATATCATATTCCAAAGCCTTCCATCCCTCAGTGTAGAAGCTGCCAGATCCTGGGTTATCCTGATTGTGTTTCCATAATATTCACATTGGTTCTTCCTGGCTGCTTGTAATATTTTCTCCTTGATCTGGGAACTCTGTAACCTGGCTATAATATTCCTAGGAGTTTTCTTTTGGGGATCTTTTTCAGGAGGCGATCAGTGGATTCTTTCTACCTCTATTTTGCCCTCTGGTTCTAAAATATCGGGTAATTTTCCTTGAAAATTTCTTGAAGGATGATTTCTAGGTACTTTTTTTTACCATGACTTTCAGGTAGTCCAAAAATTTTTAAATTATTTCTCCTGGATCTATTTTCCAGGACAGTGGTTTTTCCAATGAGATATTTCACATTGCCTTCCATTTTTTTCATTTGTTTGTTTCATTTGTTTAACAATATCTTGATTTCTCATAAAGTCACTAGCTTCCATTTGCTCCAATCTAATTCTGAAGAAATGATTCTCCTCATTGAGCTTTTGAGATTCTTTTTCCATCTGGCAAATTTGGCTTTTTAAGTCATTCTTCTCCTCATTGCCTTTTTGAGCCTCATTTGCCATTTGAGTTAGTCTATTTTTTAAGGTGTTATTTTCTTCAGTCAGGTTGTTGACTCTCATTTCATAATTTTCTTGTATCATTCTCATTTCTCTTCCCAATTTTTCCTCCACTTCTCTTATTTGGCTTTCAAAATCTTTCTTAAGGTCCTCTATGGCCTGTAAGCAGTTCATATTTTTCCTGGAAGCTTTTGCTGCAGGAGTTCTGACTTCATTGTCTTCCTCCTGCCCCATGCTTTTATCCTTTTTGTCCCCAAAATAGAAGTGTAAAGTTGGATTGCTCTGTTTGGTTTGCTTCCTTTGCCTGCTCATGTTGCCACTCAATGACTTGACTTTTGGGTTTTTTGCCACAGTAGGACTCTGCCACCAAATGGGAGCTTCATCCCAAATGCTGGGGTTTTCTCAGCTGCTGAAGGTTTTTTTGGTTGGGTGCCCTCTCTGAAGCCTCCACATGCTCTGGCAAGCTGGTTACACACCCCAGTACCTCCACCCTAGACTGCAATCCAAATCCAAGCAGGTGAAAGCAAGAGCAATTACCCATCAGACTAGTCACTTAGTCCCCCTGCAATCTGCAGGCCAGAGCTGAAGCTGCCATGTGATAGCAGCTGCACAGCTGCTGCACCTGAGCTCCTTTTCACCCTGGGGGTAAAGGCCAATGCACTCTCAAACTACTGGATTTCAAAGTCCACACTGCACTGACCTCTCACTTTGTCCTTAGCATCTATGGGTTGATAATTCTGGAAACCACCACAGCTGCTGGTGATCTGAAGTCCCTCCAGCTAGTCGCTGGTCAGGCCCACCCTGGGGCTAAAACATCCAGCTGGAGTGGGGCTGGGGTCGGCTCCCAGAACATTGTGCTGGCTGCTTGTTGCTGGCCTACCTAGCTGTCCTCAGTGGGAGGTTAGCTTCTCTGTGTCATTTGTGGGTTCTGTAGCTCCAAAGTTTGTTGAGTCACCTTTTATATGAATTGGAGGTAATGGGAGCCGAAGCCAAGCGGAGGTCCTGTTTCTACACCATCTTGATTCTGCCCCCCCCATTCTCCCTTTTTGGGGAGGCTCTGAGGTATAACCTAATTTGCAATGAATACAATCAGGCTTGAGGTGCTGGGGCACAGGTCTTAATGAATTGGAGATAGCAAGAGCAGGGAACCTAACCCTTTCTTATCTATGTGGCTAGGCAGGGACTGAATTCAGTCCAAATCATCTAACCTAGATTCCTTCAGTGGAAAATGGAGTGGTACAAAACCCCAGCCCCTGTGGCCCAGAAGTGGTTGTACAAGGCTTTTGCATAAATCTGGGTCTGCATATATTAGTTTTGTTTAAAGCGAAGTACAGTGGTATTTCCTAGTATTTCAGGAAAGATGGCAGAGCAAAAGGATTAGACAAGGCAATTGAAAATGACTTTTCCTGATTTTTTTTTATTCTCCACTATTACCCACCATAAAAGCAGATCTCTCTACAGAAGAAAGATGAGTTTGGATCCTTTAAGGTCCTTGAGGAACATAGCAGCCATGCAACTCCCCAGATAGTCCAAACATTCTATAAAGAGCTATCAGGACACAATTTTCCTCAGCCATCTTTACTCTCTCCAAAGTGTACACAACATAATACACAACAAAGTGTATCACAACATAGAATAACTTGGAGAAAACTTAGTATCTTAGTATACTTAGTATAAGTTTAGTATACTTAGTATAACTGAGCATCCTTAGTATAAACTTAGTAACTTAGTTCCATATCATCATGTGGAATTATTATATCATTGGCATGATATAATGATGATATGTATCTCATCATTTTATCACATAGTACTGTTATATCATCACCATATCATTATGGCTTAGTGGAAAGAGCAATGAATTTTGAGTCAAGGAGCTGGGTTCTAATCCCAGTTCTGTTACTTCCTACCTATGTGACCTTGGGAATGACAAAGAAACACTCTTCATCAGATGAGGAAACAGGGGCACAGAGAGGTTAATTGACTTGATGAGGGTCACATAGTACTTGGTAGCAGAGCCAGAGCTAGAACCCATGTGTCCTGATTCCCAGGCAGATGGTGCCCTTACACCACATTGTTTTTCTGACCTCTCTCACACAAATTCTACTTTTCCAGCTTTTACCTTGTGTTTGATTGAGAGTGCACCCTCTCTTCACCACTTATCTCGTTCCCCCAACATCTATTTCCCAATTCCTAAATACTGAACTGATATTCCAACAGCCTCCTTGCCTGCCCTCTTGATTTGGAATACTTTTCTACCCTCCCCTAACTTCTA
>NW_027185809.1:21775340-21810246 GCF_028583685.1 Petaurus breviceps papuanus
AAATTATCTCTCCTGGATCTATTTTTCAGGTCAGTGGTTTTTCCCATGAGATATTTCACATTGCTTTCTATTCTTTCATTTGTTTGGATCTGTTTAACAGCATCTTGATTTCTCATAAAGTCATTAGCTTCCATTTGCTCCAATCTAATTCTGAAGCAATGATTCTCCTCAGTGAGCTTTTGAGATTCTTTTTCCATCTGGCAAATTCGACTTTTTAAGGCATTCTTCTCCTCATTGCCTTTCTGAGCCTCCTTTGCCATTTGAGTCAGTCTGTTTTTTAAGGTATTATTTTCTTCAGTCAGGCTGTTGACTCTCATTTCATAATTTTCTTGCATTGTTCTCATTTCTCTTCCCAATTTTTCCTCCACTTCTCTTATCTGCTTCTTAAGGTTCTCTATGGCCTGTAACCAGCTTGTATTTTCCTTTGAAGCTTTTGGTGCAGGAGTTCTGACTTCACTGATTTCCTCCTGTTCCATGCCTTGCTCCTTCTTATCCCCAAAATAGGAGTGTAATGTTGGAGTCTTCTGTCTGCTTTGTTTCCTTTGCCTGCTCATTTTGCCACTCAATGATTTGACTTTTGGGCTTTTTGCCACAGTAGGACTCTGCCACCAGACAGGGGAGTTTTCGTCCCAAACGCTGGGGTTTTCTCAGCTGCCGGAGGTATTAGATGGGTGCCCTCTCTGAGGTCTCTACATGCTCTGGCAAGCTGGACACACACCCCAGGACCTCCACCCTAGACTCCAATCCAGATCCAAGCAGGTTAAAGCAAGAGCGATGACCCCTCAGACTGGTGCTTGGTCCCCCTACACTCTGCAGGCCAGGAGCTGAAGCCACCACGTGGTGCTGGCAGGCTGTGCCAGCGTCTCAGCGGTTTCTCGCCCCAGAGGTAAAAGCCATGCACTCCCACTTACTGGGTCCCAAAGTCCAGAATGCACTGGCCTCTCACCTTGTCCTTCGCATCTATGTGTTGATAAATCTGGAAACGGCCACAGCTGCTGCTGATCTGGAGTCCCTCTGGCTGGCGGCTGGTCAGGCCCGCCCTGGGGCTAAAGCCTTGGCGTGGGGCTGGGCTCGGCTCCCAGAGCATTGCGCTGGCCGATTCCTGCTGGCCTGCCGGGCTGTTCTCAGTGGGAGGTTAGCTTCTCTGTGTCATTTTGTGGGTTCTGCAGCTCCAGAGTTTGTTTAGAGTCCCCTTTTTACATGGATTGGGGATGGTGGAAGCCGGAGCTGCGGGAGGGTCATGCTTCTACTCTGCCATCTTGGCTCCGCCCCCGAGAATTTCTTAAAGGATGATTTCTAGGTTCTTTTTATGATCATGGCTTTCAGGTAGTACAATAATTTTAAAATTATCTCTCCTGGATCTATTTTCCAGGTCAGTGGTTTTTCCAATGAGATATTTCACATTGCATTCTGTTTTTTTATTTGTTTGGATCTGTTTAATAGTATTTTGATTTCTCATAAAGTCACTAGCTTCCATTTGCTCCACTCTAATTCTGAAGGAATGATTCTTTTTAGTGAGCTTTTGAGATTCTTTTTCCATCTGGCAAATTCAGCTTTTTAAGTCATTCTTCTCCTCATTGCCTTTTTGAGCCTCGTTTGCCATTTGATTTAGTCTATTTTTTAAGGCGTTATTTTCTTCAGTCAGGTTATTGACACTCATTTCATAATTTTCTTTTATCATTATCATTTCTCTTCCCAATTTTTCCTCTACTTCTCCTACTTGGTTTTCAAAATCTTTTTTAAGCTCCTCTATGGCCTGTAAGCAGTTCATATTTTTCTTGGAAGCTTTTGGTGCAGGAGTTCTGACTTCACTTTCTTCCTCCTGCTCCATGCTTTGAACCTTTTTGTCCCCAAAATAGGAGTGTAAAGTCAGATTGCTCTGTTTGGTTTGCTTCCTTTGCCTGCTCATGTTGCCACTGAATTGCTTGACTTTTGGGTTTTTTGCCATAGTAGAACTCTGCTACCAGAAACTTGAGCTTTATCCCAAATGCTGGGGTTTTCTCAGCTGCTGAAGGTATTAGTTGGGTGCCCTCTCTGAAGTTTCCATACGCTCTGGCAAGCTGGTCACACACCCCAGGACCTCCAACCTAGACAGCAATCCAGATCCAAGATTAAAGCAAGTGAGATTACCCCTCAGATTGGTCACTTAGTCCCCCTACAATTTGTAGACCAGGAGCTGAAGCTGACACGTTGCGGTGGCTGGATGGTTGAGGTGCCTCAGCCACTTCTCACCCTGGGAGTAAAGGCCGGATCACACTCCAAATTCCCAGGTCCCAAAGTCCACACTGCACTGACTTCTCACTTTGTCCTTGGCATCTATGGGTTGATAATTCTGGAAACTGCCACAGCTGCTGGTTATCTGAAGTCCCTCCAGCCAGCGACTGGTCAGGCCGCCCTGGGGCTGAAACCTCTGGCTGGAGAGGGTTTGGGTTGGCTCCCAGAGCATTGTGCTCTCTCTTTTAAAATAATCAGTTTAATTATCAATTTTGTTAGTCTTTTCAAAAGCCAGCTTTTGGGGGTCAATATCATTCTTTTTGTTTTCAATTTTATTATTTTCTCTTCTAATTTCCAGTATTTCCTCTTTTGTGCTTATTTCAGGATTGATTACTTCTTGATATTCTAGTTTTTAAAATGACACAGTTGATTCTTTAAAAAAAAAATTGAATGTGTTTTTTGACATATAATTGTTCCTCTTTATAGAGAACTACTTAAGCTCCATTGAAGAAATTCTATTATGTTGTCTCATTATTACCATGCTCTCATATAGTAATTTTTTTCAATGATTTATTTTTTGATCCTCTAGTTTATAATCCATTATTATGTCTTTTTGAGGCATCTTTTGCTGATGTTTGCAATATGTATTCGTAATGGGAATTTGAAGATCTTCCCTGCCCCCTGTATTTGCAATCAAACAGGTACTTAGCACCTTGTTCTAAGTTCATGTTTGTGTCAAGTATTAAGACCTAGAACTGTGAATCTCACAGTGGGATGTACTTGTTGATGCAACAGGAAGGGGAAGAACAGGGAGAAGCTAATACCATATGTAAGGAAAAGTCCAAGCTCAGAGAGGCCAGAACTTCTGGGAGCAAGCATCTGGAGGTGGGGCTGCTACTTCTGGAGAGAGAGAGAAGAGAACTGAACTGAGAACTGAGAAGAACTGAGAAGAGAAATGAGAACTGAGGACTAAACTGAGAATTGAGAAAAACTAAGAAATGAGAAGAGAGGAGAACTGGGAGGAGGCATGCTGTGGTGTCAGTACTTTGTCCATCTGTTTTGATGTTACTTTGTCAGATTTTTCTGATGATAAAAGATGGTGCTGTTGTTACAAAAGCTCTGGAACCTTGCCGCTGGTTCAGAAGCCCTAAAAGAGGATTTTCTTGTTGTATGTTTACAGAAATCCTGGAGGAGGGTCTTGCTGATGATTTCAGAGCTCCAAAGACTATACTAATAATTTTTGTTGATTCCTCAGACCTTATTGTTGGGTCTATATTGATTTTACAGGCAGAAAGTGAATTGAAGAGGATGCTGGCAATGTGTATTAATGTTATTGTGGCTTTGTTAAGCTTTTTCTTCCCAGGAACAGACAGTGTGAAGGACTCGAGGTGGACCAGACACTGTGAGCTTCAATATGGAGCAGGAACTGCACAAGAAGCTGGATGAAGAACTGAGAGCTGTCTGCCTTTGAACCCATGTGGCAGTTGGATAGATTTGGGCAGGAGCTGGGACCATGGAAGAGGAACCATGGAAGCTGAGAGCCTTCCTTGAGTTAAGATGAAAAGACCTCTCCTTGGGTATTTAATGCAAATTGAGAAGATCATGATTTACTAGGAGTGGAGAACTTTGACCTTTACATTTAAATTATTGAGTTAAGGACTTGCTAATTAAGGATGATTGGAAACTACTCTCCAATCAAGAAGAAAGAAGACTTTTTGATTGAAGAGATTAAGATAATATGACCTAGGGGCGGAGAAAATTTTTAACTTTTGTACTTTGTGTCAATTAAGGAGGCTTGCCTCCTTAAGGATGGTTGAATTAAGGACTTACTAAATTATTGTGTTACTAAATGAATGTTATCTTTTGCTTAAAACTATGTGACCACTTTGGTGAAAACTATGTGGCCATTTTAGTGATAAATTGTTATGCCATAACATTGTGAATGCTGTACTTTGATTTCTGTGAATGTTTTGTCTCAGTTTGTTACTGAATAAATAGAAAGTTCGCTATACTATGTAATCAGAACCTTGAAAGCTGTTCACTGGAGTGAAGTCCTCTGGAAAGCTGCTTGTGTTTGGCTTTACACAGTATTAATTACTATTTTTGTTGTGGTGTAGGCTGTAAAGGATGTATTTCATATTTCTGCTTTTTGTTAACATTTAAAAAAATTTCTCCATGTACATGGACTGAGTTCTGTAAAAGTGGTACTGAGAAATATTTTTATTCTCTTATATAAGTATTTAATTTTAATTTACTATATTTCAATTAAAAACTTACCTTATAAAAAAGTTTATTCAGTTCTGTTTTTCAACAATCATTCATTCCTGTCTTTATATTTTTGCAATTCAGTTAACTTTACCATTATGAACTTAGATGTTATATCATTTGGTGGATACAATTTTGGTAGTGATAGCAAAGTATAATTTCTCTACTTATTTCTGTTAATGTGAAGTTTTACTTTTGTTTTGTGTGATAACATGATTGAAGTTTCTGCTTCTTTGTAATCACTTGATGCATAGTAAATTTTATTTTGGTCTCTTATTTTCATACTGTATATGTCTAGTAGAGGCAACATGTCATAGTGGATAGAGAGTTAGTCTTGAAATCAGGAAGACTTGTACTCAAGTCCTGTCTTTAGTGTATTCTGGTTGTAACTTCTGGCAAGTCAATCAAAACACTTATTAAATGTTTATTATTTGCTAGGCAGTGTGCTAAGAGCACTGGGAATATAAAGAACAGTAAAAACAGTTCATTTAATCTCTCAATGCCCAAGGAAATGCTTAAACTATAAGCTGTAAAGCAGGGGCTCCACTGCACTAGTTGAAAGAGTTTCTTCAGTGAGATATTCCTATACCAACAAAATCATCAGGCCCAAGACTATAGTTTAAAATTTTAGATTGTGTTTCTTGTATTCAGGCTATTTGTTGAATTGGATTTAATTTTCTTATACAGTACACATTCTGCTGTTTCATTTTATTGTATTGTTTAATACATTAACGTTTCTTTAAAAAAATTTTTTTTGTCTTTATTATTACTCACTAACTCACCCCACCCCTTTAAGCCATAGAAGCTCTCTCTTCCTTATAATTAAGTATAGCTGAGCAAAATGAATCAGCATATTTACCATGTCAGAAAATGAATATCTTATTCTATAACCCTAGTCTATCACCTCTGTACTCCCTGTACTTAACCATAGCCATCTCTTTCTATCTGCCCTGCTACTACCGTACCTTCCAAATTGGAGCCAAGCCATTCAGTTTTCCAACTCCTGCCTTTAGGCTGTTCTGTCCTGATTGACTAAAGTACACTATATTTAGCTAGCTCTAGACATTATACCAAGCTTTGCCTCAAACATCTTCTTGCTAAGTATACTGCCTTTGCTGCACCCTCTGAATACAACCTTCAGAGCCCGGTCCCTCAAGGTGGCACGTTCCCTCTAGTTCAGTCCAAACTCATTCATAAATTTACATCTCTGCTTCCAGAACAATAATCAAATCAACATTACCATTGCTCTTGGTAAGGTCATATCAATCTAAAACCTTATGGCTCCATTTACCATCCTTGTGTCCTCCCAAACCAAATCACCCTTCTCTAGTAATCACTCCCCTATATACAAGACTTTCCCCTCCTTCCACCTTTTTTGTTTTTTTTTAGGATTTTAGCTTTTTCAGAACAACTGTGTTATTTTTGTGTTTGTGTTTTCAGTGCTGAGCATAGTATCTTGTACATATTAAGAATCTAATAAATGCTTTTTCACTCATTCATTCCAGAAGTGAAAAGTATGTTTCATCATTAGTCTTTAAAGTTATAGTTAATCACTGCTTTGAAGACTTTTGAAGTCTTTCAAAGTTGTTATTCTTTACAAAATGGTAGTCATCATGTAAATTGTTTTCCTGGTTCTATTCATAAATAAGTTTATACAATTCTTTCCAAGTTTCTCTGAATTCATCATCTTTTTCATTTCTTACAGGAAAATAATATTCCAATACATTCCTATACTACAATTTGTTCAGCTATTCCTCACTGATGGGCATCTACTTTGTTTTTATTTCTTTGCTACAGCAAAAAGTGTAACTACAAATAATTTTGTGCATGTGACTTCTTTTCCTCTGTATTCAACCTCTTTCAATGTATATGCCTTGTAGTTGTATTACTGGGACAAAGACTATGTATATATGGTTTAAGTGGCTTTTTTGGGTATAGTTTTAAATTACTTTTCAGAATGGAGGGATCAATTAACAGTTCCAATGATTATATTAGTATTCCTTTTCTCTATCAAACTTTTTCCTATTTTTTCATCTTTGCATACCTGATGATGTGAGTTAGAAGCTCAGAGTAATATTCATTTGTTTAAAGTAATTAGAAGTAATTAGTTCATTCACATCTCAGGTTATGATTTTTAGGTTTGTATTTTCCTACATTTCTTTTGTATTGGTTTTCAATTGATTTCCTCTTTTAAGTCAACACTTTAGAGCCAGTTCTGTTTACACTAGTCTATTTGCATGGGCTTCTCTACCTCCTCCCATTTATCTGCTCCATAGCAAGTTCTTCGAATTTACTCAAATCATTCGCTTATCTTTTTTTGCATTTTAAAAATTTTGTTTTCTTTTATTTCTAATAGTGCAATTCAAAATACTCCCTTTCTACCTTCCAATCTCTTAGTTTAAATAAAATGCATTCTTTTTTATAGCCAAGATCAGAAGGAAAGCAGAAATTTGGGGGGGAGGCAGGTCTCATATCTAAAATACATAAAGAATTTTGTCAAATCTGTAAGAATACAAGTCATTCCCCAAGTGATAAATGGTCAGGGGATATGAACAGGCAGTTTTCCAATGAAGAAATCAAAACAATTTATAGTCATATAAAAATACTCTGAATCATTATTGATTAGAGAAATGCACATTAAAACAACTTTGAGATAGCATTTTACAACTACCAGATTGACTAAAATGTTTAAAGGGGAAAGTGACAAATATTGGAGAGGATATGGAAAAATTGGGACACTAAACTTACTGTTGGTGGAATTGTGAAATGATCCAATTAATTTGGAGAGCAATCTGGAATTATGCCTAAAGAGTTATTAAATTATCTATATACCCTTTGATCCAGAAATACAACTACTTGTTCTATTTCCAAAAATGATTAGCAGGAAAAAAAGGAAAAGAACTTATTTTTTCTACAATGTTTATGTAAAGGCTTTTTGTGGTAACAAAGAGCTGAAAATTTCAGGGATGCCCATCAGTTGTGGAATGACTGAACAAGCTGTGGTATATGATTGTGATGAAATACTATATGTGCTATACAAAATGACAAACTCAATGATTTTAGAAAAAACATGGAAGGCTTGCACAAAATAATGAAGAGTAAAATGAGCAGAACCAAGTTGTATATGGTAATAATATTGTTATAAGAATGACTGAGCAAAAAAGCTATTTTGTCTATTATAAATACCCAAATTAACTATAAAGGACATATGAAGAAAGATGCTATCTGCATGCAGAGAAAGAACTTATAAGTATATGTATGGAATAATTTTACATATATGTGTGTATATGTGTATATTTGTGTCTAATGGTAGCCATCTCTAGGGTGAAGAGATGGGGAGGGAAGAAAAAAAAAGAAAAAAAGAAATTTACATGATAATTTTGTTGTATATTTTAAAGGGATAGCAAGTTATACATAGTAAATTTGCAGTTTCATGTTCATCTTTTTTGTTGTACTATACTATGGAAATGCTTGTTTTATTCCACAAATTAAACATTTTTAAAAAAAATTTTTCAAGAAAGTAACTCCTTTCCAGGAAGTTTTCATTTAATTTTCTCTTTACTTCCATATAATTATTTCTGTGCTCCTCATGAGGGTAGAACTTTTGGGAGTACCAAATTTGAACTGCCTTCTCTATTCCATTTCTAAACTATTGCATTTGAAGCATGTAATAAAATATAGGTGGCACAATGGACAGAGTGTAGGCCTAGAGTCAGGAAGACAGTTCAAATTGAGCCTTAGACACTTCCTAGCTGTGTGATCCTAGGTAAGTTACTTAACTTCTGTCTGCCTCAGTTTCCTCAACTATAAAATGGGGTTAATAATAGCACCCACCTCTCAGGATTGTTTTGAGGATCAAGTGAGATAATATCTGTAAAGTGCTTGGACCTCCTTTACCTCAGCCTTTTAAAAAATGTTTTTTTCCAACTGTATTTCACTCTTAGACGTATAAATTCACGAAAGCAACAAAGTTGGATGGACACAATGATATGTGATGGGAATTTATGTTGCCAAAATATAAGGCCCTATTCTACCTCCTGCCTTTACCATTTGTGGCTCAACCACTTTCCCCAAAGACATTATGCTCTAGACTCATGCAGAACTCTGATCCATCCTGGGGGTGATGGGAGTCAGGCTTTTCTTGAATGCTTTGTCTCATTACATCCCCCTCAGAGGGAAACTCAGGCAAAATCTCTAACACAGACTTAGGTAGGTTCATATCAGTATCCCCAAAAGAGATTAGCAGGATCCTTTCTAGAAGTACTCAGTACTAGATATCAGTTATGGAACAGCTCCTTATTCCCTCCACCATAAAAGAAATATACTTTGTGAGATTGGTGAACAGACATTTTGCTTTCACCCCAGGCTTGCACCATCTGAATGACTCATAAGGTCCAGATGTCCTGGCCAACCAGGTATAGCTCTTTAGTCCCTTCAGTTCCAGCATGATCCCTTTAATGGTCATCTTCTCCTCTGAGAGCTGGCATAGCTGCAGGAAGTTTCTCTCTCTCTCTCTCTCTCTCTCTCTCTCTCTCTCTCTCTCTCTCTCTCGGTAACTGACACTGACTTAGAAACTTGTGACTTCTGGAATTTATGAGGTTAAAACCAGGGCTGGAAATGTCCATTTCTCAGGGCTGATATTCAGCAACTGGAATTCAGGGAAACAAACACAAAATCAAACAGTTAGTTAGGGATCGTGATACAGTCTCAGGCCCTCCCAGGCAAGTATTATGTTTTTGTTGCCTTGTGCCTTTAACTTCCATTGCTGCTGGGGCAAAAGAGGGAGAGAAATTCCATCCCTCCTCATACCATGTTGGAAATCCAAGAGAGAGCAGACAGAGTCCCAAAGTGATATGCTCAAAAGAGAAAAGGGTGAAACCTTTATAAAACTCTTTTAGCCTAATAAGTGTGTGTGTGTGTGTGTGTAACATTTACTAGATCAAACATGTTCAACACAACCTAACCACCCCCTGTCACAGTGCCAAAGAAAGGAGGAATCAACCTGTTAGCTTCTGAGTTACATATGACCTTGTAGCAAGAGGCTGGAGCACATATTACATAGAAATGAACCGATCTGCATGTTCTCCAACTATCCCATGATAACTCATCAGTTCTGTGATCGCACCTCCTACCACTTTTGGTGCAGGATAGGTACATTAGGTGCTTTTTTTCCTTGAGGACGCATTCATCCCTTCTCCTGGGGGTGGGTCCTATAACATAAAATGCTTTCTCTGAGAAAATGCTCTCTTAATGTACAAAAACCTCTGTTTAAAAAATCCATTATAATACTCTTACCATTGATGTAGATCTTATATATCTATCCATGGATATATATCTTTATAACTGTATATCTATGAATAGATATAGAGCTTTGTATCTAGCCACTGATAAGATATAAAGATATATAAATATTTCTATCTATCTATTAATAGATATAGATCTCTCAGTTTATATCAATACACACTGAATTTAATTAGCAACACTTCCCATGACTCCTTTCCTTTCCTATTCAAGGATGAGGCCTACCTTCTATTCTCCCCATCCATCCCAGTCTCTGCCCTCCATTGCATTTACATTATTCTTCCACAGTCTTCACTCTTGGTGAGACTAAAGAAATTACTATCCCTTCCTCTGCTTATTTATGTCCTGGATGGGGTTACATCAATATGGTTCTTTTGTCTTATCTCTCCTTTTCCCATTTGTGCCAATTCCCACTGTTCCCCCCTCCCACAAGAGATATTAATTCATTTACCACGGGATTTTAGTTCACAGAGTATTGATTAGAGTTTTTCCCCCCTTCTCCTAAATATTCCTTAAAATTTTTGCATTTTAGGTCCTTTTTGGCCCTTGATTATCCTTTTTCTCCTTTTATTTTACTTTTTCATTTAATTTCTTTTCTTTCTTTTTTACTTTAAGCAACAGCCTATAAAAATGAGAGAGTTAATTTCATTACTTAGTCCTTTCTAGATCATTTTATTTATTGACATTTCTTGTGGTTTTGCCTGATTCATCTGGCATACTCAGGAAATATGTTTGGGGAAATTCCAGGCATGACTCTTTCAGTACAAGACTGTGCTGAGGCAAATGGGTTAAGAAATATGCTGAGGTGATGACTCTTAAGGCGGGTCTTCAGGGCAAGAGAGGTCAAACCTCCTATTTTCAGAAATACTTATGTATGTCATAATTTTTCTAACCCACTGCCACCATTTTCTTCTCCAAATTGGACTATACTGGGAGGATCTAGGCCAGTGAACTTTATATTTCCTAGGACTAGTGGTCCTCAACCATTTTCACTGTCTGTCCTAATTTATTAATTCTCTTTGCCATTTTTTTCCTTCCTAGCTGTTTTTGTTGGGTTCCTCTCAGTCCAAGATATTTCTTCTCTATTTGACATTTTCCTCTATTTGTTTGTATCTCTAGCTTCAATTTCTGAATTAGAGCTTTATGTGTGGCTCATACTTTCCTCCCTTCTGGAATCTTGGATTGTGTGAGCAGATCCTGGATACGGTAGCTAAGACTAGGCTCCAACTTCTTCTGGAACTACTGGGTTTTGGTTCAGTCTCCTAGTGGCTCTACTTATGTTTTGATCTTGCATTATTCCCTTTCTTCTTTTTGTACTTTAGAAATATTATCTCCTGTGATCTCCATAACAACTCTGAGAGGTAGGTGCTATTACATATGAGGAAACTGAGGCAAACAGAGGTTAAATGACTTGGCCAACATCACACTGCTAGTATCTGTGGCCATCTTAGACATCAGGTCTTCCTGACTCCAGGCTTAGTGCTCTATCCACTGCACCTCCTAACTGCCTAATAAATGATTGAATTATTTAGTTACACATAATATTTAATATGTTTTTGTGAATGACTGAATCTGGAGGAAAACTATAACCAGAAATCTTCAGTGTGTCACTATTCATCCTCTATGTTACTATACTTCTTTCATGGCTTCTAAATCATGCTATGTGGAAACACAGTTAAGTCCCAATGAAGTTTAAACAACTCATCTCCAAGTATATATATATATATATATATATATATAATTTGTAGGATTAGTCATTCAGTAAGTCAGTTAAATTTCCTTAAGCACCTTTTGGGTGGCAATTGATGATCATGAATTTAGAGTTAGAAGGGACCTGTGTATGCTTCGTTCAATCTCCTAATTTTACAGATGAAGAAACTGAGACTAGAGAGAGACTTGCTAAGAGATATCCAATCAGTAAGCATAAGCAATAAGATTCAAATCCAGTCTTCCTGACTCGTATCTAATACTCTCTCCACTATTCCATACTATGTCTTTCATGGTAGGATGCAAAACTAAAAAAAAAAACATTGGATAACATAGCAGAACTTGTTCATTGATAAACACAACCTCTCCATGATCTAGGTAGTTCTTCAAGGTAGGGCTTCTTAACCTGGGATCTGTGGAGAGATTTCAGGGGTTTCATGAAATTTTATTTTCACTAAGCTATACCTGAAATTTAGCATTTCCTTCAATAGTGAATAAAGATTTCCCAAACTGAAAGTCTACAGAGCCATTGTGCTGACCTCATTGTTGCATGCCTATAAAATCTGGACAGCATTATGCCAGAAAATTGAACCACTTCCATGTGAATTGTCTTAGGAAGATTCTGAAGATCACTTGGCTAAACAAGGTGCTGGACATTGAGGCCCTCTCTGGAGCTGAACTGACAAGCATTCAAACTTTACTGCAGAGAGCACAACTCTGATGGGTCTCAAAGACTATTTTATGGAGAACACACGCAAGGCAGGCACTCACAGTGTGGACAGAAGAAATGATACAACAATACTCTCAAGGTCTCTCTGAAGAACTTTGGAATTGATTCTGATACATAAGAGACACTGACACAGGACTGCTCAACATGACATGCCTGCATCAAAGAAAGTGCTGTGCTCTGTGACTAGCCCAGGGACACATGGCTGACAAGTGTCTAAGGCCGCAGTTGAACTCAGGTCTTCCTGACTCCAGGCCCATTGGTAGCTGTTCCTCAGATTGGACACCAACCTAAGATTTTCCAGTGGGGATAGGGAAGTAGAAAGAACTCAGACCACTGAATTGCAGAAAGAGGGAGGCAAATCTCAGATGCATATAAGAAAAAAAACTTCTTAAGAATCAGAGCTATCCAAAAGCAGAATGATTTCTTGGCCTGGGGTTCAAATCCTCTTTCATACAACTGTATAACCCTGGGGAAATCACTTAATCTCTCTGGGCCTCAGTTTCTTGATCTGTCACATAAAAGACTTGGGCTAGATGTCTTTTGAAGATCATTCTAGCTTTAGATCATGGTCCTATGTTATTTCCTGGCATATGACATACTTCTGACTTGTTACTGTCATAGAAGAAGCTGTATCTCACAATTTTAAGGGTATAGGTTAGATAAAAATGATTTATCATTATTACAAGTCATAGTAGGGAGAGGCTGGTTGGTTCACAGAGAAGTCTTTGTGAGGCAAATAGGTTCTAAGCCATTTCCTACTAGTATATATGTGCATATATACATTCATGTATATGTATGTGTGTGTACGTGTATAGTATGAAATGAATAAGAAAATCCAAGGCAGTTTGGATGACAAGCTGTTTGCAGCTGTCCTTGGAAACTGGAGATCATCAGGTAATGTATGAGAAGTTGCTTTGCATCTATCTAAGTTTTGACTAAAGTTTCATAACTATGAGGTATTGTTGCATAAATTGAGAACTCCACTAAACCACATTACCTCTAGTGTTGTTTTTAGTTTCTGACTCTGTGGACTAAATTCTTTACTTGTTCTGACATTTAATTATTCTATGTAAATTTTTTGAGTTTGGGGAAAAGAAGGGTATGGGCTGTGATCTGATAAATATTTTTTCCAGAGGTTTGAAAAGTGATAGGCAAATTCCCTACACCAGAAGAAACAGATTAAAGTTAAGACATTCGGGGTTTCATAGGAAAGGACTTCTTGATCAATTGGCAATTGAATGATTGACAAAAGAAGAACATAGAATCTTCATCTCTAGATATCTTTGGGAAGAGAATAAATAACTTGATTCTGGAGTTGTTTTGCCATTTCTTTCTCCAGCTCATTTTGCAGATAAGGAAACTGAGGCAAATAGGGTTGGATGACTTGCTCAGGGCCACACAGCTAGTAGGTGTCTGTGACTGGATTTGAACTCATGAAGATGAGTCTTTCTGACTCCAGGTCCACCATGCCACCTAGCTGCCCTTGGGGATGTTTGCCCCAAGCATGTGAAGACTTCCCCTTGTAGAATGAGAGGAAGAGAACAATTTGTTCCAAAAGCCATGGAATTGGCTGAAGCAGATGCTGCACAGTGCTTAGAGCTTGGTCAGACATCAAAAATGCCAATCATTCACTGTATCCAGGGCCATCATCAGTGATTCTGACTTTTGTCTTGCCACTGGACTTTGATGAGTTTGGAAGAGAAAGTGAGGCTGATGACTTTGTGCAATTCTGCCTCACTTAAATCCAATTCACATCACAAGTCAAGATATGATATCATTAGTTGTCTTTGAGAGAAAATGAAAGTTGGATAACAACAACAAGGCATATGCCCATCAAATGCTATGGCTGCACTCACCACTTATTCCTTCTCCACCCTTCTTCATCCTACTCCACCCTTTTCCAGTTCCAGAACTCTAAGCAAATTCAGTTGTCATTACTCTAGGAAAGGGTGTGTTGATCTATTTCCCCATGGCTCCATTTACTATCCCTATAACATCCTTCCAAACCAAAATATTCTTCCCTGTTCACTACACTTCTGTATGTGTTGTCTCCCCTTTTAGAATGTAAATCCCTCGAGGGCAGGAACTGTCCTTGTTCATGTATTTGTAGTCATAGTACTTAGCACAGTGCTTAGCACATAGCAATTGCTTAATAATTTTTTAAAAAATTAATTCTTTTGACAACCATGTATTCTGAGTATTAGTTATTCATAGGCAACAAGGAAAACCGAAGCCAAGAACAGGGCCTTACAAATATTCAATAAATATTTCTTAATTAAAGAGAGTAGGATCTCCTGCCAACTTTTGTTTTCTTAGGTGTGTGAATTAGGTTATCTTCATTTTGGTTTGCAAAGTTTTCTTCTGTCAGGCTTTACCCTTATGGGATTATTGGATATAGAGTTTGAAGACACTTTAGAGATCATAGAATCCAACTCTTATCTCTTGACACTTACACAGACTTGAAGCCCAGAAAAGGGAAATGACTTTCCCAAGGTTGCGTAGGGAGGTGATGCTTCTATTATTCATCCTTTCCCCAACAAGGATATCTAGATATATCCAATAATTTATATGCTGGGCAAGGCAATTACATACATCATGAATCTTCCATTGTTATGGATGTTCCTTATATTAAAACACACACACACATTCCCTCTCTTTAAGCTTCTAAAAAATTCTTCATAGTTCTTCTGTGGGTAAGGAATCTGATTGGATAAAGAAGAATGGTCAAGAAATAAGCAAAAACTCAAGTGGGAAGCAGTAGATCCCAAGAAATCTTTCCTTTAGTTTCTGTAGAAAATTTTGTGGAGATTTTTTGGGAAGTCATTGTGGAGGGCACTTGACTCTACTAGCCCCTACCTCTCTATCACCCTGCACATAGACCATTTGGTCAGGGCTTGTGACTAAGAAGAGATGGGGATAAGGGACAATTTCATAGTTTTGCAGATTGGGGGTTTTGTCTTTTAATTTCTTTGCTTGGGGAATTCCAGTGCCAATATGGTGGAGCGAGGAAAGAACCCTCTGAAGCCCCCCAAATTCCCCTCCAAACAACTAGAAAACTGCCTCAAAATTGGTCTAGGAGCATAAAAGCAGCTTACCAGCCTGGCAGGAAAGGTCTGTGTCACTGGGGTGGGAGGGGAGTGAGGTCCAAGTACAGCAGCAGTCCCCAGATTCACAGAAGGGGACCTGCAACAGGGCTTCAAGCCCTGGGCAATCCACCAATGAGGCTCCACCTTCCTACAAATCAGCAGCCCCCCAGCAGTCTGTGCAGAGCAGCAAGGCTCCACCCTAGTAACCCTACCCCCCATTACAAGCCACCAACAAGGCCTTGACCCCACTGCTGACCAGTAAATCTGGTATTGGCTAAGAAATAGAGTGGTGAATCAGTGAAATAGTTAGGTTCTAATAACATTATAGTAAATGGCCATAGTAATCTAGTGCATAATAAACCCAAAGATAAAACTTGGAACAAAAACTCATTATTTGACAAAAACTACTGGGAAAACTGGAAAACAGTATGGTAGAAACTAGGCATAGACCAGCATCTCACACTGTCTACCAAGGTAAAATCAAAACAGAGACGTTATTTACACATAAAGGGTGATACTGTAAGCAAATTAAGAGAGCATGGAATAGTTTATCTGTCAGGTTTATGGATAAGGGAAGAATTTAGCACCAAAGAAGATACAGAGTGCATTACAGAATGTAAAATAGATAATTTTGACTATATAAAATAAAAAAATTTGTGCAAACAAAACCAATGCAATCAAAATTATAAGGAAAGCAGAAAACTGGGGGAAGAATTTTGCAAGTATCTCTGATAAAGACCTCGTTTCTCAAATATATAGAGAACTGAGTCAAATTTGTAAAAATACAAATCATTCCCCAATTGATTAGTGGTCAAAGGATATGAACAGATAGTTTTCAGACAAAGTAATCAAAGCTATCTATAATCATATGAAAAAAATGCTCTAAATCTCTATTGATCAGAGAAATACAAATTAACACAACTCTGAGGTATCACTTCACACTTATCAGAGTGACTAAGATGACTAAAAAAGAAAAATGTTCGATGTTGGAGGGGATGTGGGAAAACTGGGACAGTAAGGCACTGTTGGTGTAATTGTGAACTGATCCAACTATTCTGGAGAGCAGTTTGGAACTATATCCAAAGGACTATAAAACTGTACATACTCTTTGGTCCAGCAATCCCACTACTAGGTCTGTATCCCCAAGTCATCCCCCCAAAAAGGGAAAAGGACCTATTTGTACAAAAATATTTATGGCAGCCTTTATGGTGGCTAAGAATTTAGAAATTAAAAGGATGCCCATCAATTGGGGAATGGCTAAACAAGCTGTGGTATATGATTGTAATGGAATATTATTATGCTATAAGAAATGACAATCAGTATGATTTCAGAAAAACCTGGAAAGATTTTCATGAACTGATGCTGCACTGAGGGGATCACAACCAGGAGAACATTGTACACAGTGACAGTAATATTGTTCAGTGAAGAATTGTGAATGACTTAGCTATTCTCAGCAATACAGTGATCCAAGGCAATCCCAAAGTATTGATGATGAAGCATGCTATCCACCTCCAGAGAAAGAACTGATATTGATTGAATACAGACTGAAGGATGCTATTTTTCACTTTCTTTCATTTCTTTATTTTATTCATCTTTTTGTACAAAATTAATATTATGGAAATGTTTTACATAATTGCACATATATAACTTATTTCTGATTGCTGACCATCTCAGGGAGGGGGGAGGGAGAAATAGAATTTGGAACTCAAAACTTCAAGTTAAAATGTTTAAAAATTTGGAAAAATAATTTCTTTATTTGGATCATATTATTATTAATTTGTAAACTTCATGTTTAAGCGCTCTTTTTCCTTCTGGACAAATGAAATAACATGCGAGGGTTAAGAGGGAGAGAAAGGGTAGAATAGACTGTCTCCAAGCCTATACCTGTAAAGGCAGAAAGAATATCTGGTTGTCCCCTAAACCAAACCAAAATAAAAATGACATTCAGAAAAGATTCAACCCCTGATTCTGAAGAGCTAGACCCAATCAGTCTATCTCTTGGGCACTAGATTAGGGTAAGATGCCTTGCTTTTCAGCATTCATCTAGTAAAGCCTAACTCTGCCTGACCATTTCATCAGGAACCCTGCAGGCAATTTTGAAGTTTTCGAATGTCATTATTGGGGCCTCTTTCACAGCAACAGTAGCAGCAGCAGCTTGTCAGACTGAATCAAGCTCTTGGCTCATCAAAGCAGGGCTGGCCTCCAGCAGCCACCAAGACTCTGAGGCAGCCTTGTCCCCTCCCCATCCCTGGCACACTTGAGTCTTTACACAATGCTCCACCGGGACAGAAGGGTTCCTCCTAGACACCTGTGGCAAGCAGTTTTTACCCTGCAACCTGAGCATTTATTACTCTTTTCATCATCGTCTTAACTCCAGAAATAGCTCCTATTAAGGTCGTAAATTTTTGCAGCTACAGCACTCAGCCCTTTCTTTGTTAGGCATGCTCAGCTTTCTCCCAGTAGAGCCCAGCAGCCAGCCAGATCAAGTGTAGGAGGCTGATTTCCAGGCTCACTCTACCTGCCTCTTTCCCCTGCCCAGGTGGGGAAGCTGAGTTTTTCCTCAGTTGTTTGTGCAGGGCTGTCTTGCACACTTCCTGTTTCCTGCACTGGCCCACTCAACCTGCCAGGGTTGGGTAATTGCTGCCTTTCGGGTTTCCCTCCAGTCTTTCACTCATTCCCTTTCTCCCTATTTAGCCTTGACAAGGGAAGACCTGGGGGTGGGGGTGGGAATACTGTCTGTTTGAGTATTTAAAGGGCTGTCACAAGGAGGAAAAAGATTAGATCCTGCGTTGTTTGGTTTCAGGAGGCAGAGTCAGGGGCAATGTATTCAAGAGGCAGATGTTAGGGAAAAAAAACTTCCTAACAGTTAGGGCTAACCCATAGTGAAATGGGCCGCCTCTGTAGAGTATGAGTTCCCTCTTACAGGATGCGGCCATAAAGGCTGGATGATCATTTGTCAGGTATGTTGTGCATAGATCCTCGTATAGATACAGTTTGGACTAGATGGTCTCAGAGATACCTTCTAAATTTTTAAATTAAAAAAAATTTGATTTTCTTTCCTTCTTATCCCCACTTTTCCCACCACTGGAAAAAAGAAAAGAAAAACAAACCTATATAACAAATATTCATGGTCAAGCAAAACAAATTTCTGCCTTGACCAAACCCTCTAAATTTGTCTCACTCTGCAACCTGAGTCCATCTCCTTTCTGTCCAGAGATAGCTTGCTTCATCATTGATCCTCTGGAATTAGTCCCTGTATTAATCATGACTCAAATCTTTCAAAGTTGTTTGTTTTACAATGTCATTATCGTATAAATTATTTTCCGGGTTCTTCTTACCTAACCCTGCATCAAGGCATACAAATTTCCTCAGGTTTCATTGAAACTGTTCCTTTTTATCATTTCTTATGGCGCAATAATATTTGATCCCTTTTAATCCTGGGAACATATCATTCTTCCCTGTCTCCTTCTTTCATTACCAATAGACTCTAGACTGATGGAATTGCATGTTTTACTGCATCTTTGGTCACTCATGCAGGGAAATTGAAACAATCATTAACATTTGGGACTGACTTCTCTCTGGTCTTAGACTTAACCTTCTTAAATGGATCTAGAAGCAGAAAATTTCAAAGTCCCAGTATGGGGACAGTAGACTATCCTTAGTAGAAAGATAGATAGTATATTATTATGTAGCATATATGTAATATATATTAGCATATATTATGTAGAATAGGATTTGGATATTTATATTACATATCTATCACATTTAAAGCCTTTCATTCATATACATATACACAGAGCATATTTGAAATCTGGCCCCAATGAGATGTATTCACACACACACACACACACACACACACATATACTCACATATAGAGTATATATTTATATTTCATAGAATAGAATATATACATTTATACTACATATTCATATATAGTATGTATTTGACATTTAAAGCACACACACATATACCTGGCCAATCTATCTTTATATATATGCATGTATATATAACATAGATTATATATAATGTATACACACATATAAAAATATTATATAACACAGAATAGGATATGTACATTTATATGACATGTCTCTATATACCGTGTTTCCCCGATAATAAGACCTATCCCGAAAGTAAGCCCTCCCCTTACTGTGTAAGATTCCTCTAAAATAAGCCCTCCCCCGAAAATAAGCCCTATTGAGATTGCTACTGTAGTGAAGGTGATCCCCTGCGCTACACGCTACATTACGGTACCCTCTGTATGCACCACCCCCCCCCCCGTGAAATGCACGCCGCGCTCTGAGCTGCATCCAATCAGAGCTGCAGCAGTGAGCGCATCATCCTGTTCTTTATTGAATTCATTATTGAATAAAGGTACATTTTTTTGTTCACATTTACCTGTTTATTAAAATTGCTGTCAATGTTCATTAAAATAAGCCCTCCCCTGAAAATAAGCCCTCTGGTATTTTTCTGTCCAAAAAAATTAATAAGACAGTGTCTTATTATTGGGGAAACATGGTAGTATGCATTTGACATTTAAAGCCACTTATATCTATGAATGTATATTTACTCTCTATACTAATAGTAAGTACTGTTAGTATATATACTCTATCAATAGCAACATTAGTACTTATATACTAAGGTATATATTAATATATATGTACTATTAATATATACCATATTAATAATAAATACTATTTATATATACAAATATATATTCATATATATTAAAGGTCTTAAATGTCACAAATATCTACTCTATATGCTTGTTGTCCTTCATTCTCATAGAGGAACAAAATGACATCTCTGTGTTGGAGTCAAGGTACGCTATGTCCAACCATAGCAGATCAGACCAATACACGCTTGGAATGCTTTACCAGAGTCTACCACAAGCAGGCCATATGAACATTTGGAGTGGAGATGTCTTTCCATGCACATCTTGTGTTTTTCTGAAAGTACTGCGCTTCTGCTTTGTCATAGAACTCTGCTCCTTCGTTGATGTAGGAACACCATTTCTCACAATCAAATTTACATATCTTGTTCTATGTAATGTATGTACTATCTTTATCATTTTGATACATATATAAGTAGTAATATACATTAAATTTAGCATATATTATTCTCTTTCACACTATGATCCAGCCAAACTGCCCTTACCATTCCTCGCCACCACAGTCCATCTCCTCTCTCCAGGTTTTCGTGCTAGCCACCCCCCATGCCTGAAATGCACTCTCTCAACTTCTGACTCTTAGAATCCTGGTTTCCTTCAAAACTCAGCTTAAATGTCACCTTCTACACTGAAGCATCTTCTGAGCTTTCCATCTGTTAGTGCCTTTGTCTCTGAAATTACTGTGTCCTTACTTGTATGTATGTTATATTATGTGTAGATATGTGTGTTTATCATATTATATATAATTATATGTGTATATATATATATATATATATATAATACACATACACACCCACTCATGGCATTTCCCCTGATAGAATACAAGATCCTTTCAGGCTTTGATGCTTTCATTTTTAACTTTGTATCCATGGTGACTGGAACATAGTAGGTACTTAGCAAATCATTATGACTTGATTGAAAGAGCACTGGATTGTTGGAGAAGCTCAGGCACATCTCTGATCTGTTGCTTCCTTAGACTAGAGCCTTGGGCAAATCATTTCCCCTGTCAACACCTCAGCTTCAGAAAAAAAAGAAAAGACTGGGTGTGATTATCTCTGAGGTTCGTTTAATTCCTACATTTCTATTCCTTTAATTTACCATGGCTGCTTTAGTTACCGTGCCTTTCTAAGCTGACTTCCAATCTTGACTTTCTATTATTTCTAGGCCCTCACTTCTATTTGAGGTTGACACCACTGATGTAGTACAACTCCCCCTTTTTTCCCATGAAAGAACTGAGACCCAGAAAAGTAAAGTGAATTGCACAAGATCACATTGTTAGTAAGTGGCAGAGATGGGTTTTGAACACACATGTTTTGACCCAAAATTCAGTTCTCATGTTCATTCACCTTCATCTATCTGAAGGCCATGTGAACTTGGTAAGAGTTCTAATTCAAGAGTGGGAAAAGGCCCCCGATTCACCAAAGAAGGGCATGAGCTATGAAGTGGGTAGACCTCAATGGTATAAACTGCCTCTAGCTTAAGTAGTTAACAGATTCTGTGATTTTATAACAGACAACTCAGTTTTGTTCTCTGTGCCTTAGCTGTTGTTTTTGTTCAGTTATGTCTGACTCTTTGTGATCCCATTTGAGGTTTTCTTGGCAAAGATACTGGAGTGGTTTACCATTTCCTTCTTCAGCTCATTTTATAGATGAGGAAACTGAGGCAAACAAGGTAAAGGGACATGCCCTGGGTCACTCAGCTAGTAAGTGTCTGAGCTCGCATCTGAACTCAGGTCTTCCTGACTCCAGGCCCAGTGCTGTATACGCTAAGCCACCTAGCTGCCCATGTCTTGGTTACCTTACCTATAAAGGAGGTTTAATGGCACCAAGCTTCAAAGGCTAATTGGGAGGAGTAGCTAATAAAAAGAATCCTCAAACATGGGGCACATTGCTACATAAATGTCTACAAATTAATAGCCCCAGTTATGTACAAAGTTAAAATTCTGGACCTTGCAAAAAGACTTCTTTATTGTCTATTGCCTTCAGAAACTGGTGGGGGGTCAACTGGGGAATGGTTGAACAAGTTGTGGTATATGAATGTAATGGAATATAATATACAATATTGTACAATACAATGGAATACAGCACAATAGTGCTGTAAGAAATGATGAGCAGGTGGACTTCAGGGAAACCTGAAAGACTTATATGAACTGATGCTGAGTGAGGGGAGCAGAATCAGGAGAACATTGTAGACAGTTACAGCCACATTGTACAATGATTAACTTTGATAGACGTGGCTCTTCTCAGCAATGCAAGGTTCTAAGACAACTCCAAAAGGCTCATGATGAAAAGTGATATCCACATGCAGAGAAAGAATTATGGAGTCTGAATGCAGAGTGAAGCAGACTATTTGCTCTCTCTCTTTTTCGTTTTGTTTTGTTTCTTCTTTCTCATGGTTCATTCCACTGGTTATAATTCTTCTTTACAATGTGACTAATGTGAAAATATGTTTAACATGAATGTACGTGTAAAACCTATATCAGATTGCAAGCCATCTTGGGGAGGGGGGAAGGGAAGGGGAGAAAAATTTAAACTCAAAAGCATGTGGAAGTGAATATTGTAAACTAAAAATTAATTAATTAATTTTTAAAAAGAAAATATTTACAATAAAGGAGTTGTGATTTTTGCTCAGGAAAAAAAAAGAAACTGTTGGGGGAGAAGGATAGCTTCTTTTGTAGGGTCCCAGGTATAGCAGAAACTACTTGGGCAGTAACTAGGGAGTAGATACCACATTGGTGTTACCAAGTCTAACACAGTAGAGTTTCTAGAGTTTATGGAGTCAATATTTTTCCTATAATAATAGCCAACATATGTATAGCACTTTGTGGTTTCTTGTATGTGTTCTCTGAGATGTAGATAGCACAGACATTTTTACTCTCATAGTATTGATGAGAAATCAGATATGTAGGAGATAAAGAACATCCCAAGTCACTAGCTAGTAAGGAGAAAACCCAGACTCCAAGTCTTTATATAATACTTCAGGAGAGCTGAGTCAATGCTAGTGGGTAGATGAGAAGAAAAAAAAACAAGAAAAATAAATTAAGAAATATTTAGCTTACCTCAAGCAAGTTGCTTTTCTTTGGGGGGCTTCAATAAAGTATTTTAATCCATAAAATGATGCATTAACCCAAACTACCACTAAGAGAAGGTCTAAGTCAAAATCTATGGTCCCATGGTTCTTTTCAGGGGAAGAAAAAGTGAATTTCATTTCTAGGTCCATTACTGTATGGAATTAGGGAAAGTCAGTGGGCCTCTTTGAGAGTCAGATAGATACCATTATCTTTGACTGACAGCAGGAGAAGTTTGCTCTACATCTAGGGTTTTTAACCTGGGGTCCATGAGCTTATTTAAGGCAATATTTTGATAACATTTAAAAACATTATCCTGCAAAGAGATTCATACACTTTACCAGACTACCAAAGAGATCCATGGCAGAAAAAGGGTTAAGGACTACAGATTAATGAAATTAATGGAGGGAAATAATGACCCATATTTATTGAACATATTCTATCCCATGGGATATTGGAAGAAATTGGAAGAATGGAAAGAAACAAATGGAAAGAAAGAAGGACGTAGGGCTAACATTACCAGATTTTTCAGGGTATTTCAATACTGGGATTGTCCTGCCTAAGTTCCTTCCCTTTCAACCTCTTTTTTATTCCAACCCCAAACCATCATGGTTTACTAAGAATTGTCCAAAATTAGCTTTCCCATCCAGCATTTAAACTCACTGATGAATCATTCCTATTTCTGTGTTTTTCACCAATTATGAAACTAGATCTGTTTCAATGGTTTTAGAGGTGATGACAGAGTAAGCCTATAAAGGCTTTGCACAATCTTGAGCAAACCCCTTGACCCAGAGGTTCTTAACCTAGCACCCCCTTTGGCAGTCAGGTAAAACCTATGATTATTTTCTCAGAATAATATATTTTTTTAAAGCAATCAAGGTTAAGTAACTTGCTCAAGGTTACACAGCCAGGTGTTTCTGGGTGGGTGCTAAGTGTCTGAACCCAGGATTCGATCTCCAGGTTATCCCGACACTGGAGCCGGTGCTCTTACTCTCTGTGCTACCTGGCCACCCCTAGAATAATATTTTTAAATGCGGGAAATGAAACACATAGGATTACAAAGGAAACAAATTATACTGAAATAAAAATGTACTTGCTTTTACATCCAAATTCATGGACCCACTTAAAATTTATCTATGGACCCTGACAAGGAAGGGGGTGGTCTGTGCATTCCAGGTTAAGAACTCCTTAGATCCTCTGCCTTTCTTTTTCCTGGGAAATTGCAGAATGTTTGTTTATTTGTCTAGCTGGATACCATGAGGATTCATATTTTCCAAGGACTCTTAGGACAAAAAGAAACACGTGAGTGTGCCAACCAAGGAACCTTTAGGTTGCCTGGTCTTGGAAGGAAAAGAAACCATTAAACTCAGAGCATGTCAAGTTGAGTTGCTACATAAATTATCAAAGGGTTGTTGGATGAATAAAATGTCCCATGGTTCACACTTGACTCATCTCATCAAGCTCAATTCTGGTTACTGTTCTCTTTTTAGGCTCTGATCCTATGCAAGTCTCTATGAAAGAGTGTATTTTCCAATGACTAAGATTAAAAAATAGGTCAGTAGTGTCCAAAGTATTGATTATATGGGAGGGGGAGGGAGAGAGAGAGAGAGAGGTGGGGGAGGAAGAGAAAACAGGAAAATCGAGAAAACATCTAACATGTTTGCGTGAAATTTCTCTAGTGACTTAGAAGATAATTTAAAATGATCAACTATATTTTAAATGATTATTCTTAGACAAGTATAATAATAGACATTTGTGTTAGTCTTTGGCAAAGTACATTACAAATTTTATCTCAATTCGTAAAATAAGCATTAGGTAATCCCTACTATGTTCTAAGTATTGTCCCAGGCATTGGGAATAGAAAGAAAAAATATGAACTAGTTCTTGCCCTCATACACCTTGTGTTCTATTGAAGGAGGCAGCATGTACATATAAAACTATATAAAGGCTATCAGAAGAAGGGGGATCAGAAGGGCCTAATGTAGAAGGTGGTATTTAAGCTGAGTTTAAAAGAAACTAGGGGTTCTAATTGGTGGAGTAGATACTGGAGCCAGTAAATGAAAAGACCCAGAAATAGGAGATGTTGTGCTGTATGTGAGACCAATTGGCTGGATTGTAGAGTTTGAAGAGGAATAAAGTCATTTTGAATGAATGAATGAACAAACAAATAAATAAAAATACAGTTGCAATGGCAGGGACCAGGTTGGGACAATTTAAACCTCTCAATGATACTGTTGAAGGAGTATTACAGATATCTGTATATCATCTCCCAACCTAACTCCCAATCCTCTTCCAGCTACTCTGAAGGAAGAGCTTTTCACAGTAGTGCTTTAGAGGTGTCTACAATACCCCTTTAGATATTGTTAATTTTACTACTCATTGGTCAGCATTACTCCTTCTATTGTTGCTACTATTTCTCTTTGTATCCCTGTATTGGTCAATTACTAGCCACATAGGAGCAAACTTTTCCCAGTTTCCACCCCCAATTCTCTCATCCTCATCCCCCTACACCACCTATGTCTCTCACTCCAACCGTAACCATCCACTGTGCCCTCTGGAGTGCCTGTTTCATAGTGAACAAGCTCTACTTTCTTCTGGACCTCTTTCTATCATACTTCTTCTATCTACTCAACCCCACTGAGACCCAGCTATATGCTGATAATATTTCATCTCCAGTTATTCTATTCAGGATTAGCTGTACCTTCTCTCACTCCCCCTTTAACAACATGCTCCTTGCCCTTAGGCACATCCTTCCAGACTCTCCCTTTACCTGCATTACTTAGCAACATTTCCTCCTTTGTGATTCACTCATTCAAAGTTTTCTACCTTATTTAAATTATGACAGCTGTAGAATACATGTCCCTAGGCCATACTCTCTCCTTTTTCAAGGACTCACTTGACTCTTGGTCATCTTCACCACCCAATTTATATCCTTATAATAGGGAAATTTAATATTCACATAGATCTTTCACAAACTCCCTAACCTCCCAATTCCTCAGGCTCTTTATATTCAAACATTTCTTCACTTTACCTCAGTCATACATAGGCTTGACTACTTTCTAGATCTTGTTTTTTTTAAAATCAAAATGGAAGGAAATGTCAAATTTCAGTTAGAGGCTAGTGGAAATAAAGATGTAATTTTTTTTCTCTCATCCAAGTTTGTGGACCCCTTAAAATATATCCATGGACTCATCGGAGTCTGTGGACCCCATGTGAAGAACTCCTAAACTATAGTTATTATTATTCCAGTTTTACAGATGAGGAAATTGCACCTACAGGAAGTTAAGTAACTGGTTCATGGTCACAAAGCTATTAAGTATTGGAGGCAGGATTTGAACCCAATGTTTCTGACTTCAAGTCCAGCATGGTATTCACTATATACCATGTTGTCTCCTTTATCATCATCACTACCTGAATCACCATATTTAATTTACAGTGAGAAAATTGAAAGACTAATTGACTTGCCAGTACAATCCAGTAACACCATGAAAAACTCAAATTTAGGAATGGACCAGAATTTGTCGAAGGGGAAATTCAGAGAGAAAGTTATCACTATCTCCCATCCAACTCACTAAAAGCACCCGAAGAAAAAAGTCGACATGGAAGATAACTAGACTAAAAAGAGGGATGACACACTAATTCCCCCCCCAAAAAATCTTTTTGTACTGTTAGATTACATGATGGAAATAGAATACTGCATCTAAGTAGAGGGTAAATCAAGATAAACATCAATCTACCATAATAGCTGAGTAATTCTTAAAATAATAGATATCTGCAAGCCTGTAGGAGTTTTACAAAATGTATTCATGTATTTTGGATGTATATTGTATGTATTTTGATACAATCTGCCCAATAAAAACCCAAATAATCACCCCAACACCTCAGTTCTAATGAAGGAACACCCCCAATACAAGCAAAACACTTTTGAGGAGGGACAGGGTGAAAGAAGATAGAAAATAGACAAAATGACAAGGGGAGGGAAGGAAGAATAGGATGGAGGGAAATACAATTAGCAACCATGTCTGTGAAAAAAATTTTGAGTCAGGTTTTACTGATAAACGTCTCATTTCTCAAATGTGTAGAGAACTGAGTCAAATTTACAAAAATGAGAACCATTCCCCAAATTATAAATGATCAAAGGATATGAACAGTCAGTTTTCAGATGCAAAAATCAAAGCTATCTATAGCCATATGAAAAAAATGCTCTGAATCACTATTGATTGGAGAAATTCAAATTTAAAAATTCTGAGGCACAACCTTGTACCTATTGGATTGGCTAATAGGACATAAGGGGAGGGTGACAAATGTTGGAGAGGTTCTGGGAAAATTGAGGCATTAGTATACCATTGGTGTGTTGTACCAAAAGAAGCGAGGCAAGAGACCCCAGGAGTAAAATTTGGAAGTGGATTTTATTTTTCCACGGGACTGTCCAGGGTAAGGCCCAAATCAAACAGTGAGTCTGTATAGGCAATGTGCCAGCTTTTAAAGGCTAACCCCATGGCCAAAGGTCAGGGTTTGTGTAAGCTGAGACTAAAATCAGTAATTGGACAGTATGTATTTAAAATTCCCATGCACTCCAATTTACCCTAGGCTGAAATTCCCGCTCAGAGATCCATTTGGGGAGGAGCAGGGAACCCCGAATGGGCAGAGATCCAGTCAGGGAGAGGCAGGGAAGAATGGGCAGAGATCCAGTTAGGGAAGGGCAGGGAACCCAGAATGGGGTCATGCACAACATTCCCTACTTCCCATGTAGGTATGTCAAACCCTTGACACGGTTGGTGCCACACCATTCAGGTCAGCCAGTTCTGTTCCCAAGGACTGGTAGTGGGGATCCCCAACAATTAACAATTTAACAGAGAAAATAATTAATGAGGTAGGGTCCTGAGTTGGTCAGGTTTTCCCATCGGTCCTCTGGTTGGATTTCTCCGGAAAGAAGCTGTCCCAGTAAAGTTCAGGTCCGGAGTCTTGGGTGAAGCTGCGTGCATCTGATGTCATCTTTTTTAGATCCCTTGGCTGGGGCAGGGGAGGGGCAGGGAGTGATTTTTAGATGACTAGAGTTCAAATGTACAGTTTTCTTAGCCACACAGGGCGAGGCTCAATCAATAAAATGGTTTTTCTCACAATTTTACAAAATGACATGATTACATTAAGTCAGGTACACAATTATGTCACCAAGATAACCAAGAAAACACATACAAACTACAAAAGAATCATAATTAGCGTACAATTCCTTGTATCCCGGTGACCTATTTCATTTAAACAATACTTTTGAATCCCAGATGCCTCATGTAGTTACAGAATTTAAAAAGTAGTTCTGCTTTTCCAGTTCAGATCTAGGGGTGACCAGATAATTCTGATTTAATATAAATTAGCACAATTACTTAACATTAATTTCATATTTTGACACTACAGAGAATTTTCAGTTTATTTATTCTTTGTTATTTCCACCTTTCCTAAATCCTGTACCTGGTATAGGAATCTTTTAAAATATGGAAATAACTTTTTAAAAAATGATTTCATCTGCCCTTTTTAAAATTATCAGACAGATGCTTTAACAAAATAACATTAGTTTCACCCTTACCACTATCTTATCCAATCCTCGTGCTAAAATCCAAAATCCAAACCTCTGATCTTATTCCTGAAGTGCCCATCAGAAATTATACACCAAAGGCCCCTAAACCTGCTAGAAGGGGACCCCTACCAGGGTTCCTGGAAACCACCTAATAGGCCATAATAGTGAGGGAACGTTTCACCTGTGTTGCTAGAAACATACCCCAGATACAAGTCTGTTCTTGTTAGCCCAGATAGAAGTCTCTTCTTATTAGGTACCCTTTACAAGACTTTACTAGAAATGGTACCCCCCCCCACCTTGAAACCACACTTTGTTGTTAGCAACATCTCGGTCTATATAAGTTTGTTCTGCAAAGGGCTTGGGGCTGTCTTCCCTACAGGGAGGCAGTCACCAGCTGGTTAATAAACACTCCTAAATTATAATTGGCTTTGCTGTCCTGTTTCTTGGTTGTACACTTCATTTTGGAGGTTCCACCAAGACAGCCGTTGGCTCTGTATTGACAGCTGGACCAGGCTCCCTGGAGGGCCAGGAAAGCAATTAGCCCTAGGGGTGTGGCCACCAAGTGACATTTCTCAGTCCCAAGCTCTTTTCTGAGCGAACCAGGAACCTGAGTCCTTCCAAAATTCTTTTTTTTTTTTAAACCAATCGGGGTTAAGTAACTTGCTCAAGGTTACACGGCCAGTTATTTCTGGGTGTGGTGCTGAGTATGTGAGCCCAGATTTGATCCAGGTCATCCTGACACTGTAGCCGGTGCTCTCACTCGTTGAGCCACCTGGCCGCCCCTAAGCAACTGGGGTTAAGTAACTTGCTCAAGGTTACACGGCCAGGTGTTTCTGGGTGGGTGTCTGAGCCCGGGATTCGATCTCCAGGTCTTCTCAACACTGGAGCCGGTGCTCTTACTCGCTGTGCTACCTGGCCGCCCCGCTTCCCAAATTCTTTCGATTCAATCCATGAGTGCTCTGTTGCTTCTCTCTGTCCTGTGAGTGCTCCCATATAGTAAGTGGCTAAGCTGGACACGGTGTTGATGCCCTTACTGGTCTCTGGGGGATGCCGTTGCAATACCCTGTTTTCCATTTCTCTACATTTCTATCCAATAATCATAATTGTCTCTGTAACCTTTAGTTTTATTTGGTTCATGTTTTTCTTTGTATCTGTCACTAGATGTCGCTGTAATCTTAATTGTCTCTTTTTTTGTCACTTTGTGTCTCTGTAATTTTAATTGTGTTGTCTGCCTGTGTTTCTGTGACTTTAACTCTTGTCTCGTCCTATTTCTGACTATATTTATGGACCAATCATTATCTGTGATCTTAATTGTCTTTGTAATCTTAACTTTTTGTCTCCTTTTGTCTCTACTTGCATTTATGGGCGAACAAATATCTGTGCCCCAGGTGGGCAAAACCCGCTTAGCCAAAGAAGGCCCCAGTACTATTAGGCCCCAAGTCTCAGCCCAGGGAGCCACGGCCAAAGACCAAAAGCTGAATGAACGCATGGGCAGAGCAGTGGTGGCAGTTTTGACTAAATAGGCACTTTCACCTCCCAGAACAAAGGACCCTCCATCCGCGGGAATACATACCCTGCAGGAGAGAGGAGGGCTGTCATGAATCATCCCATCGGCAACCACTGGAACTAGATCAGTGTGCCTACTGCAAACAGAGGGGCCACTGGAAAAATGCCTGTCTATCCCATAAACCTAATTTAGTCCTCCCCTTGAAAAACCAAATGGGGGGGGGGCAGCTCCCAACATCCTATCCACAGCTGATTCTGAACTGCTCCTGAGGAATCTCGGTTGCTCCACCTGGAGTCCCCAGGGGGAGGGAGTGCACTTTCTCCACTTCTTGAGAGGTTCCCCTGGCCCCCCTTTTAAAATCCAAACTCTCAGTGCAAGCGGCCACCGGAGAGACAAAGCGTGTATTTTGTGTGTTGTTTTGTGTATGTCCTGTCTCTGGGATACCAGTGATGCCTTCATTGCACCTACCAGCCCCGAAGCTCCGGGCAGGTAGAAAGGATGAAGCCTTCTTCCTTTTGCCCTGCTGCATTTTTCTGTGTGATTGTGTAAAGAAATGTCTAAATCTGCCGCCCTGTAAGATTTAAGAAAAAAAAAAGCAACCAAGACCTGCACTAGAAAGATTGATAGTCTCTTACTCCAGCCAAGATCCATCTAAGAGAAAAAGGGTCATTTCAATGATCAAAGTGAAGTAAGTTTCCAAGCTGCACTTTGAAATAGGACTAACACTTAACCCTTTCCTGGGTCATAGAAAGAGAACTGTGCAACATCATTGGGAATATAGATCCAGGTAATCAAATTCATTCTGGTTATTATTTGGCACCAAAAAAAAATTAGTTCTGTGTAACTACAAAAACTGAAATTTAAGGTCACCAGCTTGGTTATTCAATTGTTTTTATTTCAAAGTTCAAAATTAAGACCACGATTGTTACTGGTAAACAGTTGTATTATCTGTGTTGTATGAGAAGCAGTTTCTCTTAAAGCCTTGAAGCAGATCTGAAATTTTAAAGGAATGAACACCTGAGAAAAGTTTATTTGAGCAAAAGGTCAAAAAGAAAAATCCACTAAGATTCTCCTCCCTGTAGCCCTACCTCTGACAAGGCTAAGGGCTGTGGTGCCTTCTCACTGTGATCCAGCTCTGACCAGACTAGTGCCACAGTGACAAGTTACAACTGCTAAGATTCTCTTCCCTGTGGTCCCAGTTCTTCTTAGCTAGGGCTACAGAGCCTCCCCCTGTCATCCAGCTCTGACTGAGCTGAGGAGACAGTAAGAGGTTTGAACTATTAAGGTTTTTTTTCTCCCTGTTGTCCTGGCTATAACTAAACTAGAGCTGCAGTGAAGTTAATTTGAGTTAATCTCCTCCAAAAAGAAAAAGGGGGGAAGGTACAATAGCTACATCAGAGCTACATGGGCTTGTCATCTGCCTACCTGAAAGGTTAAATCCCTGGAATAGAATATTTTTTCTGAATGGCATGGGAACAGTTAGACAAGGGCAAAGAAACTTGTGAAACAAAGGTACAAACACAAGTTAATCACTATCCCATATTCTAAGCCTGGGATACATCTGAGCTACTAAAGTGTATGTTAGATCTGAGCTGTTTAGCCTAAAATTATAATCTTTCCACCTACATAGTTTAGTTAAAGGGTGCTTGGCCTAGCTCCCACTAGCAACAACCTTAGATCCCCAGGTACCCTGAAGTTTACCCCTCTCTACCACCCCATAATCAGGGCATAGAGGTTTATTTGGTAGAGCATAGGCTGATAATGTGCTTTAAGTGTGATGAATTTAGAAAAATGGAGGGTTTTCCCCTGAAATATAGAGTTCACTCTGTACCATGAAGCCCCAACTTCAGTACCATCTAAGAGGTCTCTCCCTTGTTGCAAATGATCCCCTTTGCTTGTTCCAGTGCCAAGGAATTAAAGAAGGTTGCTAAGGACTCCTGGGAAACAATGGAGAAGGGAGAAAACACCCCAGAATATAGAGCAAAAAAAGAAAAAAACCAGAGAGGTACAGCTAAGAGAAAGATGAAAGAGAGAAAATCAGAAAAGTGAGAAAAAGCTTGTCAGTGAGAAACAGTGTGTTCCAAACTCTGCACTGACTTGTTGAGTGACCTAGTATGGATCATTTAACCCTGAATCTCAATTCATCTGTAAATTGGGGAGATGAGAAAAAGAGAGGAGAAAATGAGGTCAGAAGTTAACTAGCCTCTTCACTTGGTAAGATCAATCATTCTTCTATGTAATTTGGAAATGCAATTAATGTCATCTTGCAATTTATACTATTGTTGTATTTCTACACTGTATACTGTAAAACCTGAGTGAGGAGAAAATTGTGTAAGACCAGTAGTGTTATTTTAAATATGTATATTTGCTATTTAGAAAAACTTGTAAAACTATTAACCAAGCTATTTTGGGCTACTGTTTTAATGCTAAAACCTATAATTGTTAATTGCTTACTGTATGTGGAAAGGAGGAAACTAATTGGATGAAGAAGTTGCAAAGGTCAAAAAGGATTTTTATAAATTGGCTTTTATGGTAAAAGGAATTCCTTACGTTTTAAGATCTGATACATCTTTATTATTTATTGCAGCCCCATGAGAATAGAAATAATTATAACTGGCTCTGAGCTGTGATTGGTGAGGCTTGTTGTTTAAGGTAAAAAGCACTTGGGACCATAACTAAATTTTATCTTGAGTCTGAATTTGGGTATAGTTGTCTGCATTAAATCAGTGTCTGAGAGGAAAATGCCACTAGCTACTCATAGGAATGTGTTCCTGTACTGTCAACAGGTGGAAGTCTATATTTGGTAAAGGCCGAAGGGATAATCTTAGCCTCTGTCTGGGATGGGATCCCTCCTGGATCAGTTTTCCCATGAGGCTCCTTTCAAAAGGAATGTTTACCACCTATTCCTGAGTCTAGCTGTGAGATGGAACAGATGCTGCATGATTGGCTATCTATGACTGTACCTGAATTTACACAGAGCCAAGGACGTTTTCTCCTGGCATATTTGGAATGTCACATGATCCTGCTTTTTCCCCTCTATAACAGGTTTCTATGCTCAGAGCAAGTAATCAGTAAAAGATATGAGCCTCTTTCATGTTAGTTTATTGGAAGATCAAATATTATTTTTCATCTAGAATTAGAACATATAGAAAGTTATGCAAACTGCTTAAGATCATTTAAAAGTTTTCAATTAACTTCCTTCATAAAGTTTTAGTGATCATTGAAACTGTTTTGAAGAAGGAAAATACCTTTAGAAGAAATTTTTAAAATCTCTAATGTGATTCTAAGAGACCCACTAAAACCTCCATTTGCAAGACATGTTTCTTGCTGAATTGATGTAACAAATTGTAAAGCAGAAAAGAACTTGCTGTTTTAATCTAAATTTGTAGTTATTCCATCATCTAAGCAAGTGTTAACATTTGTAACTGAATGCGTATGTGTAAAAATTCATTCCCCTTTTTGAAATTGTTTGGCACCCCACCTCCTTTTGTACTTTGGGTGGTGAATGCTGTTATGTATGACTGTTAATGATTTACTTCTCAAGTCCCTCCAAGCACTCTGAAACATCCAGGGCACAGTCCAAGCAGTGTACCAGACCACTCCGGTTGGAAGAAAAGCCTGGATGCTCCCCTCACACATCAAGGTGATGGCTCCTGCCAACCCATCAGACTGGTGACTTACAACTGAAGATTAAGAGACTGTCCTGACGCTCCTGTTCCTGGCATTCCTGCCTTTGGCCAGTTCCAACTCCTATGCTCCCACCTTGTACTCTTGGACTCTTACTAAGACAATTGATGGGACTCTGCTAGCAAATGATGTGCATAGCCAGCCCACCCTTTTTCTTTGATCACTGTGCACCAGATTCATGTTGTTTCCCTATACAGGCATGTATTCTGCAGGGACTAATGATGCTGCTTGTGGAGACGTGGGCAGAAAAGCAGCATTTGGTCAACTCAGTCATATGTCTGTCCTGAAGATGGGTCCCCCGAGTGTGGGGGGGACAGGGAAATATCACTGTGCGAATTGGGATTGTGTAACCATTGCTGATTGGGTCACCACATCTCATTTTATTGTAATACCCTTAAGTCATGTAACCCAGTTGTCATCAGGGTTTTGGATTGGACCAAACAGTATTGGGAAACTGGGACACCTTGGGGAATCAGGTTCTATGTTACAGGAAAGGACCCTGGGGCCTTGTTCATTATTCAACCCACTCTGGTGCCAAGGGATCTTACTCCCACTGGTCCCAACCCAGTCCTCAACCCACCTCCTGGTTGGCCTCCCTGTTTCACCCATCACCATCACCCTTGCAGACTTGGGCAGCACTTTGGTAGACCCCATGTTATGACCCCAGTCTCACACCTTTCCTCGGACCTGAGCTTAACTTCTGACTGCTTGTATGCAGGAACACCTTTTTGCTGGCAGCCCCCATTTTAGTCCTTATCCTAGTTGGCCTTGGTATGGCAGGATCGGCAGCAATGGGTACCACAGCCCTAGTGCGAGAAAACAGTCCCCTGGACTCAGTTGAGTCCGAGTTTCAACTATGAACAAGAAGAAGGGGGAGTGAAGTACCCATCAAAAATTATACACCAAAGCCCCCTAAACCTGCTAGAAGGGGACCCCTACCAGGGTCCCTGGAAACCACCTAATAGGCCATAATAGTGAGGGAACGTTTCACCCGTGTTGCTAGAAACATACCCCTGATACAAGTCTGTTCTTGTTAGCCCAGAAACAAGTCTCTTCTTGTTAGGTACCCAACACTTTACTAGAAATGGCACCCCACCCCAC